>NC_139018.1:9915435-10477171 GCF_964374135.1 Grampus griseus
AAATTCGGAGGCACTCTGAGACCTGAAGCTGAAGTCTTTGCGTGGTGCTGCTCCGAGCACTCTTGCAGAAACCCACGAGGAATACGCCCCGCTTTCCCACTGTACTTCTGCCAATGCCTGACTCATCAAAGGTCTTGAAAGAGCCACACGCGCGCGCGCGCACCGCCGCGTGCGCCCAGCCACGAACACAAACGCAGCCGGAGTCCCTGCTGAAGGTGCAGCCTCTAGTCGTGTTCCATCATTTGCCCTGTAGAATTAAACTCGGAAAAGGTTGGCGGGGAACGTGTGTGTCCAGAACCTACCTGGTGATTTTTAAGTCTTTAAGAACGGGGGGGGGGGGGGGGGAAGCCTCCATCCCTGGTTAGTGGGAGAGGGAGAGGCGATACACTTCTTTCCCTAGATCTGACCTCTCTGGGCGGGGGCGGGGGGGTTACACTCCTTCCTCTGGGAGCGGTGTTTATTGTAAAAAAAAAAAATCCAGCGCATCCCCAAATTGAGACCCATCTGCGTCCTACCCTAATCTCCTCCTACAACCACCTCTAAGTTGCTCAGCACTCATAGAAGCAAAGCTCTCAAGCCACGAGCGGGTGAGCGGGTGGGCATGAGGGCGCCGAGGTCCACGCGGGGAGGCCCAGGAGGAGAAGCGCCACCGCCTAGCTTCTGCCGATCAGTGCTGCGCGCCTCCGGAGTTCTACGCGCGGGCAGGACCAAGCCTCCGCGCAATCTCTCCTCTGACCCGAAACCAGCAATTAAGTACCCTTTCCCCTTTGCCCCAGAACCACGGAAGAGGCGGCCCACATACTTAGCCGTAGTGCGGCGACTTCAGATACTCTTGCTGGGGCCCCAGGTTAATGAGCCAGTAAGAAATAGCGAAAAATGGGCGTGAGTTAAAGTCGGCCATCCTTCGGGAAACCCGAGGTGCCCCGGTACCCCGGCGCTAGGCAGTCTCGCCTGGGCCCGGCACTGCCCTTTACCCTGGAGTGGCCGGAGTTGCCTGCGCGAAAGGCCGAGAAAGCACAGCTCTGCAAGACCGGGACTTGCGCCGGGCTCGAAGGACCTCGGGGGCTGCTTTCGTTCCGCGCTCAGCGTGTCCTACCTTCTCGCAGGGCGCTCGGCCGCCTGCGCTCAGTCGTGGACCGGACGCGCCTCCAGCAGCTCCGGCTGACGGGCCGTGACGCACCGAGGATCCGGCAAATCACCGTGGCCGCCTGCCGAGAGCAGAGCCGAACTTCGGCCAGGCCACCGGGGCCCAGGGATCCCAGCTTAGGCCTGCCAGGGGGGCCTGTCCCAGTCAGGGAACCAGCAAGTCGAAAGGGAAAAATGCGATTCAATTGTTGGGAAAGGGGACAGAGAATCCCTAAAGTCCCATTTTTTTGTATTTTGCACTGAAAACAAAAACGGTTAAGGGAGAAGACACCCTACTTCCGAAAAAAACAAATTAAAAAACAAACAAACACGAAACCTACTGACACCCACGCAGGAGGCAGTTGGAAGCATCGCTTCTGATTGCTACTCTGGGTGGAGAATTTTAAATTAGTGGATGAATTTGGTCTCCGCTGTGTAAGGGCCTAGGGACTGCTATGCTAGTTTTCAGACCCAAAGTGACTGCAAAAAAAAAAATCTATCTATATGTGTATATACATATATATATATGTGTGTGTGTATATATATACACACATATATATACACACAATTAAGAACCACGATGCACTTCTTTCGTCGTTTTGTCATTACAAATTTTGGCGTTTGCAAAAACAAAAGGGTTTTTTTAGGGGGTTAACCAATTCCATTCGGGAGAGGATGTCAAGATAAAAAACAGAGGTGAAATTAGGCGGCCAGTGCATGGGGGCCGAAGGAAGAGCGGAATTTCAATCTCGCTTGATTGAGGCCGCAGCCCCTCACATTTTCTAAAACAAAACACATCCCGAAAGGAAAAGAAAAATGTAGCCCCAAAGTAAAACTGGCCACAATGAATTTGAGTTTCATGGAGAGGAAATCGCACCCAGTAATAGGACCCAATCTGAGGAAAAAAGGTGGGGGGCGGAGAGGTCGGCAGAGGGAGTTGTTAACGGCGGCCTCACGGTGGAATTAATGAGATTAACCGGGGCAATTAGGACGCCCGCCCAGCTCCGCCGGCCCGCGGCGGGGCGGCTGAATGGAAAAGATTAGGTTAATTTCATTAATTCGCAATCCACAATCTATTTTCAGGCCCCCGTAGCCCCCTCCCCTTGGCACCTCTTCCCCTCCCCCTCTGTTCAAGCCCCCCCACCCAAAGGAACAGAAAGGGCCAAATCTGGTTCTGTTTGTCATCTGCATATTACCAGGAACTAAATCCAGGATGACGTCGACTCAGTATAAAACCAACAAGAGGTTCAGCTGGTCTAAACTCCGTCCTACCCGCGAGTTGAGTTCGGCAAACGCTGCAGCGAGGGGAGGGCGGGAGGAGGGAGAGCGGACGCAGGGGGCGGGGAGGGGCGCGGGGCTGCGCGCTCGCCGGCGCTCTCTTTCGGTTTGGTCCGCCGCGGGAGGAGCGTGGACCCCCCCACTTTGAGGCTTTTTCCTCGGCGCGTCCCCGCCGACCCCCGGTCCCGGCGCGGGGCTTGGGGATGCCCGCCAGCATGTTCAGCATCGACAACATCCTGGCCGCCCGGCCGCGCTGCAAGGACTCGGTGCTGCCGGTGGCGCCCAGCGCCGCGGCTCCCGTCGTCTTCCCGGCCCTGCACGGGGACTCGCTTTACGGCGCCGGCGGCGGCGCCTCCTCGGACTATGGCGCCTTCTATCCGCGCCCCGTGGCCCCCGGCGGCGCAGGCCTCCCGGCTGCGGTCGGAGGCTCCCGCCTGGGCTACAACAACTACTTCTACGGGCAGCTGCACGTGCAGGCGGCACCCGTGGGCCCGGCCTGCTGCGGGGCCGTGCCGCCGCTGGGTGCCCAGCAGTGCTCCTGTGTCCCGACGCCCCCAGGTAGGGTCGCGCTCGCGCCAGCCTCGGCCTCGGCGGCCGGCCGCGGTCCTCAGCCCCTGGGACGTGGGTGGGCGGTAGCGCTCGCCTTTTTCAGTTTGCACAAACTTTTCTCCTCTTGAAAACCTGCCCCCACCCGACTCCCGTCTTTTCGTGGATCGGGCGCAGGCGTTTGCACACTTGCTGCAAACTTTAGGCGAGAGTTAGCGGAGACTGTAACAGTGCCTGCGTGGAGGAGACTTTTAGAATTTAGCCTTTTAGGATTCCCTAACCGGCTTTGGGCGTGTGCGGATGGACGCGGTCGCACGGTCCCCCGGTTCCTCACACCCTGTTTTCCGCGCACCCCCAATTCCCAGCACCCCCTTGCTGACGATTTTAAATCCGGAGTGGGTGTCGGGCGGGCGTGTGCGCGCGCGGTGGCAACGGAGGCGGCTGACCGTACGCCTTACTCTGTCGCAGGCTACGAGGGCCCCGGCTCGGTGCTGGTGTCCCCTGTGCCGCACCAGATGCTGCCCTACATGAACGTGGGCACCCTGTCGCGCACCGAGCTGCAGCTCCTCAACCAGCTGCATTGCCGGCGGAAGCGGCGGCACCGCACCATCTTCACCGACGAGCAGCTCGAAGCTCTGGAGAACCTCTTCCAGGAGACCAAGTACCCAGACGTGGGTACCCGCGAGCAGTTGGCCCGGAAGGTGCACCTCCGCGAGGAGAAAGTGGAGGTAGGCGCGAGACCCCGCCGGGGCGCGCTCCGTGGCCCTTCCCAGCGAAATAAGGCTCCAGCCGGGTTTGCTCAGCTCTTCTTGGGTCTCCTTGCTCTTTAAAAACATCCCAGCAGCGGCCTGGAGGCTACTGGAGGGCGCTTTAGGCCCAGGAAGTTGGATGAAAATACGGAAGCGGGAGCGGGTCTCATTTTGATGGCGTGCGCGCGGGGTCCCCGGGTTCCCTCTCCACGCCGGGGTCGTCCCGGGGGTGCCCGGGCATGGCGGGGGCGCGCCTTTGATCCTAACCGTTTTTTTGTCCTCCGTTGCGCAACAGGTCTGGTTTAAAAACCGCCGCGCCAAATGGAGGCGGCAGAAGCGGTCCTCGTCGGAGGAGTCGGAAAACGCCGAGAAGTGGAACAAGACGTCGTCGAAGGCGTCGCCTGAGAAGAGGGAAGAGGAAGGTAAAAGCGATTTGGACTCGGACAGCTGACGGCCGCGGGCCGGCCGTGGCCCTTGCCTAACTCGAAGGACTTGCACACCCAGACGATGCTACTTTCTTGCACACGCGCTGCCTTGCGGGAGGGGGGTCGAGAAAGAGGAACGAGGACCTGTAAATAGTGTACCGTCCGGAGGGTGGGCGCCTGGGGTCGGGCCGCGCCGGGGCTTGCTGCCCCGAAGTCCGAGGCCGCCGGCGACTCACTCCCCACCGTAGTATTTATAGTTAAATTAACGGTGACAATACAATAAAGTGACGGCGATGTAGACGGGCCACATTCTGTATTTCGTACCCCACCGCCAGCACCATCTGAGGCCCACAAAAAAAAAAAAAAGAAATCTAGTTAGTCTATAGCTTCAAAAGGAAAACCGGGCAGCTCTGACCTGCCCAAAAAAGGAAAAAAAGAAAAAAGAGAGACAGAAGGTCTGGGTACGAATGGTCACAGGACCGGGCGTCCTGGTGTAAACTTCGTCTGTAGGTTTCCGGGCAGGGGTGGAGAGTGGCACTGCCGGCACTGGGGGCGGTAGCGTTGTCCCTGCGAGCAGGCTGTTCCCCCTCGCCCGTGGGGAGAGCCAGGACCTTTTCCCTCCTTGCTGCCCATGGGATAGCGGATAAGCAGGATCTGCTTGGAGCGGACGGATCCTGGGAGCGTCTCCAGAATCCGTTTAGGCTGCTCACCCGGCCCTGCTCCCGCGAAATCCCCAGACCTAAGGCGGCGGGTCCGCGTGGAATTAGGCAGGCATGCCCTCTCTCCAGAAGCTTTCCTGGATCTCTGCTGGTCTCTCTCGCCGCTCACCTCCTCCCCGGTGAAAGTTTCTGCCCCACAGCCCTGCTGTGCGCCCAAGAGCCCGGTGAGGAGCCTGCCGGTGCGGGGGGGCCCATCGTGCTTCTCCCTGGGAGTTTGGGATGACCAGGTGCACATTCTGAGCCCTGCATTCTGTCCGCCTACGGGCGTAGAGCACGCCAGCGGCTGTGGCAGAGTCATAGTGAGGTGGGAGTGCTGAGCCTTTGGCTTTCTCTGCCTACTGTCTCTGCTCTGCCCCCGATGGGGCCAGAGTAGGAGAAGCCCCGGAGAGGCTGGGGCGCTGGTCAGTAGCTTGGAAAGGCCTGTAGATGCTTCCCGGTGCTGGAGAAGCACTGGGGGCGGAGATGAGAGCGTGCATTCCGTAGGGTTCTCTCCAGACCATGGGGAGGATGGAGTGGAGGCCAAGGGCCAGCAGGAATGGCTTTTAATGTGTTAAACTTTATTGGGTTTACACTAAATCCATTTTATAGACAAGGAAGCTCAGGTTCAGAGGGTGTCCCGACGTGTCTGCTGCCAAGGAGGTGAGCTCTTCCCTTCTGGGCGGCCTCCGGCAAGTCGCACAGCGCACACAAAGTAACCTTTTTTTTTTTCTTTTACAAGAAGCGGTGGTTTTTTTTGTTTTGTTTTTTCAGCGTTTATCAGGTTTAAAAGGTAGAAGTGACTCTTGGAGCAGGTGAAAGCACTTAGGAAATAAGGGGTGGCTTCCAAACAGCACCTTTTAAATAAGGAGGGTCCCTAGATGAAGGGGGTGGGTAGCAGTTTGGAGACCAGGTCTGCCTCAAGGGGCAAGATTGCCTTGGTTCCTCTCCAGACTCCGTCATTTGTGACGGTGGGCAAATGACTGAACACCCCGCTGTGCCTCACCTTCCATGACTGTAAAATGGGCACAGTGATAGCATCTGCCTTTCAGGGGGGTTGTGGACCTGAGGCACTATCTATCTCATTAAAGGTACAATGACACCTAGTGCGGGGGAATCTTTCATGGCTACTTATTTCTTCTTAATGTGATTATGACATTATGTCAGACACAGCACTTCAAGATTTATGTACGTTATCTCATTTTACCTTTCATGTACTCTGAGATGGGGAATGTTTTCACCGTTTTACAGACGAGGAACCTAAGGTTCAGAAAGGTTAAATACTTTTTAACAACATTCAGCTTGTAAGAAATAAAGGGGAGACAGCATCTTCGCCCAAGTAAATCTTATATTGTAATTAGAAATGTTTCCACTAATGTCAGTTCCGGTGAGAAATACTCAAAGAAGGTGTCCCATTAATTTCAAATGAATCTTGCAATGGCCATTATGGTACCTCCTCGTCAGATATCAGACTCCCAGGGGGAGAGCCTTGCCTGCCTGGCACCCCTTCTGTATCACTGTTCCTAGGTGCCGCTCTGTGTCCCATTTGGAGAGGGGTGAGCCCTGTCTTCCACCCTTCCTCCAGTGCTCCCTTAGTCTAGAACATTCTGACATACAGCAGAAGCAGGCAGCGTCATTTCACCCTGAGAAATCTGACGTTTCCAGAACTCTGTACCCTCCTGTGTGTCTTTCTCCACAGCTTGTCCCTAGACTCCTTATAAATGGGATGTTTCATTAAAAGAAAAAATTGTCTTTGTCTAGCCTGGAGAAGGGTCCTCAACAAGTGACAGGGAGGGGGATTGAGGGAGGGGTAGGTTCTCAGATACTCCTCCCTCACGGGCATGTGGCGAAAAGCCACAGCTAGTGGGGTGTGCAAGGAGGGGGGCGGGATGGGGGGCGGGACAGCTGCTCCCAGCTTGGCCTGGGCAGGGCCAGGGTGGCAAGAGAAAGCTCCCCCCGAAAGAAAGCTCCAAAGGACCCAATGAAGCAATTTAGTATCGGCCCAGCTCACAGGAAATAAACATAACAGACATCTGGAGCAAAGAGGGAAACGTCAGGATGGTCTCATTAGAGTCCAGCCACCTCCTCCTGCATTCCCCAGGCAGCCGTGGGGCTCAAACCTTCGTCTTAGCCTGGCTGTTGGGGTCAGGGAGGGCCACATGGTGTCTGGGAGCAGAAGGCTTTCAAGAGCTGTCTTTGGACCTTGTAATTGTCTTGGGTGAGAATTTGGATCCCGGTGTTAGAAAAGTGATGGGTGGGACGTAAGCCAGGTGACGGGCGAAGTGGTTTCCAGTCTTCACAACGTGTCCCCCTTCCCGCTTGAAGGTGTTCTCCCCATTTCACCGTTGAACAAACTGAGGCACAAAGTTATCACAAAGGTCCAGGATGAGAACTGCCATCTCCAGGGGACAGGGCTCTTTTCCATAAATCAGGCTGCCTCACAGAACCCAGGCTGTTCTTTTCTGGTGGTGATTGAAGCTGCGTTTATAAGTTCCGCAGGAGTGAATGCAGTTGCCCCTGGGGGACACAGGAATTAATCTGCCACAAGGTGCCAGACAGGCTCTGGCAAAGAACAATGGTGACCATTAGAACCCCTGACATCAGTCTAGCACTTTCGACTGTCAAGCCCTTCTGCACGCCTCTGGAGCCCTCAGGAGGTGGGAGTCGCAGCCCATTTTGCAGATGGGAAATGGAGGTTCAGAGAGACTAAATGCCTTCCCTGGGACACTTAGTAAAGGGCAGAGCAGACCTGAGCAGAGCCCTCACCTGCCTCTTGGGATTGGTGGCAAGATATGGGGTGACGACTTCCGGGTACCCCAGGTCACCTGAGCCAAGGAGGCCCTTGGCTGCCAGGAGCTGACCAGTAAGAGACCACGGAGTGTGTGGGGGAAGATGCGGGGCCCCTTGCTCCAGGGAGGGTGCGTTCATCTTCTTAGCTACGGGCTATGCAGGGGGGAGGGGGGAGGGGGAAGGGCTTAAAACAGTTGCTTTACAAACCGCACCCTTGGAGAGTGTATCTCAGTGACAGTCCTTCAAGTTTGTCTTTTACTGACTTTGGAACGTTGAGCTAACATTCTAAGCCTTGTGTAAAGGGTGTCGTAAGGATGTCGTTTCAGTGGGTGTGTGTGAGATCAGGTTGGCAGATTCCTCTTCTCATTTCTTGGCATGTGGGAGAAAATGGGGGCCGAGAGGTAGGGGTGACAGGGCATGCTTTTTCTGAATTGTACGAGGTTTTCAGTAAAATAGTTCAGGCACCCAGTCCCCCACCCAAAGATCCCTGCGTCTGTCACCTAGGGTCCCCCACATGAACCCTCCTTTGTTCATTGCACATCCAATCAGTCACCTCTTTAAGTGAAACAGATGCTAACTTTCACCTGTACGGAAGATGGAATTCCAGCCCAAGGAGGGCAGGGTGACATGAGGTGGCGAGTGGACAGCTGGGTGGCTGGCCCTTAAGTCACACTGGTCCAAGCCTCCATCCGGATGGGGCTGTGTGCTTGTCAAGCGACCTGGGAGAGTTTCCTTCTTCACCTGCAAAATGGGCTTGGGTAGAGGATTAGAGATAATATAAGAACCCAGCAGAGTGTCTGACACGTTTATTATTGTGTGTTTTGAAAAACCACCCTCAAGTTGGCTGGCTACTTCTCTGCCTAAGTAGACTGGAATTAGAAATTCAGGAATGCACCTTGTTTTTAATTGTTGCTGGTTTAGGAGTTTATGCATGACCCCAGGGCACAAACTCTAATGAAATTAAATGTGATTGCCGTGGATTTAAGACAAGGAAGTATCTGATAAGGTATAATGGATTGCATTCTGCTTAAGAGCTTTAGGACATGGCGATTGACAGTGAAGAAGGCGAACTGGGAGCGGATTTGGATTCGATGTCCAAGTTTTGTGAAATGACCTTGAAGTTTTTCAAAAGGAAAATGAAAACCAAACACAGCATCCAGTGCAAAGCTCCTTGAAAGTTCTAGGAGACATGGGTCGGGCTGGGTCTTTTGGTTGTGAGGGTTTCTCACTTGTTGGTGGGACATGGGGTATCCCCGAGGTCTGTCCCTCGAGCCATGTGACAGCATGGAAGACCTCTGTTTGTCACAGCTGGGTTTTAAATCTGGGCAAGATAAAAAGCCATTGTCTTTGCAGTTCAAATGACCCACAGACCAAACAGGATGAATTACGGCGTGTTGCAGTATTTTTAAGTGGGTCTATAATTTTTGGATTCCAGCAGCCCTCATTTGTTCTCAAGTGTCCAGCCCTGGGACGCATCAGTGAAGAGAGATCTTAAGAATTCCTCTCCCAACCCCTCCTCCTCTCCTTAGGCATTCGTTCCACTTACACCTTCTGTTTTCCTAATTTTGAGGTCCTCCGGCGTCTGCTGACCAAATCAACTGGCTGGGTTCAGTCGGATGAACTTCATTTAGCTGGGCGTTTGCATGCCCTCCCTTACCCTGAGCTGATTTATAGAAGCTATAATTAGTGAGATAACTTTAGCCGAGATGGACAGAGTTGCAAAGTGTCTGTATCATTTCCTCCCTGATTTACCAGTTGTATGATGCCGAGCCCAGGAGGTGCTTCACCCCTGCTGCGTGATCAGTGAGACGGACCCTGCGAGGGAGTGCTGCAGGTTCAGGGGACAAATTCTCCTTGTGGAACTGGGGAAGGCTGAGCGCTCTTTCCTGGCCACTGCCACACCCCCCACCCCACACACTCAGAACTAACACAGGGTAGCTGGTTTAAAATTTGGGGGAGGGCACAGAAATATCTAACAAATAAGAAATCTTCGGAGAAAAGACCTGTGTTTTCCAGCAGCCTACAGTGAGAAATATAGAGTGTCGTAAGTGCGGTGTCCACAGGTCGTCCACAGCACAGTGGCAGCGGTCCCACATGGCTGCAGGGCTGCACAGAGGATGGAGAGGCTGTCAAGGGCATCCTTCCCCAGAGCGGGAGCTTGTGGGCTTGGGAGGGCCTGCGCCAGCCAGGTAGGAGCTCACTGCAGAGACAGCCCTGGAGCCAGCGTGGTCTGAATCACACCAGTTAACGTTTGACCAGCCAGCCGCACGGTGACTGTGCCTGTTTTATTCGTGTCCTAAAGAAATTCTTGACATCGCCTGGCAAGACCCAGCAATGCTTCTTTCCAGATGGAATAGGGCTAATCCTCCTTTGAAAATCCTCAAAGTGCTAACTCTGGGACCAGAAAAATAAAACTGCCCTTCTCCAAGAAACAGGGAAGCCCAGAGCATTTGGAAAGATCCCCCCTCTGCTAAGAAGACTCAGGACTCTGAAGTCGGAATCCCATCTGCTCGTTTCATCTGAAGATGTTCCGACCGAAGGCCAGATGGCTGGGACATTAGGGGATGTGCCTGTTCAACATTGTTTTGTATTTGAGGAATAAATATTTAAATCTGAAACCAAGTGAATCACTTTCTACTGAAGTGGGCAAGGATGGAAAGTTGTGTGTGTGTGTGGATGCTGCCCTTCCCCCCGCCATCCTAACCATAATCTGGGCATGCATGATGATTCCTGCCATGCTTGAAACCTTCAAAGAGGTGTCCCCCCTCCGCTGGTGCAGGATGCCAGGAACAGGGTGGCGCTCCCTCTGTTTCAGGGTTGCTGTTTTCATTTCATGTCTGCTTCTGCTGCAAGGAGATTCCCGACGTGCATGGGTTGAAACGGAGACCCCATGCCTTAGTGTGATGAAACCCCCTTGGTTTTGTTTCAGTTTCGGCCTGTATGGTAACTGGACTCTGATACAAATGTGAGTGGATGGAAACTTAACCCTTTTCTTGACTGCAATTAAAGCTCTGAAAAGATCGTAGGTCTTTGTGGTTGATTTCTGTCTTTATGGAAGAGGTTTGCATTGTAGTTTTCTGCTTTTGTTTTTTTTAAGAAGGGAAGTATTTTCTGCAGTGCCAGGAGGGTGTGGTAAAAAATGCATCTTATGTTTGGGAGGATCAACAGTTTCATAATCACATCCTTATCTAATCCCTTCTAAGCCTTATGAGGCTGGGTGGAAGTGTTTGCTGTCATCTTGTTACATAAGGACAACTACTTCAACGGCTTTTGCCATGTCCAGCACTGTTCTGAGTGCCTTATCATCTGTACCTTATTTAATCCCGTTCCTGCCCCTGTGAAGTTGGCATTATTGTCGCCATTTTGCAGAAGGTGAAACGATGTCGTTCTTTCAAGTAAGGTCGCATCTGAGACTCCGTGAAGTTGGCATTATTGTCGCCATTTTGCAGAAGGTGAAACGACGTCGTTCTTTCAAGTAAGGTCGCATCTGAGACTCCACGTCCAGTGCTCTCTCTACACTGCCAGGCTACCTCCCTTAATAAGGACCCACCAGGAAGTCTGGGCTCCAATCTCTGCCTGGTCACCAGCAGGCGGCGTCACCTGTGAGCTTCAGCCCCCTCATTTCCAATGTGAGAGGATTATAATTTCCTGCAACACATGAAAATCCCCTGGGGTTTTGCAAACACAGATGATTAGTCATGGTAAATATATCAATGCATTAAAAATAGAAGCACGTAAACGTTATTCATTGAAGATTTTCAACAATGATAATAATAATAATGGCCTCCATTCAGTTCACAAATGTTAAAAGGGTGCCCTGTCTGTGCCAGGCACTGTTCTAGGTGCTGAGGAGACTGGAGTACCCTGGAGTTCCTGGTTCTGTTGGGGGACACATTTAGTCCCCGAGCAGACAGGCTGTGATTTCAGATTTCAGGGGTAAATGCTGAGATGAAAACCAATTCTTCTGCGGAGATGGAGGGAGCTAGGGGTTGAGGCAGTTTGGGATATTTTATGGTGTGGTCTGATGTTGTCTGTGTGGAGAGGGGTTTCAATGTCATCTCAAGTAATCCTCCAAAGCTGGGGTGGACAAACTACAGCTAGAGGACCAATCTGGTCCACTGTCTGTTTTGTCAATAAAGTTTTATTGGAACACAACCATGCCCATTCATTTATGAGTTTTCTACAGTTGCTTTCCCCCTTTAATGGCAGAGTTGAACAGTTGCAGTAGAGATAGTAGGGCTTACAAAATGGAAAATACTAACTGTCTGGTCTTTCATAGAAAAAGTTTGCTCCTCGCCAGTCTAAAGTTTAGAGTTTAAGCCAGAAATGGAGTCTGTTGTCAATAAGGGATGGAGGCAGGGTTTACATCTGTTTGCCTAATGCTTTGTTTCCTTTCTCTGGGGTCTTAGCACAGTAGGCCTCCTGTGATGGGGGTAGGGGGCGGGTTATAAGGCAGCATATGGAAGAACACAATACGGTGCCTGCTGCCTGGGAGCTGCTCTCTTGGGGCTGTAGTCTGTGTGTGTAAGAAACAATTTCAGGACAATAGGAAACAGGATGTCAAGAAGGGCTCGATTATGTGACTTTGACTTGGAGACCAAGAGGAAAGATGGCTGCAACCCTGGAAGCCTTCCTGGAGGAAGTGGGAGTTGCAGACCAGTTAGTATTTGGCCAGGCAGAGCAGAGGCATGAAGACAGGCAGGTATGGTGGCAGCAAGGAAGCCACCCTGCTCAGACTAGAGAGGAAGGTGTCTGGCTGTCACACTCCAGTGTTTCTGTGTGCAAGCCGTTCATCCAACGCTTGCCAGTCCTACCGAGTGCCGGGCCCTGTTCTGAGTTGGGTCACAAACAGGAATGGAGCAGCGTCCGTCTTCAGGCAGGAGGATTAGGCTGATTCGATACTAGGTGACCAGTACTGAGGTGGAGGGTGCTGGGCACCCCATGGCATCCTGTGGTTGGCAGAGGAGGGGTCCTAGAAGACTTCTGGTGGTGGCTCGTTGGAGCTCTGTGGTTTGAGGCACCTGGTGATGGGCAGGTGAGAGGGAGAGAGTCCTTCAGGAAGAGGGGACAGCTTGATCAAAGGCTTGGAGGTGGGGAGGCAGGGTGCCGCCAGTGAGAGGGTTTGGCTGGGCAGAGAATGGAAGGAACGGAAGGTCGGAGCTTGCTGGGAATCCACAGTCTGGTACTGCATAGTGTTCAGTTCACTATTTAAAACTCACCTGCGGAATAGGCTTCTCTGTCCTCCCAGGTGTCGGGAGATAGTCAAGGAGATGACCAGGGTCATGCTAAGACAGCATTCACATCCACGTCAGCCACAGGCCTTTCTGGCCCAGAGATGCCTGCGGGGCCATATCTCACCAGCATCTGCTCAGTCTTCTCTCCAGCTGCCATCACAGAAGGAGAGAAAAGCATCTCACTCAGGGCCTTCTGCAAAGAAGATTGTTGGGTTTTTTTTCATTTTTGGAACGAGTTTTAAAATACACTGATTTGTGGCTGGTAGTCGAGTTCATCAAAGTGATTTTTCCAGATGCTATAATTCTTGGGCCGCTGACACATCAAGGATCCCCCTATCCCCCAGCTCCAAATCCCGAGCCGGCCGTAGGCACCAATCCTCACCCACGGGCACTAGCTCAAGCACGCGTGCGGCAACTTACAGCTTCTAGAACCCCCTTCACAACTGTTCACTCCCTGTCTCTGCAACAACCAGGGGATGTGGCCATGGCAGGGACTGTTCTTCCCATTCGACAGAGGAAGGAACTGACAGGCCCAGGGCAAGTGCTTCTGGGGACAGGCGGGAGTCAAACCCTCCTCTGAGCTCTGGGCCGGGCAGAGAGGGTGGGACCCCCTGGAGCGCAAAGCCAGAGGACAGGCGGCAAGGATTTCCCAACGCCTTCCCCGTTGCTCTTCCTGGGGGTTGGAGGACAACTCTCAGGCCTGAGAAACGGGGCTGGGCACGGGGCGATGGAGGTCGGGAGGTCAGGAGTGTGTCGGCAGAGAGGCTCGCTCCTATGAGCCGGGCCCCGGCAGCACCAGCCCGCTCGGCCCTGTTTGTCTCTTTCCTGCTGATTATGGCCAAGTTAGGCTTCGAATTAGGACTAAGCATGGGGGTGGGAGGAACGGGGAGAGACCTGGATCGGCCCCAGAAGGTAGGCCTCTGCCACCTCCTGGCTTGGTGACCATTGGCCACCACACTCAACCTCTGGACCTCAGTTTCCCCATCTGTTAGGGAGAGTCATTAATCCTGCCTTGTCCGCCTGCCAGGGTTGTGGAAGGGCCCACATGATTTGACGGATGTGAACATGCTGTGTGGCAGGTCCTATGATGCCATGTTGGTCGATGTCCCCCCCGCTTGAGGACTTCAGATTATACCTAGCAGTGTCGCTCCCAGCTCTGACATTCTTTACCTCTTATTTTTTGGCCTCTCCCGCATCCAGGCTGCTTCATGGAAGTATCTGTTTTTCACCCGGCCCGTCACTGTTATGGCCCAAGACATGTGGCCCCTGCCGTGTGTTAGGTGGCTCCCTGACAATGCAGGCCACAGAACTGGCCGTCCCTTAGAAGGCGTTTGTGGGCCATTTAGTTTGTATCCTCTGTGGAAAGTGTAGGGCCTTAAAAGCATTTGGCCTCCTTTTTTTTTTTTTTCCTGCAGTGGGTTGCATTGTGTTTCCCAAAAGATATGTCCAAGTCCTAACCCCTGGGACCTGTGACTGTGACCTTGTTTGGAAAAAGGGTCTTTGTAGATGTAATTAAGCTAAGGATCTCAAGAGATCATGCTAGATTTAGGGTGGGCCCTAAGTCCCATGATGGGCATCCTTATAAGAGAAAGGAAAGGGGGATTTGAGGAAGGGGAGAAGACACACCAGCGGGAGGGTTCTGTGAAATGGAGGCACATTGGGCTGATGCTGCCACAAGCCATGGACACCTGCAGCCCCCGGGAGCGAGAAGAAGCAGTGAGGATCCTCCCCTGGAGCTTTCAGAGGTGCCTTGGCCCTGCCAACCTGTTAGTTTTGGACTTCTGGCCTCTAGAGCTGGAAGATAATACACTTCCACTGCTGGAAGCCACCAAGTTTGCAGTCATTTGTTGCAGCAACCCTAGGACATTAATATCCTGCTTTGCCCTGCAATGATGTCCCCAAATCTAACTCCTTCTACCATTGTCTGTAATGATACTTAATAAGGGGATGGGGCCTTGTCCTCTCCGATCCCCCTGGCTGGAGCATTTCAGTGTTCCATTTAATTTTAGGATCTGTGAGAAGGCAGCAGGGAAAACTGTGAGCACTCTTTTGAAGTTAGGAAATGTTCATTATCTTTCTTCTGAAAGCATTACAGGATGACATTTACAGGGAAATACTTTGAAGCCCAGGGGGTCGAGCGTGTGACCTTCAAGAAGGGAGTAGAGGACTTCCCTGGTGGTGCAGTGGGTAAGAATCCGCCTGCCAATGCAGGGGACACGGGTTCGAGCCCCGGTCTGGGAAGATCCCACATGCCATGGAGCAACTAAGCCCATGCGCCACAACTACCGAGCCTGCGCTCTAGAGCCCGGGAGCTGCAACTACTGAGCCCGCGCACAACTACTGAGCCCGCGCTCCACAATTACTGAAGCCCGCTTGCCTAGAGCCCATGCTCCGCAACAAGAGAAGCCACTACGATGAGAAGCCCGCGCATCGCAACGAAGAGTAGCCCCCACTCGCCACAACTAGAGAAAGCCCACGCACAGCAACGAAGACCCAGTGTAGCCAAAAATAAATAAATAAATAAATTAATTAAAAGAAGGGAGTAGAAAGGCCAGTACCCAGGCAGTCGGGCTGGCCTGGCCCCTACATGTGCCTCGCAGCATCCGTCCATGCTGCTCCCTCTGCCAAGGATACCTCTTTTCCCCATAGTACTGCCTCTTGAAAATCCTATCATCTTCCAGCAGCTGCTCAGGAGGCAGTCAGGTGAGCAGGGAAATAGACACTGGCCCCAGACCCAGAGCCTCGGTGCGCCAAGAGAATGTGACCGGGCCCTATGGAGGCTTGGCATTCGGTCCCTTTGTGAGCTTGGGTAAGACTCCCGCCTCTCTGGGCTTCGGTTTCCCCTTCTCTAAGTTCAGTTCAGTTCAACCGGTATGTATTAAGCATCTACTATGTATCAGGGAGGGTGTTTGGAGATTAAAGAGCATACGAACTAGTTACATAGTTGTTACTTCTAACATTAGGACGTAGAGACATCTGTAGAAGGAGTGGGTGAGTGAGTGAGTAAATGAGTACATGCCTTTCAGCACCGGCTTGAGGTTGTTCTTGCTGGGCCCTGCTGTGTGGTGGAACCTGCTGCGTGCATGTCTGCCTTTCCCTCCACTTTCCTGCGCTGGAGGCAGCACCAACTGCAGAGTGAGTAGCAGACAGACCGGAAGCAGCTACAGAGGCGACAGAATTTGTATTTTTGCTGAACGATTGGGCTCATGCAGTGCGACCAGGTGTTTGCATCTTTGTAGGTCACCAGGGGACCCGAAGGCATTATGGTCATCCTTCACAGACCCTTGTACGTTCATCGAGATAAAATCCTCTTGCTACAAACCCCAGAGAACTACCGCTTCCTCATCTGTGCTGGGGTTTGTTACATCAACTCTGCTTTTGGTCCTCCTGCAACCGTCTGGGGCTCACAGAGCGTTTTGTTGCTGTTACCTGCAGATCTGATTCAGTATCCCACTGGCTTTGGCATTGGACTGATTCCGTTCTCATTCTGGCCCTGCCAGGTGTGAGCTTTGTGACTTGGGCAAGTCACCTCGCCTGAACTTCATTTTCTTCATCGCGAGGGGGAGAATGGGCGTAATACACGTACCCCAGGGTCTACAAGGAGCAAATCCTCCAGAAACGGGAGCTGTTGTCATTAGGAACTCTGTGTCATGACATTAGTTGCTATTTCTGATTTCACTTGTCCATGAATCTAAGATTAGGGATTGAACTGGCTGGGGATGGGGAGGCATATCAGTTTTCTGTGGCCATCCTAACACGTTACGGTAAACGTGGAGGCTTAAAACAACAGAAATTTATTCTCTTACAGTTCCGGAGGCCACAGATCTGAAGACAAGGTGCTGGCAGGCACGTGCTCCTTCCGAAGTCTCTTGGGGAGATTCTGTTGCTTGCTTCTCCCAGTTTCCAGCGGCTCCAGGCGGTCCTTGGCTTGTGGCTGCATTAAGCCCAATCTTGTCTCCATTTTCACAGGGCTACCTCCCCAGTGTCTCTCTCTGTGTTAGATCTCTCTCTGTTTTTCTCATATTTAAAGGACACTTGTCTGAAATTGAGTTCTTTGTAGTGAGGTGGATGGACCTAGAGTCTGTCATACAGAGTGAAGTAAGTCAGAAGAAAAATAAATATCATGCGCAAATGCATATATATGGAATGTAAAAAAAAAAAACAGGTTCTGAAGAACCTAGGGGCAGGACAGGAATAAAGATGCAGATGTAGAGAATGGACTTGAGGACACGGGGAGGGGGAAGGGTAAGCTGGGATGAAGTGAGAGAGTGGCATGGGCATATGTACACTACCAAATGTAAAATAGATAGCTAGTGGGAAGCAGCCGCATAGCACAGGGAGATCAGCTCGGTGCTTTGTGACCACCTAGAGGGGTGGGATAGGGAGGGTGGGAGGGAGACGCAAGAGGGATGGGATATGGGGACACATGTATACATATAGCTGATTCACTTTGTTATACAGCAGCAACTAACACAACAATGTAAAGCATTTATACCCAATAAAGATGTCAAAAAAATAAAAAAAATAAAGGACACGTCATTAGTTTTAGGACCCACCCTAAATCCAAAATGATCTCATCTTACCCTGGATTAGATCTGCAGAGACCCTTTCCCCAAATAAGGTCACATTTACAAGTTCCCAGAGTTAGGACATGGACATATCTTTGGGGAGCCACCACTGAACCCACCCCTGGAGGTAAGGAAAAGGAGGAATTGCTGTGAACTCATTTCCCTTACTTGCACATCATTCTAAGAAGGTCCAAAGCAGACCTCTCCCCTTGGCACTCACCATCCAGCCATGCAGAAGGTGACCTGCATGTACCTGTGATGCTCTGGGTGGGGCTTCAGTGCTATCCTTGCAAGTTCCAGGGAGATGAAAACCCTGGAGGCAGCAAGTGACAGATGGGGCTCAAGACCCCCTGTTTTTGTCACTGTAACAAAATATCAGGGACTGAGTGGCTTAAAGAATAGAAATTTATTTTCTCCAGTTCTGGAGGTTGGAAGTCCAAGATCAAGGTGCTGGCAAGGTTGGTTTCTTGACTTGCAGCTGGTCACCTCCTCTCTTTGTCCTCACATGGACTTTGTGTGCAGGCACTCCTGGTATCTCTTCCTCTGCCTATAAGGACACTAATCCTATCAGATCAGGGCCCCACCCTTATGACCTCATTTAACCTTAATTACCTTCTTAAAGGCCCCTTCTTCAACTTCAGTCACACACTGAGGGTTAGGGCTCCAATACTGAATTTGAGGGGACAAAGTTCAGTCCATACCACCCTTTTGATTAGCTTCACCAATGGAACCAACATCTAGATTGATCTGGCCTACAGGAGGTTGGATTTCTTAGGTTATACGTGGTTTTTCCCAGTGTTTTTGTTTATTTGTTTGTTTTTTTAGTATTGGAGTATCGTTAAGTTACAATGTTGTGTTAGTTTCAGGTGTATAGCAAAATGATTTAGTTATATATATTCATACATCTTCCCAGTTTTATTAATCAATACTGCCCATCAGAGCTTCTGCCACGTGTAGACATTTCATTAAGATCTTCATGGGTCTCTGCTTAATAATTCTACTAGAAGAGCCCCGCACATTGAACACTGAAAGCAGTGAAGGGACCATGCTGGGCGTTTATACACTATATGTTCAGGCCTTACTTCACCCTCCCCCTATCAGCAGGGATGATTATTTGTTCCATTTGATTGACAAGGGGCTTTAGGCTCAGAAAGGGGAGATCTCCCAGCTAGGAAGTGTCGGAGAGGCACCAGGAAACCACATCTATCTGACTCCAGGGGCTGTGTTTCTCCCCCTGCCCTTTTCCTTACCTCTGTTGGTTCAGAGAGGAACCTTGAACACCCAACTCGGGCGCTGTTCCCCTTCCTTTTACTCCAAAAAGATCTGCTTTTCCCCGTCCAGCAGCTTCTTCATCTCTCTTTGGAAGGTTGCAGGCCTGGCCAGATACATTGCTGTCTTCAGTAATCCAAAAGCCATCTCCGCGGGGACATCCGCTGGCCCACGCAGCCTTCTCACTGCCTGCTATTACGTTCAGTACTTGAGGGAAAAACCTTCCCCACACGTAGCAACGGTTTCCAGTCCAAGCCGAGCTGAGGGCTTCCAAGTAGAGGGGTCATCTGGATATTGACCAGCATCTTGATGGGATGGAGGTGACCACCAGCCAGCCAAAGAACTGGCTATGAAGAGTGGGTGTGTCTCTTTGCTGTGAAGTGGGGTGGACTTCAAGGATGCTCATTCTTTCCAGTGCGTGGGGCATTCTCATCACTGCCACTGGGAATCTAGATGCATTGGCCTTTTGTGAAGAGTGGCTTGTTTTCAGGGCAAAGATGAAGAGCTCCAGAATGCAGCGGCCTCTCGCACGTGGTCATCCCCAGAAGCATCTGTTGCCAGAACGACAGAATGCGCTCCAGTGTGCTTTTGTTTGCGTCCTCTCTGGAAATGAGTGCTTTTCGGTCATGGCGATCCCCTTTAGTTGAATTGTTGGGGCCGTCTCTTTCTTTGCCGTCCTGAGGCGTTGGTCTGCATTTGGTCCAAATTACGTGACTGCCGACAGAGGCACTGAAAGTGCTTTAGCAGGCAGAGCAGGACAAGGTGGTGGGAACGACTCTCGTCTGGGGATGGAGAGCCGGGCTGCTTGACTCTGCTTCCCAGGCCCCGTGAGGCTGGTGACACAGGCGAGCGTTTTCACCTCTCAGAGGTATGGTTGCCTCCAGCATAAAAGCAGAGTTAGTAACTCATGTGCCTTTGTTCTTTCCAGGGCAAAGGACAGCAACCTTGGAAGCACAAAAGCAACTTTTTTTCCCCTTTTCCCTCCGAGAGGGAGGGCTGGGTGGACTCTTCAAATGAATTGGAAGTGAAGTGGGAGAATATGATGTTGATAACAGTTCATACTTTTTTTTTTTTTTTTGCCGTGCGCAGGCCTCTCACTGTTGTGGCCTCTCCCGTTGCGGAGCACAGGCTCCGGACGTGCAGGTTCAGCGGCCATGGCTCACGGGCCCAGTCGCTCCGTGGCATGTGGGATCTTCCCGGACCGGGGCACGAACCCGTGTCCCCTGCATCGGCAGGCGGACTCTCAACCAGTGTGCCACCAGGGAAGCCCAACAGTTCATACTTTTGCCTGTGGAATATTGCATCTAAGTGTTCTGTTTCTAGACCCACGATAGAACATCTGGGAGGTCAAATGCAAGCTATAGTAACATGGTCTTTCTTGAAAAAAAAAAAAAAAACAAACCATCCACCCTGGACTGCTCGGCAAGCATGAGTGAGGCATTTTCCCATTTAATGCTGGTGATAATGGATGAGATAGAGCGATGAATGTTCCAGATGAGGAACGGAGGCTCGGGGAGAAGGGGCAGGTCCAGGATCTCACTGTAACTGGCTGCATCTGTGAGGCAGGGGCAGCTGAGCTCAGAGTCCAGGACAGGGGCCTCCCAGGCATGCCCAGAACACCAGGAGAGGGGTCTGAGCAGACAGGGCCAAGAAGGGATCCTGCACCTCAGGTCAGGGGGTGAGGAGAGGCCACGATCGAGACTTGGGTCTTCAGTCCAGGGCCAAGTCAACTGGAACAGCTCTGCAAACTGGGTGTGGGGTGCACTGGGTCCAGAGGTTCAGGAAGGTGCCGTGAGTTGGGTGCATGGGTCAGTAGCCTGCTCCTGCCTTCCATGAGGGCGGGGAACAGGCCTGCCAGATGGAAGATTCTGGGAGTGAGAGGCACTCAGGCAGCACATGGTGAAGCCTGGATTCACATTCCTGCACCAGGGCCACTTAAGACTCCACTGAGGGCTGTGTGAGTGCAGAGTCCCCATGGGGACAGCACTGTTTCTAGCCGACACTGGGACGAAGGTCCATGATGAAAAGTGACTACTTCTTGTCTTGACTATCATTGCTGCTGTTCCATCCCACGGGGCTGCCCACCCCTGCCCCCGTTCAGCCTTGTTCTCAGGACCCTACATCATGCCCTCACTTTCTTTGTCCTTTCTGAATCTCTCTCCTCCCCCTTCTCTCCCATGATCTGTTCCTTCTTCTCCATTTTGTGCCCTTCCCTCCTCCAATGCCTTTGCCCTTTGCTAGGAGCTGGGGATACAAAGATGAACAGGGCAGAGCTCCAGCCAAGGCAGGAGACAGACTCTGAAACATGAATTCCGTGGAGACAGTGACTAATGTGGAGTGAGCGGTTGGTGCAGGGCCCAGCAGGGGACCTGGGGAGACAAGGGGGCATGCAGGCTTCCCTGGGAGCCCTGGCCCTGCCTCGGTTTTCGTATCTGTGCCCTGAGCCTACTGATATCGGCTGCTTCAGGGGGTGCCCAGGACCTAATTGGATGCCGCCTATAAATAGAGCCCTTAGCCCAGCACCTGAGCAGGACACATGCCCAGCCCGTGCTGGCTGCTCTGTCATCCCCATCATTGTTATTCTACCTGGGGACGGAAAGAGATGGAGTCAGGAAAGACTTCAGGATTAATAAAAGTTTTAAACAATCACGCCTGAAGCCTTTACCAAGGGGACCACATACCACACGAAGGATGTGCAGGTGGAATTTAAAGAGGCTGCGGTGAGGGAGCCCGGGGGCCACAAGAGAGGGGCTGAATCCTGGGATGGGGGCCGCAGGGCCGGATTAGCGGGGCTTTAGCGGGACAGTGCTCATTAACAGGGGCTGATCCCCAGCTTTTCTTCCCCTTGGAATGACGCTCCCAGTGTCCTTCCTGAGACAAAGGTGTCACTGGATCAGGCTAATGAGGTTGATTGTGCCTTAAATTGGCGACGGCTCTCTTCACGGCTTAGGACACACACAATTCTGTGGGTCACTTGGGAAGGGCTCCTAGCTTTTAAAGACAGTGAATTTATAACAGAAAGTGGTGATGGAGTTAAAATCTGTATCCATATCTATTTCATCTCTCTCTCTATCATATCTCTATCTCTATCTCTATATCTATCTATGCAGGCTTACAGAGAGATATCTTGGGTTTCATTCCAGGTCACCACAATAGACTGAATATCACAGTAAAGGGAGTCACATGAATTTTTTGGTTTCCCAGTGCATATAAAAGTTATATTTACACTATACAATAGTCTACTAAGTGTGCAATAGCATTATGTCTGTCTCAACTTTCCACATGCCTTCCTTACAAAGCTTAATCATTTCTAGCTTTTGATTTAAAGTAAGAAACACGCGACTCTTCTTTCACATGAACACTTAAACGGTAACCATTGTAGGGTTATTAATTGGCTTAATTTCAAGACTGTTGTATCTCAGAGAATAGGGAGACTCGAGGAGGAGGAGGGAGATGGGGGAGTAGCTGGTTGTTGGAGCAGTCAGAACACACACATCATTTATTGGTCAAGTTTACCGTCTTCTGTGGGCACAGCTCTTGGTGCCCCCAAACAATGACAGTAGTAACATGAAAGATCACTGGCCACAGTCACCATAACGAATATAATAATAACGAAAATGTTTGAAGTAATACCAGAATTGCCAAAATGTGGCACAGAGCTGTGAAGTGAGAAAATGCTGTTGGAAAAATGGCATCAGTAGACTTGCTCGACGCAGGGTTGCCACAGTTAAACCAGGTGTGCCTGTATCCCTATCTCTATCTCTATACCCAAATCTGTCCCATAGGAAAACACAAGTATTCATTCATTTCTATTTTTTTTCTTTCTTTTTTTAGGATTCCATAAACCATTCATGCCCGTGTAAAATTTTAAACTATACAGGACGGTGTAAGTAAGGAGTGAAAATCTTCCCTTCCTCTTTAATGCTTTAAAAAAAAATTTTATCAGAGTATAGTTGGTTTAAAATACTGTGTTAGTTTCAGGTGTACAGCACAGTGATTCAGTTATACATATACATATATTCATTCTTTTTCAGATTCCTTTCTCATATAGGTTATTATACAATATAGAGTTCCCTGTGCAGGGTCCTTGTTCGTTATCTATTTTATATATAGTAGTGTGTATATGTTAATCCAAAGTTCCTAATTTATCCCTCCCCTTCATGTTTCCCCTCTGGTAAGTTTTTTTTTGAAATCTGTGAGTCTCTTTCTGTCTTGTAAATAAGTACATTTATATCATTTTTTTAAAAAAATTAGATTCCACATATGAGTGATATCATATATTTGTCTTTCTCTGTCTGACTTACTTAGTATGATAATCTCTAGGTCCATCCCTGTCACTGCAAATGGCATGATTTGATTCTTTTTTATGGCTGAGTAATATTCCATTGTATATATGTACCACGTCTTCTTTATCCATTCATCTGTTGGTGGACGTTTAGGTTGCTTCCATGTCTTCTTGGCTATTGTAATAGTGCTGCAATGAACATTGGGGTGCGTGTATCTTTTTGCATTTTCGTTTTCTCTGTATATATGCCCAGGAGTGGGATTGCTGTATCATATGGTAGTTCTATTTTTAGTTGTTTAAGGAACATTTAATGCTTTTCTTGAGGGAGAACCACTGTTTAAAGTTTGGAAGTCCCAGGCCATCTCTCTCTCTCTGTCTCTCTCTGAACGGGTATGTGTGTTTTCATTAAACAATGCATCGTGAGCAACTCATGAACTTCTCCGTGTGTCATGTAGATCAGTCTCCTGCTCTCAGTGGGAACCAGTGTGCCTGATTTCTTGACCCATCTCCTTATTGCTACATAGGAAGCCACTTCTGACCTTTAACTGTCACAGGTGACACTCAGAGACCACTGGGCAAGGCTCCTATTTGCCCTTTCCCCCGGGGGACAGGATCCCACAGGAGGAGTTGCTGGCTAGTCACACTGCCCCCCTGCAGGTGTCAGTCTTAGCTGTGCCAGGCTGAGAGGTGGGGGTGACGACAGCCTGGCACAGCCTGTCTCTCGCTAATAGAGAGGTTGGCATGTTTTGTACTGCTTGTTGGCGTTTCTTCTCTCTTACGTGAA
Organism: Grampus griseus; assembly: GCF_964374135.1. Lineage (NCBI taxonomy): Eukaryota > Metazoa > Chordata > Mammalia > Artiodactyla > Delphinidae > Grampus > Grampus griseus. Next base: position 9,939,184 of record NC_139018.1, read on the forward strand.
TTGCCTGTTCATACCCTTCCCCATTTTTCGATGGGACCGTTGGCCCTTTACTGTCAGAGCTTTAAGCCGGCCAGGCAACCTCTGGCCTTTATGTGTGCTCCAAATATTTTCTCTCAAGCTGTCATTTGTATTTCCACTTTATCTGTGGTCTTTTGCTGTATAGAACGTTTACTCTTTATGGAGTAAAATTTGTGAATCTATTTCTCAAAGGCTTCCGGATTCTGTCTTGCTTAGAAGGGCCTGCTCTACTCCAAGATTATGACACTAGTTGTCTGTACTTTTTTCTAGTACTTTTATAGTTTGATTGATTGCATGTCGGTCTTTAATCCACCTGGAATTTATTGCAGGATGATGTAACAGTTTACTTTTACATTTTTCAAGGTGATGGTCAGTTGTTTCAATGCTCTTTACTATATAATCAATCACCCCCCACCACTGATTTGTAATATAGCATTATCTCTATTATTCTGTGACATCCTATCCCTATCTATCTATCTATCTATCTAACTATCATCTCCCCCTTGGTTGTGTTCCATTGGTTCATTTGTCTGTTACCATGTTGTGTAACTAGCCTAGTTTTATGGTACCTCTGAATATCTGATGGGGTAATATCTTGTTCTCCTCCATTAGTTTTTTTCCCTCCATAAATTTAGCAGCTAATTTTGTTTTGCCATTTAATTTTTAAATCCCAGAGAAGTAAATATCTGTTGGTATTTTGATTGGAATCACACTGGACTTTATAGATTAATTTGCAGAGAATGCATCTTTACAATATTGAGTATCACCATCCAGGAATATGGTGTATCAGTTACCTCTTGCTGTCTAACAAAGCATCCTGAAACTCAGTAGGCTTAAAACACATCTATTTATTATTGGTCACAAGTCCATAAGATGGCTGGACATGGCGGATCTGGGCTGGGCTTGTCTGGGTAGCTCCCCTTCAAGTTACAGATACATCTGGTTGGGCTTAGCTCCTCACTGAAATTGGGGCTTAGGTCAGCTCCATTTTTATTCCTTTTGGGCATCAGGTCTGGGATAAGCTTCTTTCATGGCAATGGGAGAGATGCAGGAAAGCAAGCAGAAGTGTCTTAAGACCTAGAGTCCAAATTGCACACTGTTACTTCTGCTTACATGCTGTTGGCCAAAGCAAGTCACATGGTTTAGCCTAGAATCAAGGGATGGAGGAATATACTCTGCCCACAAGGAGGCCAAGGTAAGGAATGGATTCAGACAGAGATGAAGAATTGGGGCCAGTAATGCTGTTGACCGCAGGGTATACCTTGTATTTAGCTAGTTCTTCTTGTTTGTTTTTTAGTAAAGTTTTATGGTGTTTTGCATATAAATTGCACAATGCTCGTTAGGTTTATTCCTAGGCATTTTACAGTTCTCATCGTGTTAGTGAGATCTTTTTTCCATTACACATTACAATCGTGTTTTTTTGGCATACAGAGAAATAATTGATTTTTGTTTTTTTATATCATATCCAACCACTTTATCAAACTCTTACAGGTTCAGCATGATATTCAGTGGATTTACTAGGTGGATAATCATATTATCTGAAACTATAATAATTTTGCCTGTTCTTTTCCTATATTTGTTTCTCTTATTTCTTTTCCTTACCTTATTGCATGCACCAAGTCCTCCAGAAAATAGTGAATGTCACGGTGTTGGTGGCAGGCATCCTTGTTTTCTTCTTTAAAGGGATTGCTTCTGGGTTCCACTGACAAATATTATATTTGCTCTTGGTTGTTCCATGACAAATAACGGTAAATACTTAAAGTGAAATAGGCCTCCTTCTGGAAAATTTAAAAGTTTCAAAGTCAGTGTGAGGAAGGTACATCCATGCAGTAACGAATTGTTAGTTTGCAATCTTTTGGCTGCAAGAAACAGATATCAACTCAACCCACCTTAATTAAAAAAAAAACAAAAACAAAATGGTGCTTATTATAAGGATGTAGGGCAGGAGCACAGGTAAGCTTTTTTTAAAATATGGAATGCTTCACAAATTTGCGTGTCATCCTTGTGCAGGGGTCATGCTAATCTTCTCTGTATTGTTCCACTTTTAGTATATGTGCTGCCAAAGTGAGCCCAGAGCTAAGCTTGATGAAGGCCTTAGAAGGTCACTCAGGTTCTCCCTTCGTCTCTCATCTCCATTCCTTTTTGTGTCTCTGCTTTATTTTTATGTCCCTGCAGACCTACGTTCTCTGTTCCCCATGTCACAGGGCAAACCATGCTTACCAGCCACATGAACAAGGTCTCATTCCTTCTTTCTCTGTCTCTCATCACTCTCTCTATTTCTCCATGACTCAACTCCAGATTCTAAGGGAAGGAACTCTGATCAGCCCTAAATGAGTTGGATGTGCTCCCCCTTCCCCCCCAAAACTCCATGGTCAGGGCACAGAAATGCTTCATTCTACCTGGTCAAGAGCATCCCCCCCTCTGGATCTGGGGAGGTAAGGGGAGGTTGTTTTGGATGGAAGACATTCCATAGATGTCACTTGTACAGAGAGTGCCCCCAGCGCAGTGGTAGGAGTACTGGATTTAGAGCTGAGAGACTTCAAGCCAGGTCCTGACTCTGCTTTGGACTCTCTCTTTGACCTTGGAAACGTCAACAGCCCCCAGCCCTCAGCTTCCCTATTTTTTCCAGCTTTATCGGCAAATAAAAATTGTAACTATATTTAATGTGTACAATGTAATATGTTGATATACAAATATGTTGTAAAATAATTACTACAATCAAGCGAATTAATACATCCATCACCTCACATCGTTAACTTTTTTTTTTTTTGGTGTGGCGAGAACATATATGATCTACTCTCTTAGCAAATTTCCAGTGCACGATACAGTAGTATTCACTATAGTCACCATGCTGTACATGAACTCTCCAGAACTTATTCATCCTGCATAACTGAAACTTTGTACCCTGTGGCTAACATCTCCCCATTCCCCTCCTACCCTCAGTGCCTGGCAACCGCCATTCTACTCTCTGCTTCTATGAGTTTGACTTTTTCAGATTCCACTTCTAAGTGAAATCATGCACTATTGGTCTGTGTCTGTCCTATTTCACTAAGCATAATGTCCTTCAGGCTTATCAAGGTTGTCCCAAATGGCAGAATCTCCTTTTTTAAGGGTGAATAATATTCCATTGTATTAATATATACATACCACATTTTCTTTATCCATTGACACACACTTAGATTGATTCCATATCTTAATTATGGTGAATAAGCATCTTCCCCCATTTTAAACATTGAATTAACATCGTCTGTGCTTCTTCCTTGCAGGGCTATTGGGAGAAAGCAATGTATTATTTAATGTGAAAGTATTTTTTGCCCCATAATTACATAATTGTATAATTGCTGTGATGATTTCTTCTTCTGTTTTCTTCCCCTTCCTCCTTCGTACTAAAATATAACTTGTTTCCTCATCATTATAAAAAACGTACAGTATTATTGCCGGAAAACAGAGGGGAAGCCAGTGCCAAAAAAAAGATAATAAAACACCCTGAATCCTGCTGTCAACACTATGTCATAAACGGGTTGTGACCTCAGTTTTCTCTCCTTTTTCCTTTTTTTTTCCTACATTCACTGTTTTTCTTTTTATTTATTTATTTATTTATTTATTTTGACTGTGTTGGGTCTTCATTACTATGCACGGGCTTTTCTCTAGTTGCAGCACGGGGGCTACTCTTCATTGTGGTGCACGGGCTTCTCATTGCGGTGGCTTCTCTTGTTGTGGAGCACGGGCTCTAGACGTGTGGGCTTCAGTAGTTGTGGCACGCGGGCTCAGTAGTTGTGGTGCACGGGCTTAGTTGCTCCGTGACATGTGGCATCTTCCAGACCAGGGCTGGAACCCGTGTCCCCTGCATTGGCAGGCAGATTCTTAACCACTGCGCCACCAGGGAAGTCCCCATTCTCTTTTTTAAAACAAAACTAGAATCCTTCAAGGGAGGTCTTTGTCCCAAGTATTTCCTCCTCTGGGGACTGAGTGGGAGTGGCACTTGGAGATAGAATCATTAGGGACCCAACATTTTGGAGAGAAAATGAGAGAGAAGGGTGAGGGGAAACCAGCCTGGACCTCTCACACTGCCTGTCCCCCCACCGTGGGCTTTCCTTCCTCTCTCCTTCCAGGTTCCTTCGAGGGGCCAAGGGACCACTGCTGGGTGGGGGTGGGCTGAAAGCAACACCCCTCCCGTCTCCCCACTTCTCCTCTCTCAACATGCATCTTCTCAACCTCCCCGACCTGTGAGGCAAAACTCTACCGGCCTTCCTCTTACCTCCAGACTCTGCCATCTCTTTATGACTTTTTTCACCAAGAGCACCCACCCAATTTAATTTATCCCACTAAACCTGTACAGACATCCACTGGTGGGGAGACCCTACAGGAGTCTGGGCTTGGGCAACGAAGCCACTCCTGACTCTGCTGACGTACCTGACCTGTCAGAGGCCATGGGCCCTGCTGGTGGAGCATTATTTTGGCCTCCTTTTTAGGCTGCTGGGGAAGAGGGGGTGGGGTCCTGGGGCCGGCCAGTTGTTGGGGAGCGAGATGTGCTTTCCAGGAAGGTGGGTGGAGATTTATGCCACAAGCCTAGGAAAGATACAAAGAAAAAGCACAACATGCCCATTGGTTAAAAACTTGGGCTCCTGAGTCAGCTGTCTAAGTGCAGACTGGGGCCCTGAGATCATGGGAAAGTCATTTAATCTCCAAACCTCAGTTTCCTCATCTGTGAAATGGGGATGTCGAGGGTCTGATCTGGAGAAGTAACACCCGATTTGTAGTGTTTGCCAGCTTCCACGGTATAAACGCTCTCATCGTGGATGATTTCAAACCACCAACATGAAGCCAGGGAAGGCAGAGCTGGGAAGAGACTACAGCCACACACCACGATATACCATTTCCAACACACTGATACACTGTTTGTCAATAGCTCCCAAAGCCTAGGTGATAGTAAAATGTAGTAGAATAATTAGGAAGTGATGAGTTTTGAGTACGTATTACCTATGCTTTTAATATAATTTACTTAATTGTAAGTTCATATACTTTAATTTTTAATAATAACTGTTTAACAGACAGCTCACAAAGTTTCCAAAAATTTAACAACTTGCTCGTGAGAGCCCATAGGAGCTGACGCAGGCACGGGCACGATGGGTCGTCCCAGGGATTCAATGAAATAAGCAGGGAACCCAGCATCGTGCTTGCCATGTCACGGGGCATCTCAAACCTTGGTGTGTGTAGCCTCGTCTACAGGGCTGATGAAGGACACAGACGCTCAAGTGAGCTGAAGTAAGATGAGGCCTGGGCCTTCGTGGTTTTTCCAGATTCCCAGGTGATTTTGATATGACCTGAGTTTGAAAACCACTGGTATGTGGTGGTAGAATATGACGCTGCCCAATAAATATTAGCTTGAACTGTACCAAGTTGTCAATACCTACTGACCTGTTCAGTTGGCGATTTCACATGATTCAGCCTAGTAACTCTTCCCTGTTCCTGATTGGAACTAATAAAGAAACTACAGAAATAAAGCAGGTGGAAAATGGACATACAGATGAGGCTGATACTGAGAACGTGGCCTCCATCTATGGGCCGTTGGCGCCCTAGGACTGCGCCCCGGAAGGAAGCACTTCCCGGCGTGGGGGTCACAGGGCACGTGGGGTTGAGCCGGAGGAGTGAAGCAGGTGGTCCCACAGGGAACCGCCCATCCTGTTAGCCAGTCCCCTTCCCAGACTCACCAGTCAGGTAGCCAGGGCTGATCTGCCAAAAAAGAGTCAACAACTGATATGGGGCATGAAATACACCCTTTTCTCTCCTCTCCAAGACGTAGTGCAGCCTTGGTCCTCAGGATGGGGTCCGTGGGTCAGCAGCATTGGACTCACCTGGGAGCTTGATAGAAATGCACCCCGACCTGAGGCCCACAGATTCAGATGCTAGACCCCCAGGGCTGCCCGTGCACATTCACGTTCCGTCCTGGAGGAAGCAGACGACTCACATGGAAAGGAATAAGCGCTCCTGGATGGTGAGCGACGTGAGTTCCCCGAGGGTGGGGTCCGGTCTGTTTCGGTTTTGTTGTTGTTATTAACGGCTTTATTGAGGTATAGTTTACATCTTATAAAACACACCCGTTTTAAGTATATGAATTCTATACTTACTATTTTTAGCATATTTACAGATTGGTGCCACCGTCACCACGATCTAATTTCAGAACATTTCCATCATCCCCAAAAGAATTCTTGTGCCCATCTGCAGTCATTCCCCATTTCCACTCCCAGCCTTAAGCGAACAGTAATCTACTTTGTATCTCTTTAGACTTTTTTGGACATTTCATATAGATGGAATCATACAATACGTGTTGTTTTTTTCCCCCATCTTTAACGAGATATAATTGACCGATAACACTGTGTAAGTTTAAGGTGTACGGTGTGTAGGTTTTATACATTTATGTATCGCAAAATGATTGCCCCATAGCATTAGCTAACACCTCCATCCCGACACTTAATTACCCTTTCGGTTTTGTGGTGAGGATATTTGAGATCTGCTCTCACAGAAACTTTGAAATATGCGATTCCGTGTTGTTAGCTGTAGTCAGCAAGTAGGTAATACAGTGTTGTTGGCTGTAGTACATCACATCCGCAGAATTTATTCATCTTATAGCTGGAAGTTTGTACCTTTGACCAACATTTCCCCATTTCCCCCACCGCCTAAGGCCTTGGTCTGGTTTGTTCATTGCTTTCTTCTTAGCACCTGAAACAGTGTGGATGGAATCAACGTGGGTTTGTGTATTTTGGTGGGAAAGGTGGGGACCCGGATCTGGACTCAGGGGAGAGATTAGCATCCCTGCTGGGCCGCTTGCCGACTGTGGAAACTTGTACCAGACATTTAATATCTCTGGGGCTCCGTATTCCTGTCTGCAAAATGGGATTAGCAACAACTGCCTTAAAGGCTTGCTGCGAGAAGAAAATAAGATAATACTGCAGCCTGGGAGCACTTAGCACTGAGTGGTGAATACATGCAACACAGTCTCTAAAAACCCTGTGCCCGAGGGTGTGTGTGTGTGTGACTCTGTGTATGTTTCCGTATGTGCGTGTGTATGACTCTGTGTATGTTTCTGTCTGTGTGTCTGTGTGTGTGTGACTCTGTGTATGTTTCCGTGTGTGCGTGTGTATGACTCTGTGTATGTTTCTGTCTGTGTCTCTGTGTGTGTGTGTGACTCTGGTGTATTTCTGTGCGTGTGTATGTGTGTGTGTGAGTGTCTGTTTGTGCATGGAGATGGGGTGAGAGGTGGGTGGAAGGAGTAGGGGCAGACCAGAAGGTAGAAATCCCCCAGATTTGGGTTTGGGGAGCCCATAATTTAAACTCACATCTCCTGGGTGACCTTTGAGTCCAGCGGCCTCTTTAGGGATTATACCCCAAGATGGTTTTCATATTTTCAGGTTTCTTTCCCTTTCTGGTTTTCTTCTTCTCTCCTGGACCACAGTTCTGCCTCTGCTGCTGCCTCTGTTGCAAGCCTGTGCACAGGGTCCTGGTTGTTCCAGTGCCCGGATCTCAGTGACAGAGTTTTTCCCTCTGTTTATCCAGCAGTCACACCTGATTAATCTAAATCAATTTGCAAATGTCTTTATTTACATGGATAATTCTTTGGATAAATAAGAATCCTGTGATATAGTTCACACTGGAACAAAAAAATCCCAGCTCCTTAAAGAAGTTCCCTGACGTGCAGACACCCAGGCCATCCCCGACCATTTTCAGTGTGGCCAAGTGGAATCTGTAGTTGTTCGGCCTGATGTGAGCAGAGAATGAGTCCTTTACAAGTTTCTCTAGAACATGCTCCTCCTACCTCAGATTGTCAAGGTCGTGGTAAATCATCAGAATCTGGCCCGTGTCAGCCCCTTTGGAGGTCAGGACTCTAGGGGACTGGGGCTCCTGTAAGAAAGTACCACAAACTGAGTGGCTTAAACAACAGAAATTTATTCTCTTATATAGATCTGGAGGCTGGAAGTCCAAAATCTAGGTGTCGGCAGGGCCGTGCTCCTTCCAGTGGCTCTAAGGGGGGATCCTTCCTTGCCACTCCTGGCTCCTGGTGGTGGCCGGCAATCCTCGGCATTCCTTGGCTTGTAGCTGCATCCCTCCCATCTCTGTCTCCATCATCACATGGCCTCCGCTCCTGTGTGTTTCTCTCTTTGTCTCTTCTCCTTTTCTTATAAGGACACCGGTCCTATTGGATTAGAGGTCTGTCCTATTCCATTATGATTTCATCCTCACTAATTATATCTGCAATGATGTATTTCCTGCTATTCTGAGGTCCTGGGGGTTAGAACCTCAACATATCATTTGGGGGAACACAGTTTGCTCTTTGTTTTGTTTTGTTTTTGGTCGCACGGTGCGGCATGCGGGATCTTAGTTCCCCAACCAGGGATTGACCCCATGCCCCCCTGCATTGGGAGCATGGAGTCTTAACCACTGGACCGCCAGGAAAGCCCTTGGGGAGACACAGTTTAACCCATAACAGAAAGAGGTTTGGTGCCGGGACATCTGGTTTCACATCCCAGCCATGCTTTTTGCTGACCGTGGGCAGATGGTTTTCTCCTTGCGACTTGCTTCCTGTCTCCGGACGATGACTGTAACAGGCTCTGCCTGCCAGGACTGACCTGTGATCAAATGAGATGATGTAAATTGCTCGGCCTAGAGCCCATCCTCCATAGCATTTCTTCTGTCTCCTTCCTACAGGCCAAACTGGGAAGTAGGAAATATTTGTCTTCTAAGCTTCCCATGAGAAAAGTTTGCAGTATCTGGAAGAGTTTCTGTGGCAAATGAAATCCACGTTCACATTTTCAGAATGCACAGTGCCATGTGGATTGGATAGTAAGGAGGGTCAGTCCTTGGGTGCCATCCTAACCGACAGCCATCCACCCGGTTGTTGCAGATGACGCGGGAGCCCACTGGGTTCACTGGGCTTCAGGAGTGCTGTAGTCTGCTAACATTTATGAACACAGAGCTGTTACTAAATAAAAGAGCTTAAGAAACCCCACGAGACGTGAGATCCCTCATTATTCAAATCTGGAAGTCAGTCTTGCCTCTGTGCCCCCTCTGAGCCTTGAATACACCCCATAGGGCCCTGATGTGGTATTGAAACTGTGATTCTGTCTCCCTGTAAACTGTGAGTCCTGAGAGCAGGGTGACGGTGCTATTTATTTCTCTACCCAGAATGTTCCAGTTATTTATTGCCATATAACAAACCACACTGAAACTTAGTGGTTTAAAATAACATGTCATTACCTCGAGGCTTGCGGAGGTTGAGTAGGCTCAGCTGGGCGGTTTTCACATGACACAGTTGTGATGGGAGGGGGGCTGGGGTTGGACTCATCGGAAGGACTCGCTACGTGGCTTCTCCCGCATAGTGACTTCTGGGTGGTTGGAGTCCTTCTGGGGATTCAGGGCTCCAAAGCATATGCCTGAAAAAGACAGAGCCAGGTAGGGTCTGTATTGCTCTCATGAATGAGCCTCCAAACCCAAGCTGGGTCTCTTCTAAGAGAGTCACAGAGGCCAGCGCATAGTCGAAGGGAGGCCAATCAGACATGCCTTTTAATGGGAGGAGCATCAGAAAATTTACAGGCATGTCTTTTTTTCTTGCGGTACGCGGGCCTCTCACTGCTGTGGCCTCTCCCGTTGCGGAGCACAGGCTCCGGACACGCAGGCTCAGCGGCCATGGCTCACGGGCCCAGCCGCTCCGCGGCATGTGGGATCTTCTCGGACCGGGGCACGAACCCGTGTCCCCTGCATCGGCAGGCGGACCCTCAACCACTGCGCCACCAGGGAAGCCCTACAGGTATGTTTTAAGACCTTCATGGAATAGGCAAGAGAGTTGCTGTCTTACTTTTTAATTTTTAAAAAAGGTGACAAGAATGCTTCTCAAGCAGTTCCCAATCCACATGTTAGGTATAAATTAAACTACTGTTGAATTCTGAAGATGCTAATCCATGTTCGCGTGCTAGATTCTTTTTTTTTTTTTTTAAAGAAACTCAGAATTGGGCAATTAGTTAGATCTTAGCCTCTTAGGAAATCATCACACACACACAAGAAGAGTTACGTATTACTGCTGGCACCCATGAGTCATTTTTATCACCCAATGAAAGGTCTAGTTTCGTTAAAAACACTTGGAGGATTCATCTAATATGAAGTTGCTACAACTACAAGCATAAACTTTTTGTTTTTTACCTTATCTCAAGATTTTCTTTCTTCTTGGTCATTATAAAAGAGGATTATTACTAGTGTGAGGGCAGACCTCACAGAGAGCACACAGTAGGTGCTCAGTATGTGTGTGCAGAATTGACTTGCTGTAAAACTGCATCAGTGAATTCCAATCTATGGTTAAGCAGACATTGTCTAAGCGATGACCATAGGAACAGCTGGTCTTAGTATATACCCTGAAGGCTCAAAGCTTGCTTTATCACAGAGCTGGATGAGAATAATTGTGGTGTACAGTATTAGGGTTCCCTCAGAGAAGCAGAATAGCTGTGGGTGTCATAGGGGATTTATTATAGGCATTTGACCTTACACATCTTGGGAACCAGTTAAACTGTCTACGTCAGTGTGTCGTCCCCAAGTCTGCTGTGGGTCTGCGGCCAGCAGGGTTGGCAACAGGAAAAGAAGATGACCTTGCAGTGGGGAGAACGAGGTCAATTTCGAAGCCAGGAGGATAGGCTGAAACCCCCAGGAGGCTGTGTCTCATTGGATCTCCGGTTGGTCTTTTATTTCCTCAAAGCCCACGACGCTGATGCTTTAAGGTGAGCTGCAGACGAGCTGGTACTTCCCCAGAGAAGCACCTGGCCCAGGTGGACACGAACAGGTTCATTCACATAAAGTGACCCAGGATTTGGGACCCTGACAGACACGCTGAGCAGCAGCTGAGGGAGCTGTGGGTGTGGATGCTGCTGTCTCCCCAAAGTGAGCCAGGAGACCCGTAATGATGGGTGTGAGCCCCAGTACCATCTGCTCTACACCCTCCATGGGGGCTGGGGGTGCAGAATTCATGTTGAACAGGTGGCATTTTCTTCCTGTGCAGGGAAGAGGGTACACACGCCCATGGTTGGTGGACATGCAGTTACTACAACCTCTCGGGGAGTAACTTGGCAAAATGTATTAAAATTACACACACGTGCCCCATTGACCCAGAATCCCACTCCTGGGAATCCTTATACTAATAATGTAAGCATATATGTTCAACGTTGAATAAATTGTGGATAATTCATAGTAATAGATCGTTCTCAATAGTTCATTAAAAATAGTGAATTAGCACGATATCTGGGGACCTGGAGCAATTTGCATGAGGTATTAAAAGAGAAGCTGGAGCAGAGTGTGTATGCTTTGAACGTATGTTTTCCTAAAGCAATGACAGAAATATTTTGTATATGTATATATACATGTATGTGTGGTCTTATATGTTTAGAAATAATTTTACAAGCATAGGGAAATATGGAAAAGGTCAATACTAGGTTGCTAAGGTTGGTTAAGTGGGGTGGGGTGGGGTGAGGAAGTGGACAGGGAGCCACATGAAGAGAAAAAGGCAAATGTAAGACTGGGCCAAACACAGCTCTAACACCATTTGATGAAGATGATCTCTCTTAAACCATCAATCAGGGTTATGCATGTGTGTTTATACGTAATTTATCTCTATGAATACTCTATACCTTGAAGTGTATTTAGCCTGTTATTAATATAGTCACTCCATCCTTCTAAGTCTTACTTTTTACATGACAAATTATTTTCCATCACTTTTCCATTCACTTTCAATCTGTGTGCCTTTATAATTAAAGTGCATCACTTTTAGACAAGCTGAAGTTGGGTCTCTTTTATCCATTCTGACCATTCTACTTTTTAATTGGAGTGTTTAGACCATTAACATTTAATATGATTATTGATGGGATTGACTTTATTTTATTTATTACTTATTTTCTGTTTGTCCCTCTGCTACTTTTTAACTGTTTTTAAGAATAATTTTAAATTCCCAGAGAAGGTACAAAGATAACTACAGACTGAATGTTTGTGTCCCCCCTCCATATTCATGAAAGTTGGAATCCTAACCCTTGATGTGATGGTTTTTGGAGGTGGGGCATTTGGGAGGTGAATAGGTCATGAGGAGGGAGCCCTCATGAAGGGGATTAGTGCCATTATGAAAGAGGAGGAAACACAGGATCCCTCTCTTTCTTTTTTTTGTGAGGATACAACAAGAAAATGGCCATCTGCAAACCAGGAAGAGGACTCTCACCGGAACCCAACCATGCTGGCACCCTGATCTTGGACTTCCAGCTTCCAGAACTCTGAGAAATAAATTTCTGTTGGATATAAGCCACCCAGACTATGGTATTCTGTTATAGCAGCCTGAACAGACTGAAACACTAGTACAGAGAGTTTTGGTTCCCCCTATTGTTAACATCTTACACTATAACTTACAATGGTACAACTGTCACAAGCAAGAAGCCAACATTGGCCCATTACTGTAAACTAGACTCCAGACTTTATTTGGATTTCACCAGTTTTTCCATTAATGTCCTCTTTCCAATACAGGGTACCACGTTGCATTTAGTCATCATGCCCTCTTAGTCACCTTTGGTCTGTGATAGTTTCTCAGTCTTTTCTTGTTTTTCATGATGTTGATTGACAGTCTTGAGGAGTCCTGGCCAGGTATCCTGTAGAATGTTTTCCAACTTGGGCTTGTCTGATGTTTTTCTCATGCTTAGACGGGGTTTTGGAGTCTTGGAAAGACTACCGTAGATGTGAAGTACCTTTTTCATCACATCGTATCAGAGGGTTCATGTCATATCAACATGCCTCATCACTGGTGACGTTGAGCTTTATCACTTGGTCAAGGTGGTGTTTGCCAGGCTTCTCCACTGTAAAGGTACTATTTTCCCTTTTTTATACCCTCCTCTTTGGAAGCCAGTCACTAAATCTCGTCCACCCTCAAAGGAATTAACCTCTACATCCTAGAGAGGGAGCTTCTACATATATTATTTGAAATTCTTTTGTAAGGAAGATTTGTTTCTTGTTCCTATTTATTCCATCATTTGTTTATATTATTAATAGGATGGACTCACATATATTTCTTTTATACTTTGGGTTATAATTCAGTTCCGTGTTATTTATTTTGTTGTTCAAATTGTTCCAGCTTTGGTCACTGGGAGCACTTTCAGGTTGGTTCCTGTGTCCCTTTGGCTTGTCCCTATTCTAAAGTTTTATGATTGGATCTACCCTGAGCTTTTCAACTTTTCAGCTATATGAGCCAATAAGAATCCCCTCCCCACTTTTTATTGCTTAACTTAATTGAGTTGGATATCTGTCAACTGCAAGTGAAAACAGACCTGATATAATGTATACTATATATATCTGATATGTAACAGATGTAATATATACCAGACTCAGATAAAGTAGGACTGTTAAAGTTATTATTGAGGATTATTAAGCAAATATTAAAATAAGCGGAAAAATGATCATACCCCAAATTTAGGCCAGTAGAGTTACTGGTCTTGAACAGGAAAAATGATCATACCCCAAATTTAGGCCAGTAGAGTTACTGGTCTTGAACAGTTACTGGTCTTGAACAGATAGGCCAGTAGAGTTACTGGTCTTTGAGTTTCCTGGCAGCCAAAGCAAAAATAGAAATGTGATGAGTTATATAACACTTGTCTGATTAAAGGAAACATACCAACCTCTTAAGAGAGATAAAGTTATCCTTGATTCAAATGTCACAAATATTTTCTCATGAGGATCCTTACTTGTGAGAATATTAAGCAGCATAAGGATTTTCCTAAAGATGCCATAACATTCCAATATAAAAGCAAAAGACCTTATTATTTCAGTGCAATTTAGTAAAGGCATTTCTGTAAGAAGTTAAGTTCTTATACTCTATAAACTTGATATACACTGAGCACTTAGGAAACTGGAGGAATGGATCAATAATCTGTCTTAGACTATCTTTTCCAAATACCCTTGGATATCTGAAGGATAGAAGCCAAACTACTTCTTTAAAAATAATACACACAGTACACACATATTACTTAAAGGGTAGTCTCTAGGTCAGGTGCACACACACACACACATACACACACAGCCTGGCAGGGTTGAATCCCAGTTTGTAGCTGTTCAGAATAAGACTAGTAAGAAAAACATTCATCTCTGAGGAGGAGTATAAACTGTAGAGATAAAAAAAAAAAAAAAAAAAATCTCTAGGCCAGGATTCCAACTCTAGTATTTGAACTGGAGACTTAACATTGCAGTTTCCACTGATGCTAGTGAATTTTGTGTCTATTTCTCTACCTCTCAAGCCCAACACACTCCTTCTAACTTTTCTGCAGCATTTAGTGAGATTATTCCTGAAGAAAGTGCTCCTAACACACTAAGGTTAATAGGTTTGAATGCAAGGGGAAGTGAGCCCAAAGAAAATCCCCTCCCAGATATTTGCTTTCATTCCTGTTGCTTTTCCCCTTCCTCACAACTTCAAATGTGCTGCACCTTGGCATCTGCAGGCTAAAACTCCCTGCCGGGCATTCCAGGCCTGGCCCCTCTCGATCTATATCAGAGCTCCAAACCCACGTTTCATCTGCATTCAGGGGCCCACCTCACAGGGAGCTGGCCCACCTCCTGACTTGGATGCCATCTCCAGAAAGGTTTACCTTCCAGAAGCTAAGTGAGTTAATCCGTTTACCGAGGGTTTGGCTGCCTCTCGCCTTCTAATGGTATTTTCCTGTCACCGACCAGCTGTCTCTTCTGTCATTGAGTTTCTATAGCGCTGTAGGATTTAAAGCAGGATAGATTAGCCTAAGCGAAAGACTTTGAATCACATCGCTCCAGTAGAGCTTAGGAGTTCCAGTTCCTAGGGAGGCTGTTGGCTTGGAAGGAACCCCAGATAGCATCCCGAACGCAGGCCTTGGAGGAACAATTTGTTCAAAACACTCGAAGGCTGATCTAAGTCAGCATGGCCGAAATGTGGACCAGCCATACGCTGCACACCAGTCAGCCTAACATCTGTGTGACGGTTTACTTGATACTTCTTCGAATCGTTTTGTGTTTTAAAACTTAAATGCATTTATTTAAATATGAGATTAGAGAGCGGGACGTTTGGCTTGCGAGCGGGAACCTCTTAGTCGTGCACGGAGAAAGTACGATTTAGAAAGGCGTGATGTTGAGAAGGGCAAGAAGATTTCTGTTCAGAAGTGTGCCCAGTGCCATACTGTGGAAAAGGGAGACAAGCACAAGACTGGGCCAAATCTCCATGGTCTGTTTGGGCAAAAGACAGGTCAGGCTGTCGGCTTCTCTTACACAGATGCCAACAAGAACGAAGGCATCACCTGGGGAGAGGAGACGCTGATGGAGTATTTGGAGAATCCCAAGAAGTACATCCCTGGAACAAAAATGATCTTCGCTGGCATTAAGAAGAAGGCAGAAAGGGCAGACTTGATAGCATATCTCAAAAAAGCTACGAATGCGTAATAGTTGGCCACGGCCTTATTTATCATGAAGCCGATGTCTCATGACTTTTTATGTGTACCATATTTAAATTGATCTCATACACTAGAATTCAGATCATGAATGGCTGATGTAATATTTCTGTCCCGATTTAAATAAGATTGGCTTGTGGCTAAATGAATATGGTCAGCTTTTTGAATTTTGCTAGTAATTCTGGTTCAACAAGTACTATCACTGTTTTCCCCTTCTAAAGAGATGATTAAACTTGAATAAGGAAGGTTAAACTTTTCAGGGATATGGTGAACACCTTCTCAAACCCTATAGGAGATTGGTTTTATATTTAGATTTCTATCAGTGGTTATATTAATATATTTAAATCCTGAGAAGTTCCCTTCACTGTCTCATAGACCAGCAAGAGTCACGTGTGTTTCAGTTGTGTTCATTTGCCTGTTAAGGCAAGGGCTGAAGATACACTTACAATGTCCACTTTATCTTTTCGGTCTTAACTATGCCAATTTAATTAAAATTCTCTATCTGATAGATTAAATAAATAAATAAACAAATAAACAAGAAACCGCCTGGGCCTGATCAGCCAGGGCTGCAGGCCCTCCCAGCTCCATGGGGGCTTTGGCTGTGGAGCTGGAAGGCCTTCAGGGGCAAAGGATGGATGTGGTCGTTAACTCCAGTGCCTGTCAGAGCCCAAAGGGGGTTCAGAAGGGAGAAATGGGGAGAGGCCAAGCCAGCTGGGCCTAGGCAGTGGACCTCTCATATCTCCATAGGGCTGTGTTACATCCTTCTCCCACCCACTGCCTTGCATAGCTGCCCCAGACTCAGGGACGGACAGGGGTAACAGATCGTTATAAAGCAGGTGAACTTGCAGTAATGGAGGGTGGGGCAGTGCTAGAAGCCAGCTGTGGAAAAGACACAGGCCCCATCCATCACATTTTAAAAAAAAAGAGTTGTCAAACATATCTCCCTGATTCCACTTTCTGAAAGTCCACTAGGATTTCCCAAACATGGCGAGAGGCAGGGTATAATGGAAACCACAGCTGCCTCTGGCCTGGAAGGCTGCTTGGGGAACGTCACCCTCACCTAACCTGTCCTCAAGTATTCTTGCAGGTGAACAGCCAACTTCACCAACAGCCCTGGGAGTTTGTAGATGGCCTTGTCAAATCACAGGGCCCTCAGATGCTGCTAAGATCCCATCGGGGCAAAACCGAGTGTGTCCCCAGAGGGATTCAGCTTCCTTCATTTCTTCCTGAACTGTTTGTTAATAGTGGAGAACACGTTTGAGGTGGAATTGTTTTGAATTCAGAAACAGTCCTTTGTCCCAGAAGTGATTTTGCAGCCAAGGATGTGCACAGCTTTGGAAACTGAGCGGGCTACGGTGGCATTGTGTGGTGGACGTTGGAAGCTGTTGGTTGTGATCCCAGCATCGTCCAGCCTCTGGACTTGAGGGAGGCTGTGCTCTGAATATCAGCCCCTTCAAAACAGCCCCTTCCATGTTTGTTCATGCAGGTAGGAGACGGGGCTGAACTCACAGAAGGCTTGCAAAGACAGATATTATTATCTTTTCAGCATTGGCAGGTGATGCCATTTGTGGTACTTTGAAAGGAGACTTTGTAAAAACGAACCAAGGGTGGAAGGACAGGGGTGCACGGACCCATTTCTGCAATTCTGAGGAGTAAAAGTGCCTAACTTTGTTCAGTGAATTGGTTGAAGCTCTGAACCAGCGAAAAGGCTGGATGGCTTTCATTGTAGTGATGGACGCGAACACCTGTGAGAATGTGTAGTTAAGTGGACCAGGTATAACTTGACCAGTGAAGGGCTCCAGTACGCGAGGCTGGTGGTGGGAGGACCCTGAAGTTCTCACCTTATGCTGGGGAGGGGTGACCTGGCGGTGTGGAGGGCTAGGAAGTGACCATCTTGATATCATATGAGACGTTCTCAGTTTAGGGTATAGGATAATTTTCACTGTCTGTACTTTTGTGATTTTTGTGACTGTATAGACCACCTATAATATATCAGTTTTCACTAACCTCATAATAATGCAATGCATCTTTTGCGATTGAATGTTTGGATCCTACTTGCCCTGTGATGGTGGGGATTTTAGGTGTTTTGTAATAGAAAACACTGTGACGGGAGGTATGGTTAAACCCAAGGTCTCAGAAGTATGAATCCTGAAATACACATTTAGAGAGGCACATTCTGAAATTCATAGAAAGGGAAGAGGAAACGGAAAGGGCTCTTTACGTCACTACAGTCAATGGAAAACAAGTATGGCTTCCCATGCAGAGATGGACATGACCAGTGAAAACTCTGCAACGCTGCTCAATTCTAGCTCACCTGGGGAGGGTTCTCATCCCCAGGACTACGTTCTTTCTGTTAACAAGGATCCTCTTTCTTCTAGAGGTCATCAGAAGTCCTATAAGGGGTTGAACAGGAAGGACCTTTGCAGTGTCATTCAAGGCTGTTTAATGCCCTCTTCCATGTCCCAGTTCTTTGGGGGACACTGGGTGCTGGAAGGAGGCCAGACTTTGTGCACATGTCATGCTGGGCTTCAGTCCCAACTCGGCCCTTTTTAGCCACATGACCCTGGGGCAAGTTCCCTTCTCTCTCAGTTTCCCTTCTCCAGAGACTGTGATGCTGATTTTTCCCTTTGAGACCTGTTCACCAGGGATTGGAGATCCCCATTGGCACAGCAGAATGTGCCTGGCATGGTGCCCATTAACACGTAGTAGGTGCTTAGTGGGTAGCTTCAATTGCAAAAAGATCAGGAGGTCCACAGCTGGACAGACTCCAGGTCTGAGTTTCAACTGGTGTGCAGAACACAGTACTTCTCCCTGATGTGAGTGTATCATAAAAATTGCAGAAAAAAAAATTTAAAGTCTACCCTAATCTTACGATTCTGACACAGCCATTTTCATTCTCCTTTTGATCCATCATCACCTCTGTAACATTGCTTTTTTTTAAAAAAATAAATTTATTTATTTTATTTTTGGCTGTGTTGGGTCTTCGTTGCTGCGAGCGGGCTTTCTCTTGTTGCAGCGAGTGGGGGCTACCCTTTGTCGCAGTGGGTGGGCTCCTCATTGCGGTGGCTCCTCTCGTTGTGGAGCCGAGCTCTAGGCGCGCGGGCTTCAGTAGTTGCGGCACACGGGCTCAGTAGTTGTGGCGCACGGGCTTAGTTGCTCTGTGGCATGTGGGATCTTCCCGGACCAGGGCTCGAACCTGTGTCCCCTGCATTGGCAGGCGATTCTCAACCACTGCGCCACCAGGGAAGCCCCTGTAACATTGCTTTTTGTGCTTAACATTATAATGTGAATGTTCTTCCTTTTGCTACCCAGTCTCTCGCAAATACCATTGAGTGAGGATTTCTCATTTCTTTATGTGTCCTGATGGCTGGGCCTGGAGATTATCTTGAGTTATCCACAGCTCCATTGACCGCTCCAGTGGATCTCGACCCTTAGACCTCACTGTCCAACCCATCATTTCTTATAATTCTAGAAAACCTTTGTAAAGCACTTTCTGATGTACATAGAGAATTCAATATATTATTTCTTTTCATTTTTTTCCCCTTCAAGATTGGATCCTTAGAAAAATTCCCAGGAGAGTTGTCAAAAAAGAACAAAGATAATGGACATTGTAATGGCCTCCAGACAATTGACAAATTGCTTTCAGCTCAACAGTTCAGCAAACATATAGGGGGAGTCTACCGCGAGACATGCTTTCTCACCTGTAGTAACAAGACTGACCCATCACTTTGAATGTGTATTTGTTTTACTACAACTAGGCCTAGCACTACATATTACTATGTTTATTTTTTTTTTCCTGGTTAAATAATACCCTCTGGTTTGTACTGGAGATCTGTTTCTAATAAGTTTTCCCTTGGATTTGATTAATGGGTTTGCATCTTAGCCAGCCATAGGAACCTCCCAAAGCAGCGTCGTGCTGCAAATCAATTCTCCTGCCCAAGCTTCAGTTTTGTCGTCCAGAGAACAAAGGGAAATAGATGCCCATTAACTCACATGCAGCTGCCCTGGGAAAGAGGTGTTATCGTTATCCCATTTTTCTGATGTAGAAACTAAGGCTCGGTGACATTGGGTGACCTGTCCAAGGTTGCTTGTGTGGTTAAGTACCAGCTCTACCTAAATTGTGGATTCTCTAACACGTGGCATAGTTTGTTCTCAGAGACACTCCGGGGATGGAATTTTGTTGGCAAATGTAGAAGTCCTACAGAGATTAGTTGGGAAGGGGCCAATTTCATCTCTAGGATGGGCCAAAGTGGATTTTTTTTTTTTTTAGTTTTTGTGTCTGCACGGCACCACCACGTCACCCCTCCAGACCACCTACTTCCTGAAGGTCTGCTTGTGCCTGGTGAAAAAAGTGGGACCCCCCCAGCAGGGATAGATTTGTACTACTACCTAACATGGTTGTGCCCTGGAGCACTTGGAGACCACCAGGTCCCCGTGAGGCATCCCAGCTCCCTTACTCTTCAGCCCTGGCTCTGCCCACTGTCTTCATGGGCTTTGCAAATCAAAGGACCCTTTTCATTAACTTGAACAAGTTGGCCATGGATTTTTTTTCAAAAGACATTCTTTCCCTTGTTGGAAAATGGAATCAGAGTCTAGGAGAGCTTCTGTTTTAAGTAAAGCCTGTAGCAAATCATCAGTAGTTAGTTCTCCTCTGGTAATTTATCAAGGAAATTTCCTCCATGGTTTCCAGGGTTCATAGCCCAGAAGAGATGAAAGGAGCTAGAGAGCCCATATATCTTAAGAATTATAAAGTCAAATGTCTACAGGAGCCGGAAGTGATACAAGTGAGTGAAAACAGGACAATAGGGACTGGTGGGGATTGTGGGGAATGGAGAACACATGTCCTCTGTATGGCAGCAACGCTGCTCACTTTCCCTAAGTTGTTGCCGTGAGTGAAATAGGCCCAGTATTGCTAAACCTTTTATTCTTCAAGAGATGCTAGACCTCCAGATTTTTAGGTAGACTATCCCATTTTTATAAATGAGAAATAGATGTGACTTCTAAGAGGCAAAAAAGAAAAAAAAATGCAGGCCAATCACCAAACATATCTGCAAATTGACTTTGGCGGAGGGCAAGCAGTTTGTAAGGTTTGATGTAGTGGCATCATCTATTTTACAGAGGCAGAAGCTGAGACCCAGACAGAAGGAATGACCATTAGTGATCACTTTCTGCCAACCGTTTAGGGGCCTTCCGATAGAAGAAGCTGTATCACCAAAGTGCAGAATTGTAAAGTCACTTGGATGCAATAAGGGATAACTGCAAAAGATAATTTTTATTGACCACCTGCTACATTCTGGGCCCTGTGCTGGGATATATCTCATATGGTCATCATAGCTACATATTTGTCGACTTTACAGATGAGGAAACTGAGGTTTACAGATGATAAGTCAGAATAAAGGGTAGACCAGTGTACAAGAGTGGCTGACTCCAGTGTCTGTGTTCCTTCCACTATTGTTACCTGTCTTCTTATGTAGTGAGCCTCCTGTCCCTGGGTGTACCCAAGCAGAGGAGGTATTGGGGCAAAGATTCTTATATTCAGAAGGAGACAGAACCAGATGCTCCTGGAATTTCCTTCAAGGGGGAGTTTCTCCCCTTTGGCACTCTTGATATTGGGGGCCAGATAGTTCTTTGTTGTGCAGGTCGATCCCATGACTTGTCAGAAGTTTAGGAAATAGTATGCCTGTCCTCTACCCAGGGATCTTCCCTAGATGCCAGTGGCACCCCTTTCCTCCCCCAGTTGTGACGACCAAATTTTTCTCCAGATATTGTCGAATGTCGCCTGAGAAGCAAGACTGTCCCCAGCTGGGAACCACAGGTTTTGAGATTTTCATGAATCTATGATTAGCAGTTTTCTAAGTAGTTTTGGAACAAGGGAGGGGAAGGGAACTAAGATTTGTGGATCCTCCAGGTGCCTCCCACACATTATTTCATAAAGTTTTCACAGGAGCCTGGGAGAGAGGGTCATCAACCCCATTTCACAGTTTAGGATACAGACACTCAGAAAAGTTAAATGAGTCACCCAGGTCACATGGCCAAGTCCTGTAGGATGGAATCTACCTCTATGTCATAGTGCACTGGACTTTTTACTGTATTAAGAATTTCAGTGTGAAACAAACATGCTAAACATTCAAATCAAGAGATTAGAAAAAGATATGTTTGATAAGAGAGAAGACAATAATAAAGATAAGGGTGGAAATCAGCTAGAGAATAACTACAATAACAGAAGTAGAGAAGAGTAAAGACACCAAAAGTTGGTGTTTTAATATATTAATAAGGTTAACAGGAGAAACATCATTTGTAAGGCTGATGATAGAGTGATGCAAATAAACAAAATATAAATAATAAAGGATAAATAGCAACAGATACAATTACACACATAAAGGAAGAAAAGATTGCTATAAATATCCATTACTAATAAATTTGAAAATTTAGATGACATGGACATATATCTTGAAAAAATATAAAATGCCAAGTTTGGGCACAAGAAAAATTTTAAAAGAAAACTTGAATAGACGAAAAAGTATTAGAGAATTTGAAATGGTAGGCAAAGACCTTCCTCCCAGAATGCTTCAGTCTCAGATGTTTTTATAGGTGAGTTTTAACAAAGTTTATAAAGAATGAATCATCCAGATCTCTAGAAAGATATCACGGAAAATATAAGAATGAAAACTGCTTGGCTTATTTTAGGAAGCCAGGATAATATTGGTTCCAAAACTAGAAAAAATATATAAGACTAATCACTCAGAAAAAAATATAAGAAAATAGATTGTAGGTCAATTTATGTAATGGATGAGATACAAATAACCTAAATAAAATATTACCTAAAAGAATCCAAGAGCCTTTAAAATAAATAGTATATCATAATCAAATAGAGCTTATCCCAATAATATCAGCATTATATCAGAGAATCTATTTGAAAAAAATCAAATCTACTTGAAAAAATTCAGATGGAGGCAGGAAAGTATATTATGAAGTGATAAATGTTGTTTTTAAACCACTTACCAATAAACTGGAAGTTTTGTTAAGTTGGTAAAAGTCATGTATCTAAGTTCTGTAGCAACCTTTATTTTAACAAAGTAACTTTATATATTTTCTTTATGATTTTGAAAAACACAGCAATGCCTCTCTATCACCACTCCTCTTTAACACAGGAAGTCCTGCTAATGTTAGAAGAAAGAACAGGGACTTTCCTGGCGGTCCAGTGGTTAAGAATCTGCCTTCCAATGCAGGGGAAGCGGGTTCGATCCCTGGTCGGGAACTAAGATCCCACGTGCCGCGGGGCAACTAAGCCTGCGCGTGAGTAGCAACTACTGAGCCCGCGCCACAAGTAGATAGCCTATGCACCATAGCTACAGAGCCCACGCGCTCTCCTTGCGCTGCAATAAAAGATCCTGCGTGCCGCAACTAAGACCTGACACAGCCAAAAATAAGTAAAGTAATTTTTAAAAAATTTTTAAAGCAAGAGAAAAGAGAAATAAGTGTACAAAGAAGATAATACTTTTTTTTCTTCAGAAGACATGATCTTCTTCATAGAAAAGTAGAATCAAAACTAAAAAGAGGGTTTCCCTGGTGGCGCAGTGGTTGAGAGTCCGCCTGCCGATGCAGGGGACATGGGTTCATGCCCCGGTCCGGGAAGATCCCACATGCTGCGGAGCGGCTGGGCCCGTGAGCCATGGCCACTGAGCCTGTGCTCCGCAACGGAAGAGGCCACAACAGTGAGAGGCCCACGTACCACAAAAAAAAAAAAAAAAAAAAAACAAAAAACTAAAAAGAGAGGACTTCCCTGGTGGCGCAGTGGTTAAGAATCCACCTGCCAATGCAGGGGAAATGGGTTCGAGCCCTGGTCCGGGAAGATTACACATGCCGCAGAGCAACTAAGCCCGTGTGCCACAACTACTGACCCCACATACCTAGAGTCCATGCTCCACAACAAGAGAAGCCACTGCAATGAGAAGCACGCACACCGCAACAAAGAGTAGCTGCCGCTCGCCGCAACTAGAGAAAGCCTGTGCACAGCAACGAAGGCCCAGCACAGCCAAAAATAAATAAACAAATTTATTTAAAAAAAAAAAAAAGAGAGTCAAGCATGGAATACAGATACACAATCAACTTTTTAAAAATCTGTAGCATTTCACTATATCATTAGCAACCAACTAGAAAAGACTATAATGTATATAAACAATAATTATGTGTAATAATGCATATGTAATATAATAAAAACCAAGATACCATTCACAATAGCAGTAAAAACTAGGAATTAACAGAAGAATACACAAAACCTCTATGGAGAAAGTTTAAACATTTGATATTAAAGAATAAAAATAATATCTGAAAAGTGGAGTGACAGTCATACACTTTATTTATTTTATTTTTTATTTTATTTTATTCTTTAACATCTTTATTGGAGTATAACTGCTTTACCATGGTGTGTTACTTTCTGCTGTATAACAAAGTGAATTAGTTATACATATACATACATCCCCATATCTCCTCCCTCTTACGTCTCCCTCCCACCCTCCCTATCCCACCCCTCTAGGGGGACACAAAGCACTGAGCTGATCTCCCTGTGCTATGCCACTGCTTCCCACTAGCTATCTGTTTTACATTTGGTAGTGTATATATGTCCATGCCACTCTCTCACTTTGTCCCAGCTTACCCTTCCCCCTGCCCATGTCCTCAAGTCCATTCTTTATGTCTGCATCTTTATTTCTGTCCTGCCCCTAGGGTCTTCAGAACTTTTTTTTTTTAGATTCCATATATATATGTGTTAGCATATGGTATTTGTTTTTATTTTTCTGACTTACTTCACTCTGTATAACAGACTCTAGGTCCATCCACCTCACTACAAATAACTGAATTTTGTTTCTTTTTATAGCTAATATTCCATTGTATATATGTGCCACATCTTCTTTATCCATTCATCTGTCGATGGACACTTAGGTTGCTTCCATGTCCTGCCTATTGTCAATAGAGCTGCAATGAACATTGTGGTACATGACTCTTTTTGAATTATGGTTTTCTCAGGGTATATGCCCAGTAGTGGGATTGCTGGGTGATATGGTAGTTCTATTTTTAGTTTTCTGAGGAACCTCCATACTGTTCTCCATAGTGGCTATATCAATTTACATTCCCACCAATAGTGCAAGAGGGTTCCCTTTTCTCCACACCCTCTCCAGCATTTATTGTTTGTAGATTTTTTGATGATGGCCGTTCTGACTGGTGTGAGATGGTATCTCGTTGTAGTTTTGATTTGCATTTCTCTAATGATTAGTGATGTTGAGCATCCTTTCATGTGTTTGTTGGCAATCTGTGTATCTTCTCTGGAGAAATGTCTATTTAGGTCTTCTGCCCATTTTTGGATTGGGTTGTTTGTTTTTTTGATATTGAGCTGCTTGTATGTTTTGGAGATTAATCCTTTGAGACAGTCATACTCTTTTTTTTTTTTTTCGGTACGCGGGCCTCTCACTGTTGTGGCCTCTCCCGTTGCGGTGCACAGGCTGCAGACATGCAGGCTCAGTGGCCATGGCTCATGGGCCCAGCCGCTCCGCGGCATGTGGGATCCTCCCAGACCGGGGCACGAACCCGTGTCCCCTGCATCGGCAGGAGGACTCTCAACCACTGCGCCACCAGGGAAGCCCAGTCATACTCTTTAATAGCATTACTTAATGTTATAAAAATGTCAATTGTCCCAAGTTAAGCTATTGTTTCAATGTAGGCCCAATCAAAATTGCAGTTGGATTTTTTTGGGAACTCCGTAAACTTATTTTAAAAAACATTTTTTCATGAACAAATGTCCACGAATAATTGAGGCAACTTTGAAGAAGAAAAGCAGAGGATGTAGTAATGAAAAAAGTAGAAAAAGAACATTCCATTGGGCCAGTGAACAGAATAAAGAGCTCAGAGACTGGCCTGTGTGTGCATGTGGAAACTCAAGATATGAGAAAGATGCTCCCACAAATCAGTGGGGGAAGGAAAGGACAGTCTAGTGGCTGGAGTTGGGAAAACTGACCCACTGAATGGAGGTAAATAAAACCCTAGATTCTCTGTCCAATACCACTTACAAAGGCAAGTTCCAGATGGAGTGAGACTTAAATTTGAAAGGTAAGGCTAGAATATCAATAGAAGATAATATAGGAGTGCATTTTTGTGAGACACTGTGGCGTGTGTGTGTGTATGTGTATCCCAAAAGCACAGAGTATAAGACCAAAAAAAAAGGGACGGATTTGATCATAATACAATTAAAGATTTCTGTTCCGTGAAGGACACTCTGGAGTAAGTTCATAGACGGATAACAAACTGAGAGATGTTTGCAACATCAGAAATGGACAAGGAACTAATATTGAAAATATCTGAGAAATTTCTGCGAAACAGGAAAAAACAAGAACTGCAAGGGAAAATTGGGCAAAAGATATGGGCAGGCGGCTCACAGGAGAGGAAACCCCAAAGACTAAGAAGCCAATGAAGAGAAGTTCAAACTCAGCGGCAAACAGAGAAATGCAAATTAAAACAACAAGAAGATAGCACTTATACCTATCAGGTTGGCAAAAACAATAACATAGAAAGCAGGATAACGCAACATATTGGCGGGGATGCAGGGATACAGAAAACCTCGTGCAGGGCTGGTGGGAATATTTAGATGGATGCAGCTATCTTTGACAGTCCCCTTGCTGGCCTTAGTGTAATTGGGGTGTATATGTGCACTCCATGACCCAGCAAGTCCTCCCTGGATATAATTTCTCAAAGCAACTCTTACACACATCTCCAGAGGGTGATATATACAAGATATTCGTCATAGGATTGTTGAAACATTCAGAGGTATTCTACGTGTTTGTCCATCCCCCCAGGAATGGGTACATAAAATGCAGTGGACGAACACTGTGGAATACTGTGCAGTAGTTAGAATCGAGCCCCATGTCTGCACAGTGAGGGTGGGTGTATCGTCATGAACAAGCCCAGGAAATTCAGAATGATGTAATGGCCATGGGCCTTCTGGGCGAAAATGAAAAAAGTCCCCACTTCACATCCCTGCCAACATTTGCAGTCCATAAATAGGAACTTTTGAGGTGAAAAAGAGGGAATAGCTATGTAGCTGCCATGGAAATCTTTGTCCTGGGAGACATTTGGGAGAAGGGGACAGAACCAAGGACTGTAAGACATACTTGCACTGATATTATTTTTTATCCCCTCTCTCCATCGAAGGCCTCTGGGTTTTGTGAGCTGCAGTGCAGACCGTTGAATATGGAAGTTATGATGACGATGGTAGTAGTAGCAGCTGGTACTTATTTATGTATTCTGCTATTTATTGATTATACACTTTGTGCCAAGTACCAGGATGGGATCGTCACATAGATTATTGTTGATTCTTGTGACACCTCCTGTGGGGAAGGAGTTTGGGTCCCATTCTGACCTGAGAGAGAAAGTAGATTTCTGAGCTCCTTAAAGACCCTCCAGACTCTCCCTTCCCAAAGGCATCTACTCTCCATGGACAGGGCGATGGCAGGAGGCCTGGCTCCCATTCCTAAAGCAGGATGCTGTGTGCCCTTGGGCAAGGCCCTCAACCTCTCTAAGCCACAGATTTCTCACCTATGAAATGGGCATAGGGTCTCTGCCCTGGCCACTTCAGCAGGTTGTTAAGAGGGTCAACTGGTGGCTTGCATTCTCTGAATGAAGGAATGTGTTAATAATTTACTTTGGGGCTCTGTGGTATCACATGGGTTCACCTTCACCGTCTCATTACTTTCAAATTACCTCTCCCTACCCTCTTATGTCCTGTGCCCCTCCTCCCTCACCTTTGACATATGACCATTTCACTATCACATATACATCATTTATGGTTATTATCATAACAACTACCATTTTTCCAATATGCATGAAATATACATGCACTACTAGGCACCTTACGTGCATTTTCTAAATATTCCTAGTGTGTATATGTGAGTGTGTGAGTGTGTAAGAAAGCAGAGGGAGACTGGCGTGAGAGTGTTGGGGAGGAGAAGAAGCAGAGCTTGAAGGGTTCCCATTGCTCTGATCTCATGCTCGTCCCTCTATCTGGGCAGCCTCTGTCCTTTCCTTGGTGTCTTTCAGGGGGTCAATAGAGCTCAGCTTTGGGTTCAAAAGAGACCTGGGTTTGAATCCTGGCTCTGCCAAGGATTAACTGCGGGACCCTGAGTAAGTGATGTAACTGTCAGGTGAGGACACCAATATCACCCTCACAGGGGTTGAGCGTGACGTGAGATCATCTTTGCAAAGTGCCTGGTGCACAAAAAGCCTTCAGTGAATGCTAATTGCCTCCTTTCGACGTGAAACCTTGTGTATCTTCCCTCCCAGCATGTTTGTTCATTGGTCTTTCAGAGAGAGAAAGAAGAAACTGAAAATTAAAAAAAAATTTAGACCTTGGGATGGTTAATTTTATGTGTCAACTTGACTGGGCCACAGTACCCAGATATTTGGCTGTGAAGGTATTTTTTGTTTTGTTTTGGGTATGAGATTAAGATGTAAGTTGGTGGACTTTGAGTAAAGCAGATTGTCCTCCCTAATGTGGGTGGGCCCTGACTAATCAGTTGAAGGCCTGAACAGGACACACTGATCTCCCTCAAGCAAAGAAGCAATTGTGCCAGCAGACAGCCTTTGGATTCAAACTGCAACTCTTCTCTGTGTCTCCACCTGCCAACCTACCCTGAAGATTTTGCATGAGGCAATTCCTTAAAATAAGTCTCTTTCTATGTACATATCTATAAAATACACACACACAAATATACATATATGGACACATTTATACACACACACACTCGCACGCACGCACACACATATATCCTGGTGGCTCTGTTTCTTGGGAGAACCCTAAAACAGACCCCCAAGTCAAAACTCTGTGTTACGTGATGCCTCTCTCGGAAGAGTCAGCCCTGAAATGGATTTGGGGTAGGTCTGCCCTGGACACCTTGGAAGGCAGGTGAAGTGTGCAGTGCTGGTGCCTCTGAGTTGCTCTGCTGAGCAGTGAGCTCTGGGTCCTGATGCTGAGAAGCTGAGCATGAGACAGGGGGCATCATGGGATTTCCCCAATTTGTGTGAATAATGAAGTGCTGCCCATTGCCTGCATAGCTGACTAGGAACAAAATCTATGTTCCGTGCTTTATCCACCATTTGGAGAACGAAAGAAAAAAAGTATTTGGATTTTTCATGAATGCTTTCATGAAAGTATGTGCTGTGTTCGTCCACTTCTCTACCCCAAAGCCTTGCTAATTACCAAAAGTTATGTTCTTGCAGTGTTGTATTACAGTTGCTGTGGAAGCTCAGACATTAAGTTTCCAGGCTTCGACATTCTGGAGTTTTCCTTTATAACAGGTTTCTCAACCTCAAGACTATTGACATTTGGGCCCGGATGACTTTTTGCTGTTTGGGGTTGTTCTGCGCATTGTAAGATGTCTAGCAGGCCCCCTGGCCTCCACCCAGGTCCCACTTGTGTACTCGTCGCAGTAGAGCCGGTGCCTAAGGCTCATGGTAATTTTAGGGGCTTACAAAAATGTTTTAATTTAATTTCAAAATCAGAAGAAAAAATGAATATAATAATAAAGAATATATGTTCATGAATCCAGCCTGGATTCGATTTCTCTTCACACCAACTTAGTTTTAAAATATAATTTTTAACGTACTTTTGATGGAGGAAGGGGCTCAGGCCCGCAAAAGTCTTACTGTATAGCTCTGCCTCTAGCCACTAGATGCCATTAGCATTCCCCTTTCCAACTGTGACAACCAAAAATGTCTCTAGACATTGTCCTGGTTTGGGGGCAGGTAATGCAAAAATTGGCCAGTTGAGAATCACTGCTTTACACTGTACTATACTATGTAAGTACTAAGTACTATACACTGTA
Source organism: Grampus griseus (assembly GCF_964374135.1). Taxonomy (NCBI): domain Eukaryota; kingdom Metazoa; phylum Chordata; class Mammalia; order Artiodactyla; family Delphinidae; genus Grampus; species Grampus griseus. The sequence goes on from NC_139018.1 coordinate 9,968,540, forward strand.
AAAATAATAATTATTCCATCAACAAGCATTCCATTCAGGGGGCACCTCCTGGGAGCTGTGTGCTTGCTCGGGGTACTGTAGGAAGAATGGAATAATAGTATTCTTCCTGCCCTGGAGTTGCTTGGGGAGTGACAAAGGAACCAAGTGAGGTCCGTAAGCGGGCTGGGAAGACGTAGGGACACGTCAGACCCTCGGTTACCAAGGAGGAAGTGAGTAATTGATTACAGTAGTCAGGAAGGATTCTCAGAGATGGGCATTCTGAACTGAGTCTTGGAGGTGGAGTAGAAGTTTTTCAGGTTGGAATGAGAATGAGGGGAAGGTCCTTGGTCTGTGAATAAGCATGGAGGGGTGTAGGGGCAACTCAATGTCTGCCGCTGGGGTCACTGCAAAGTTTTAAGGGCTGGACATAGGCCCCTTTGTAATAAGTAGAATAGGTGGGTATTTAGTTCCCTGGAATCAGGGAAATACTAATTTCTCCTTGAATCTCCTGAAAGATTCATTTCTTCTGTCAGCACCAACAATAACATACGACGTGAAATACCACGGGCTCTGACACCATGTCCAGACCCCGTGAAGTCCAATTAGAAAATTAACGTTGATTTCAGATTTATCAGATTCGAGTTTTGACTTTTGTCCAGAGGAGAACAGGGGCACGGTGTTATTACAGGCTTGTATTTCACCTTCCCGAGGAAGGAAAGGAAAGACACACGTCGTTTTGATGGGATCCAGAGCCCAGGTCAGAGAGAGGCACCCTATTTTATAACGGGCTGCTGTCTAGCAGGAGTCTGGCCCTGGGGATGCTGTTTAGTTTCTGGGCCGTCATGCCAGAGACGTGAAATAGAATGCAGTCCCTGGGCCGACGCCGGCCTTTGCAGGCGACGGGATCCGCTGGCTGCAGGGCTAAATGGTCCTGGCACAATGAGAGCTCTCAGACTGGCACTGGGGGCTGGGAGGGAGGGTGCTTCTGGAACTTTCAAATTAGCCCCAGTTTGCACTCTGCCTAGGAGTGGTGCCTGCCGGTCTCAGTGTAAAGGCAGGGCCTGGAAACGCTGGAATTGTGTGCAGTTGGATGACCCGGAGCACCCTTGCTTCTTTGGGGCTGTGGGATTTTTTTTTTTTTTTGGCTGTGCCCCGCGGCTTCTGGGATCTTAATTCCCCAACCAGGGATTGAACCCCGGGCCCTGGCAGTGAGAGCTCTGAGCCCTAACCACTGGACTGCCAGGGAACTCCCTCATCCTCTTTTTTTTTTTGCGGTACACGGGCCTCTCACCGCTGTGGCCTCTCCCGTTGCGGAGCACAGGCTCCGGACGCGCAGGCTTAGCGACCATGGCTCACGGGCCCAGCCGCTCCGCGGCACGTGGGATCTTCCCGGACCGGGGTATGAACCCGTGTCCCCTGCATCGGCAGGTGGACTCTCAACCACTGCGCCACCAGGGAACCCCCCATCCTCTCTCTTAATAAGAGAATAGCCTCCTCCCCACGCCCTCTTCCCTTCCAGGAGCAACACAACATGGCAGAAGGACAAGGATGTGGGGGACTGAGTCCCTCCTCATCACCTGAGCGGCGGGGCTGTACAGGTTCAAATCCCTCTTCTGCCACTCAAGTCCATGGCCTTGGGAAAATTTATTGACCCTGTCGGATGATGGTGGAACCAGGCACTGTTGTATATGCTCTTCGTATCTTCACCTGTTGGCCACTGCAGCAACCTAGGAGGTGGTGCTGGGCATAGAATGAGCATTTGGGAAACATTAGTTCTTGGCGTTACCATTATTCTGAATTATCATCACTGTGAACATTAGAGGTAACATGCATACACTGCTGAATCTCGAAGCTGTGTTCACCAAGTAGGAGTTGGTACTAGTATTTGCTGAGCTATTCTTAGCTCCTCTGTTATGACTGGGATTGTAGCTGGAGGGATCTGGACACAGAATAGTGGTCATTCTGCAGGAGAGGAGTCCAGCCTGCCTGATCCTGTAAGGAAGGAGGGGAGGACCTCGGGGTTCCCATTTTACAGATGTGGAGACTGGGGCTCCTGAGCCGGCCCGTGCCTTGCCCAAGGTCACACGTGAAGTGCAGCAGAACCAGGAGGCTGTAGACTCAGGGCCACCTGCCCCTGTCCCAGGCGGCCTTGGACAGTTTCCTTGGGTTCACAGCTTAGGTCCCTCCTCAAACCTCTTCCCCCACGGCCCACAAATGTCCTCTGCATTCCCTCCTGGGCCAGTGACTCGCCCGGTCCCCCTCTCGTTGGGTACACCGGCAGCCCTGGCCAGCATCACTGTGGCCACAGAGGGAGCAGAGCCCATTGCCTCCAGAACCATCTGAAAACAAGAAAATAATACTTGCAGACGCAGCCCTCAATATCTCTCCGGGCAACAAGATCTGTCTACAAACCTTAGAAGTTCAGATTACCAACTTTCCAGGCCTTTTTACCAACCCAATCCAAAAGCAATCCTGGTTTTATAACTCAATAAAAAGGACTCAAGGACTCATGCAGAGCGGGAGGGCCGCGCAGGCCCAGGGGCAGCTGGGGGAAGCGATCAGTCTCCCGAATTGGGAGGTGTGGGGGGAGACTGCCAGGCTGGGGGCGGGCGAGCTTCAGGCCCAGAGTCCTTGTCTGGGATGAAAACCAGCCAGAAACGTCTGCTTCCACGTCCTTGATGGGATTTATCCCCAAGAGAGGTGACAGGCGACAGGCCCGAAAGGCAGCAGGACAGATCACTCTTCTCTCTGACAGATGCGGAACGCGAGGTGCAGGGCAGGCGCAGTTTTCCCGGAGAGATGTGGCCGGTGAGGGTGGGCGGCTAGTCTTTGCTGGGCTGGCAAACCTGCTCCCTGGCGCAGGGCTGCCTCCGCCTGGAGGGCGCGCCCTGTTCCCGTTAGTGCGTAGGCGCCCCGTGGGTGCGCACTTGGCTTTAGCTGCCTGGGCAGCAAGTTTTCTGCAGGGTTTCTGTGGAGTCTCCGCGTCGGGAACCAGGACAGCTCAGAGCACGTTTTGTTCTGTCCTTGCGTGCTTTATTCCTGCAGTCGGATGGCTCTGGGTGGGTTATGGGCGTGGCCAAATCTCAGACGGTAAGGATTTAGCCTCAGTTTCCTCCGGGCATGGGGGAAATGAAGCTCTCCCTTGCAGGGTTAGCTAAGGTTTAGATGAGGTGATGAGGCCAGGGGCTGGGGAAGAGGTCCCGTCCTACACAGCTAGTGGCTGTGGAAATTGGATCAATGATATTGACTGGGGGATTCGAATCAACAACGTTTATATTCTTTGACCCAGTAATTCCACTTGTGGAATTGATCCTGGGGAGTAATTTGAACAAAGGGCAAAGATGTATGGAGGAGGAGGTTCAGGACCACCCTGTGTGGTGTAGGAATGAAAACTGACAAATACCCAGCCCTTGATAGATCGCGGGTTTAACAAAGAAGGTGCCCTGCACCCGGCTCCCCTGCCCCAAACATGCTACAGTCATTGAAGAAAATCAGGTAGATCTACATTCAGTGACTAGGAGTGAAACCTAAGTTAACACACACACACACACACACACACACACACACACACACACGCGTGCACAGCAGATTATGGAACACTATGAAGGGTATTGTTTGATTTTTGTATTGATTTTTATATTTTCTCAATATACATAGATAAATCTGGAAGTACATACCAACCGAATTGTTAACAGTGTTTATTCCTTTAGGATAAGCCTGTGGGGACTGTTTGCAATCTACTGAATCCATTTTATAGTGTATGATTTTTTAAAAATGTAGCCTGCATTAATTTTATAAACAGAACAGAAAATATTCCAGCTTGGTTTAAAAAAAATCTGAGAGAACACAGGAAAAGCATGAGAGCAGTGACCAGCACAGAGTAGCTGCTTTAATACACGAAGTTCTGTTCACGGGGCCTCTTGACCTCATCAGTCGCAAGGAGCAACTCTGAAATTTATGTGACCATTTGTCCCCTACTGAAAGCCCACAGGTCCAGCTCAGCAATATTTGGATAAATTACAATGGAAATATACAGGCAAAAGTAAGTCTCCTTGAAAGAAAAAAAGAAAAGAAAAAAACGTGACTATACATGTATATAAAATCCGTATTACAACATGCTAGACTGGAAACTATAAATTGGAAACATGTGAAGTCGCCCTATATTGGCCCGTGGATCGCATTTTTAATACATCATCTTGAAACTGAGCCATCTTCATAAAGCACCTGAGGATGGGGAGACGAGCACCAGCCTTAGGGCGCTGGGTGAGAGACAGGCTGCTGCCTGCTGCCCTCGGGCACATTCGTGGCCTCTTACTTCAATGAAAAGAAGTTGAAAAGGAGCTTACTCGGCACCCCTGCCCACCTTCCCAATCGCACAAGGCAAATGCCAAACAGATGTCCTCAAAGGATGGAAATATGAAATAAAAGGCATATTTAGGATTTATAGAGCTGAAAACCAAAAACCAGTGGAAATTAGAACTCTGATGAGCGCAAAGCTTGCCGTTAATTCATTTTTTTTCTCCACCATAGCACTTGCAAATTGGCTTCCAGATGTTCAGTCAGCAGGAGATAGAAGAGTGATGTAGCCTAGTATGATAAAGTGACGGGTCTGAGCCAAGCAGACAAAGTCTTCAGGATCTAGCAGAAACCTACCTGTGCAGCCTCAATCCCCCTCCCCTACACTCTTATTCCCCACTCCCTAGCATACAATCTTTCATCCTCTCCACGCTCTAGCTTACCAATCCTTGATCCCCCACTCCCTAGCATACCATCCTTCATCCTCCACTCTCTAGCATACCATCCTTTGTCCCCCACTCTCTAGCATACCCATCCCTGATCCCCCGCTCCCTAGCATACCCATCCTCGATCCCTCACTCCCTAGCATACCCATCCTTGATCCCCCACTCCCTCATACCCATCCTTGATCCCCCACTCCCTAGCATACCCATCCCTGATCCCCCACTCCCTAGCATACCCATCCTTGATCCCTCACTCCCTAGCATACCATCCTTGATCCCCCACTCCCTAGCATACCCATCCTTGATCCCCCACTCCCTAGCATACCCATCCTTGATCCCCCACTCCCTAGCATACCCATCCCTGATCCCCCATCCCCTAGCCTACCCATCCTTGATCCCCCACTCCCTAGCATACCCATCCCTGATCCCCCACTCCCTAGCATACCCATCCCTGATCCCTCACTCCCTAGCATACCCATCCTTGATCCCCCACTCCCTAGCATACCCATCCTTGATCCCCACTCCCTAGCATACCATCCTTTATCCTCCTCCCTTCTCTAAACTATCTAACAGTCCCATCCACGTTAGCCCAACATTTAAGACCCTGCATGATGCTGAGTGATACATAGGCCTCTGTCAGAATCTGTCATGCTTTCCTAATGTTTTTCCCTTATCTAGAATGTTCTCATAGGCTCTGCAAACCCCTGGGAACCTTGTGGACTCAGGAAAATGTTACCTCCTCCTGCGGGCAGCCCTCAGCCCAGGAGAGACCTCTGTTCCGGCACTTCTGGCACCTTATTGCCTTTCCTGTTCTCACCTATCTCCCCAGACAGGAGCTTCTCCTTCAAGGCAGAGACTTCAGTCATTTTAGTTCTGGAAGAGAGGGTAGTGGTTTTCAGTGATGAGGATTCTCACAGGCTTTACCTTCCCACCCATCACAGTGTGTGCACTCTATTCAATGAATGAATGAATGAAATGGGGTCTCTCCCAGATACCTCCTATCCTCCCCACCCCACCAGAGAACATTGGGAAATTCTGGTGGCAGAAAAAAAGCAATCCCTGGAGGGAGCAGATCGCCATTTATCTAGATCTACTGTCTGCCTTCCCTCTAGGAACTTAATAGATGTTAATCTCATTTAATTCTCCCATATCCACTTTACAGATGCAGAAACAGATACTCAGAGGGAAGAAGTGCTTTGCCTAGGGTCACCTTTGTCATGACTCAGGAACCTGGGGTTGGGGACAGAGGTGAGATCGAGACCCTGGGCTTGGCGTGTCAAGGGCGGTCAGCAGGTTTAGCTCTTGGAAAAGCCTGCTGACCGCAGGAGTAAATGTTAATTTTAAGTTCATTATTGTCTTTGTAAGCAAATGTCTGCTTATCTTCCGAGACTAGAATTCCGGGAATCTGTGATCTTGAAGTGATTTCCCTCTTAATAGGCTGATAATAGCACAATGATATTTTGTCCTCGTAAACACCCAGTTAAGCAGCTATTATTATTATTTCATTTCAGATGAAGAAAACTGAAGCTTAGAGGGGTTGTTAGTTTCCCCAGTAATTTTAGGTGGTTGAGTCAGGCTTTGAAACTGAGGGTCTGACTCCCAGCCTGTATGCTTCCAACTGTCCCACACGGCTTTTATTTCCCTCTTCAAGTTTGGTGACCCCAGCCAGGGCCAGATGTGGAAGTCCCAGCTTGGTCTGCAGGTCCCATGATCCCTTGGAACTGGAGTCAGGGTAGAGGCAGGTTCAAATTCCCCACCAGGGCACTGCGCCTTTCAGAGTTCATTTAGTCCATCTGGAAACACTCACCTACTATGTGTCAGGCTCTGTGCTCAGCACTGGGGAAACGTCCTTGTCCTGGGACCCACGGAGCTTGCAGACAATGAACGACTGAACAAATGCATGAGCAGATCGTTGCAAGTAGCAGTAAGTGCTCTGAAGTCACTTCATCCCAAGCCACCCAAGTGATGACTTGATGAATAGGAGAGTCACCCTGCACGCCAAGGAACACTAGGGCGCTGCCTTCCAAAGACAAGGGCGCGCACTGTGTCCGAGACCAAGGGCATAGCCACACTGATTCAAAACTCATCTTTGGGGGCCTCTCTCCAGCAACTTCAGTCGGGGTGCACCCAGGAAAACAAGTCACAGTAGGCATTCCGGGGAAGGGGATTAACATGGGAATGACTTCACAGGTGGTGGAGGACTGAAAGAGCGGAAAAAGGCCCCTTGAGCTGAGCCAGAGGTCAATGCGGGAAGCAGCTGCCACCCACGGTGGGGAGGGTGGGGGGCGGGAACAAGAGGACTGGGGTTGGGGAGCTTGGAGGAGGGGCTTGTGGAGTTGGGGATCAGACCCCTGAGACGGGGAAAGAAATGCAATTGAGTGCAGAGTCGGGGTGAAGTGTGACATTGCCGGGTGATACCATTAGGAACAGCAGGCAGACAGGAAAGAGGCTGTGCCTCTCGCTTCCTCCTGCCGCCCAGCCTCCTACTAGTGCCCCGCTTGGCAGAGTCCCCTGGGACAGGCTGCCTGATGGATCTGAGGAATGACATTTGCACATCCCCAGCCCCGCATCCCTGAACACAGTGTAGATGAGTGGATGTAATGCTGAGAGAAAATAACTGCTGCTGTCCCTTACTAATGCTCTGACCTCTGGAAGTTAAACCCGACCTGTGAAACAGGTTGGTACTGCTCCTATGGTGATTACTAGAGATACTGATGCAAACTGCCTGGCACCTGTAGGCACTCATTGACTGGTAGTTAGTGTTCTTTTTTTTTTTTTTTTAATTGAAAAGGACCCAAGTAAAGTTCCACACTATAGGATTTTATAGCTGTGAAAGGGCAATAAATCCCTCCCACCTCCAACTCCCACTTTCTAAACAACTTCCCTGCTTTTATACTTCTCAGTAACACTTACCACTGGCCAAATTGCAGCATAATTTACTTTTCAAAAATCCTTCTTTATTTATTGTCCTTCTCTTCCCACTAGAATGTGAGCTACAGAAGGGCAGGGATTTTCATCTGTTTCGTTCTCCCAGAACCAAGAGCAGGGCCCAAACGTTTAGCTATTTTTTGAATGAATGAAACAGCAGAACTTCTGATGAAAATTAATTCAGTGTTTTCCTTCCTGCTTTCCCTCCCTTCCTCCTTCCCTCTTTCCTAGAATACTTATTGATGGCTGTTATATTCCAGGTGTCATTTAAAGCACCAGAAGTTGTAGGCATCTTAACTTTTAATTACCAGTCACCTCATTGCTTGTCAGCCCCTTGGCCTCAAGGCTGGGTCTGATTCTCTCATTGCAATCGGACCATCTGTGTTCAGGTCCTAGTCCCACCACAAACTGCTGGTGTGCTCTTGGATCATTCATTCATTCATTCATTCATTCATCCAGCAAATATTGACTTTGGTTATGTGTCCAGTGCTTTGTCCAGGACTGGGGGTAAATTGATCCATGCCTTCATTTTTTTTTTTTTTTTACAACCAATTAACTTAATATCGGCTGTGTAACTTACATCTCTGAGCCTAAGGTTACTCATCTGTGAAATGGGCATAGTAATACGAGCTGTCAAGTTTGTTGTGTAGAAAGGCACTTAGACAAGGACAAGCACATGCCTCCTGCCAAGACCAGTGACCGGGCTGTGGGCTGTGGGTTTCTGCAGCATGAGGTGGAGTGTAATTAAGTAATCATCTAACAGACCTTCATCTAGGCACTGACAATATATTCTTCTAAGTGCTTTCCCAATATTCACTCATTCGACCCCCATCACAGTCCTGGGAAGTAGATGTACTGTCGTTATGCCCATTTTACAGATGAGAAAACTGAGGACATGTAACTTGACCAAGGTCATGCCACCAGTAGAGGGCAGAGCCAGGATTCCAATCCAGGCTGTTGACCATGATGATATGCTATGAAAAGCAGGGGCAACTAGGCCCAGCATTTCTGTGTGGCAGGATTTTGGGGGCAGTGGGGCTGGAAGTGTGGTGGATGTGGGCTGGGAAGGTGGTTTGCAGGGGTTTGGACCTTTCTTTGCATCACATGTACATAAGACGTTAAAAACGTCCATATCAAAGAGTGGAGGGGCTTGGAAGGGAAGCCCTTGCGCCTCTTGCCCCCTACTTCCACTCAGGTCTAAGTGGGAGTGGAGGGTCTGGAGGGAGGGTGGCTGGGGGAGGGAAGGCCCTGACTAGAAGGAAAGGCTGGGGGGAGAAGAGCCCCATGGGGGGTCCCACTGCCCCTCTAGGCAGGGGGTCTGTATACCAGCAGCACCAGCCTTACCTGGGAGCTTGGAAGAATGCAGAACCCACCCAGACCCACTGCCCTAGACCCTGCCTTTCATACAGTCCCAAGGCTTGGTGTGCACCTTGGGGCTGGTGCAGGGCTGCCCTGGCGGGAGTGTGATGGTCCTAGGGCACGAACGCCAGTCGGGGTGTTGGGAGGAGGGAGTTCTAGAGTCTAGTCCTGGAGAAGAAGGTCTCAGCGGGAGAGGTCTTCCCTGGCTACGTTCTTTAAGGCCCAGCCCTCCTTTATTTCCTTCTTTTCACTAAAGCCCTCTGAGGACTGGGAAGTGGGACGCTTGGTTCAGTGTGAGCTCTCCAGCTTTGCATACAGTGTGGACTGTGGTGAAATCCTTGACTTTAAATGCAAAATTTCCTCTCTGAGTTTGGTCTGCCCTAGGCAGGGGCCCTGGGGACTGGCTGACCCAGGAATTTGGCTATAGTTAGAAGGAAATGCTGGTAAAACACATCTGAGCTGGGGTTGCTCGAGATGGAGCCACAGGGTAAAAATAGAAAAAAGAAGTGACAAGGCTTAGCTGCAGGTAAGCCATCACAAACCCGCATTCCCGATTAGGCCCTGCCACTTCTTGCTGTGTGATCTGGGGCAGATGACCTAACCTCTCTGAGCCTCAATTTTTATAATCTGCAAAATGGGGAGAGTCATATCTTGTCAAGTTTTGGCTCACCTCTCTCTCCACACACAGAATTTTACCTCCTGGAAAGCAGAGATTATATCTTTCTTGAATTTGTCTTTTGTTTCCCTTACCACCTATATTCAGACTCAGTTTCAGGTAATATCTATTAAGTCAGTTTAATTCCTTTTATCTAGCTGACACTGGTGGAAATCCTATCGAGGGGTGGGCCCTGGTTCGGTGCTAGGAGGATGGAGGAGAGAGGAAGTGGGCCCTGGCCCCAGGGAAGAAGCCGGTTGGTAGAGACCGGCCTGGGAGGTCGTCATTTCAAAACAATGATAGAGGGACATCCCTGGTGGCGCAGTGGTTAAGAATCCGCCTGCCAATGCAGGGGACATGGGTTCGATCCCTGGTCCAGGAAGATCCCACATGCAGTGGAGGAACTAAGCCCGTGCGCCACAGCTACTGAGCCTGTGCTCTAGAACTCGCAAGCCACAACTACTGAGCCCATGCGCCACAACTACTGAAGCCCACGATCTCTAGGGCCTGTGCTCTGCAACAAGAGAAGCCACCGCAATGAGAAGCCCGCACACCGCAACAAAGAGGAGACCCGCTTGCTGCAACTAGAGAAAGCCTGCGTGCAGCAGCGAAGACCCAATGCAGCCAGAAAACAAAAGAAAAACAAAAACAATGATAGAGGGAAGGTTAAAGCTATGCGGCTGCTTTGAGATCCCAGAGCAAGATCCAGGAGGCCTTCCTGGAGGAGGTGACCCTTGCAGGATGAGTCGGAGTTGGGCACGGGAAGAGAGACCGGTGCTGTTGTTGAGGATGATGATGGTTGCTGACAAGAGAGCTAGCATTTAGGGAATCTATACTGTCCACCCGGTGCCTGTGTTAGCGCTTCACATGGGCTGTCGTATGTAATCTGCACAACAACCTGATGAAGTAGGCACTATTTTATCCCCATTTATAGATGAAGGAACTGAGGCACAGAGAGGGTAAGTAACTTGCCCAGGATCACACAGCTCATTAAAATAACCACAGGTATTTTACATTTAAAAGTATTTACTGTATGATTTTTATACACCATTTAGAGGGTTAACTAGTTTTCAATTCTTACATCATTTCATATCTTTCACCGATCCCATGAAGTAAGGACTGGTCATTTGGTTCATGTTTATTATTTTACCAATTTAGAAAATGAGGCTGAAAGGCCAGTCCTTGTGCACTGTCACACAGCCAGTGAGCAGGGAAGCCAGGATTAGAACCCAGGGCCTGAGGCCTGGAGCCCGTGGCATTCATCATCTGCTATACATGTGTGAACACCCGGCTCTGTGCTGGGCATTTTCCCTGGAGGGAAATTCAGTACAGTAGGTCCCCTACATATGAACCTTCAAGTTGTGAACTTTCAAAGATGCGAACGTGCATTCCATCCACATCAGGCGTGAGTGACCTGCAGCTTGTCCTCTGTCTCCTGTTGCTGACGATCCTTCAGCTCTGCCACCTCCCACCTCCTCTCCCTCCTCCAGTCAGTAACTCTTCTTGCCTGTTCACTCGATGCCAGCCCCTGTGTGCCAGCTGTTGTGCTGTAAGTACCGTTCAAGGTACTGTCCTGTAAGCTTAGAATTGTTTTCTTTATTTTTGTGTTTGTTTTGTGTTTGTTTTGTATTTGTTTTGTATTTGATTTTGTTTTGTATTTGTTTTGTGTTTTTAATGTATTATTTGTGTGAGGAGTCTTATAAACCTATTACAGTACAGTACTGTATAGCCGATTGTGTTAGTTGGGTACCTAGGCTGCCTTTGTTGGACTTACAAACAAATAGGAACGTGCTCTGGGAACAGAACTCGTTCATGTGTGGGGGAATCACTGTACTTACAGGCACAGGGCAGGTGCTCAACCATTTCAGAACAATTTATGAAGCACCCACTGTGTGCGGAAGCCAAGAGCAGTGTCCCTCCAGCCGCTCCTCACTGCCCCCAACGACAGAGGGTTTTCTAGCCTCTCCCTGAGTGCCGGGGGCCCTCCTCACGCCCTTCCCGCTCTCCTGTCGTTCTCAGCGGTCGGTACAGTCGTCTGAGCGCTCCCGAAGGGGAGCGTCGGAGGGCTTCGCGAGCCACATGCTGAACAGATGCTTCTGGACGTCTGGAGAAACCAAGTGAGGGGTGCACTCGGGTAACGAAGCCGAAAGCGCTCAGAGTCAACGGCCTTCGGGGCTTGATGAGCAGAGACTCACACTTTACTGCAGAATTGGCAAATGAAACGGTGCTTGGAGTGAATGCAGGATGAATTCATAAAACGTTGGAACAGGGAGTCAGGAAAAGCCAGCCTTTCCCCGGCCTGGCAGGGACCCAGACAGAGCCCTGGGAAGCTTGGTTACCCCTCATGGGGTCTGCTGTGGGAGAGAAGAAAGATTCTAGAGATGGAGGTTCCAGTATTGGCCCCAGCAACTCTTTCCCGTGATCCTTTGTCCACATTTCCAAAGCTCTCTGAGCCCCAGCCTTCTCATCTGTAAAAGGGGCAGATGTCTCCTACCTCAAATCGTGCTGGGAGGATTAAATGAAATACGGTGCATAAAGCACACGCCATAGTCAGCTTCTGAGCTCTTCTTTCGCCGTTTTTTGCTGGCCTGCATCTCTCCCGTGCCCCCAGCACCCTCCAGATCCATTCCTTCTTGCTCTGTGCCTGGGGAGCTCGCCCCTGTGGAGCTCGCCCCTGTGGACTTCATTTCCCAGGTTCCCTTGCTCTGTGGCATCAGCCAGTGGGAGGACCAGTAGGAGCTCAGAGGGTGGCAGCAGAGAGAGGTTGGGGTATTTGTTCCCCAGTCCCTCCTTGCTTCAGGGCTCGTACCCAGGGGGTGAGTCCCTCTAGAACTATTCCCACCAGGCAGCCCCTCCGCCAGGCTCTAGCTCTCACCCGGATCCAGGAACACAAGTTTTCTCCACATCGGTCCTGCTTCAGTCCTAAAGAGCAGTAATGCGTCTTCTTTTGCTGGTCTTCTGGCTTTGCCCACGTTCTATGACTAGTCCCTTTATGACCTTCTCCCCAGATTCCAGCTGTGGAGTGAGCTGCCTGTTTCCTGCCAGGCCTCTCGATATGCTGTGGTCGATAATGTCAGTTTTTCTTTCCCTTCTAGTTCCAGCTCTGCCACCAACAGCCCATGTGTGATCTGAGACAAGTCTCTTCTGTTAATTCTGCTCTCCTCAAGTGTCCACAGAGGGGGGGAGTTTTTGCCCTCCCCTCTGCAGGATTAACCAGTGAGAGGTAAATACTCTGGCCATCCGCCATCCCCTGACTCAGTTTTTTCTTTAAGAGGAGGAATAACTTAGCTGACGGTGACTTTGGGATGGGGAAAAAAAGGGCTCAACCCAGCCCCTCCTTTGGGGAGGAAAGAGGCCTGCGGTTGTGTGGTTGAATTTAACTCCATGCAGGAAGTCTTAGGGACTCGGATTTGGCCACACATCTAAGCCTCGCTCTTCAATCAGTTCTTCCAATAAACCTGATGTTGCAATTTACGTTTCCATGATTCTTATCCCTACTTCTTGCAGCTTCCAATTCAGGAGGGCGGTGCACATTGGCCCCCTCAGTCCCCAGCACCTCTCTGAGACGAGTCTCTTCCTCTACAAATACCAAACACTCACCAAGCTCAGCTGGAACATGCTTCAAGTCTGTGAATATTGGAACCCATAGGATTCAGTGCTTGGAACGTGGGAGAGGTGCTGACTGTTCTACCGTGCAGACAAGCTCTCAAGGCTGGTGACCAGATCTGTTCATCTTGAGACGAATGGGTCCCCACCCCCGGCTCCTAGCCCAGTGATCCTCATACAGTAGGTGCTTGATAAACACTAGCTGAGGAATTGGTCCCCGTGGCAGTTCAGGTCCTGCAGGAAGCAGTTGCTGTGGTGGCGTTAGGAGTGATAGAGGCTTACGCAGATCATGCCCGTAAAAAAGACGAAGGGAGAGGAAGCAGACGTGGCAGGGGGAGACTCAGATCCCTGTGAACGGCTGACAGTCTTGGCCAGCCCAGTGTGGAGCTCCAGAACAAATACCGCACGTTAAGGTGTCCCGTGCTGGGCGCGAGTGGCCAGTGCTTGGCTGGGGACTGGCCCTGAACTGCTTTGTGGAGCTGGATGGTATCCACAGCTGAAGGTTGTCAATTAACCTCTGTTCTTGCAGCTGAAGCGCAAATTCCTTCTTGAAGAGAGACCTGAATGGTACATCTCCATGACCGCCAGTCACTGGGCGATCTGCTTAATGACAGCCGAAGGAGACATGTGGGTCACAGGCCTTGAGGTGACCCCAATCCACCAGGCATGATCAGCCATCAAAGCAGACAGGGTACTCAGAGATTCAGTCATTCATTCAGTCAACAAACATCTAGGGGAAGCCTGCTAGATTTCCTGCTCTAGGCTCCGGGAAAATAGCATCAAACAAGATAGTCTCTGCCCGGATCTGCTAGGACATGGGTGGGAACCTTTAAAGGGTCAGATGGAAAATGTTTTAGGTCTATCACAAGCGCTCAGCTCTGCCGCTACAGGGCTAAGGCAGGCATGGACGATATGTGAGTGAACGGGTGAGGCTCTGTTCCAGTAAGACTTTACAAAACTGTCCGGATTTGGCCTGAAGGCTGTAGTTCTCTGACCCCTGATCTGGGATAACATCTGTCTGTTTACTGATGAGAAGACTGGGGCCCAGAGAGGGCAGGGACTAGGCTAAGATCACACAGCAGGAAGTGGGGGAGCCAGGGCAAGAAGTTCGGAGGCTTGACTCCCATCCCAGTGCTGGTTTTGATACGTTTGTTTTCAGTGTGCTTCTGGCGGGGAGGCATCATTCCGCCATCAACAGAGGAGGACACTCTGGCTGGAGTGGGACTTACACTGACAGCGATCAAATCCCGATCCGCTGCTTCTAGCTGTCCCACGTGGATCACCCTTCCTCAGTCTCCTCATCTGTAAAATGGGTAGACCCACAGTACCTCCCCCTAGGCGTGATGAGGATTAATTGAGTTAATACTTCTGAAGAACCCCAGGACATGTAAGAAGCATTCTGTTACTGTTTATTGAATAAATACAGGGTAACCTTGGCTGGAGAAGAGACCAGACCCAGACCCAGAAAGTCAGTCTCCTAGAGTTTGGGTACACATCATACAAGGGGAAGTCAGCACTGTCACCACACAGCACAGGGGTCAGAGGGATTCCATGTTCTTCCTGATGATCAGAGAATGTCAGCATGGAGTCCCTGTCCCAAGGTCCTCGGCTAGGGCAGAGAGGACTGGAGAATGGAGTCCCCTTCCTGTCCAGCCTCAGAGTCAAGAGACACTGGAGTCTTGTTTTGACTGTGTACGTGCTAGGAATGGGGTAAAGCGGGGAGTGCCAGTCACCGGGCTCAGCACTACCCAGCATCCTGTGTGGCGACAGCAGGACATGCAGTCGTGGCCCCAGCCTTGTGTATTATCCTCGTCTGGATCAAGTGCAGTCCGAACCAGAGCTGTGGAGCTGAACAGGACTTGTTTATCATGATCCCTGCGGGAGCCACAGCTGCAAAGTGCCTGATCTATTGTTTAACAATTTAAAATTTTAAATAAAATGAAATTAAAATTTTATTTTATTTTTAAGTTGAAGTATGGTTGAATTACAATGTTGTGTTAATTTCTGCTGTACAGCAAAGTGATTCAGTTACACACATATATATAATACATTCTTTTTTAATATTCTTTTCCATTATGGTTGATCATAGGATACTGAGTATAGTTCTTTGTGCTATACACTAGGAAAAACTGAAATTTTAAATCCACAGTTAAGTAATATTTTTTCTTAGCTTAATCCTCTTTCCTTTTTTTAAAAATTTATTTATTTTTGGCTGCGTTGGGTCTTCGTTGCTGCATGTGGGCTTTCTCTAGTTGCGGTGAGCAGGGGCTACTCTTTGTTGCAGTGTGCGGGCTTCTCATTGTGGTGGCTTCTCTTGTCGCGGAGCACAGGCTCTAGGCACGCGGGCTTCAGTAGTTGTGGTGCGCAGGCTCAGTAGTTGTGGCGCACGGGCTTAGTTGCTCCGCAGCAATGTGAGATCTTCCCAGACCAGGGCTCAAACCACCCGTGTCCCCTGCATTGGCAGGCGGATTCTTAACCATTGCGCCACCAGGGAAGCCCTCGATCCTCTTTTTACTTGAATAAATTTCCTTACAGAGGAAACTATATATAGAAACAGAAAACCGTACCCCCTGCCATCAACAGAAGTAATCTTAAAAATAAACAAAATGAAGAGCAAGGTTTATCATCCTAGCTGTATACTTTTGTCTTTTGTCTGCTGAAGGATGTGACCGCCATATCCGCTTTCTCCCAGGTGGAAAACAGAGATGAATAGGTGTTGGGGAGGCTTTAAAACCATCAGCACCAAGCTGAGCCTTTCTTGTCCTAGACAACGTCAGCAAGACTGGAAAAGAATTGTAAAGGGAATAACCTTCCCACTGTGTGATGCTCTGTCCTTCGAGGTGGTGTCGGGTCCCCATGGCTGGCACTTCCCCACCTCTGGGTAACTCTGCTCTGGAAGGACAGAGGTAGCTGCGTACCTTGGGCATTTCTTTTGCAAAGTGGAGCTTTACATGAGACCAGGGACTCATCTGTGGCAACGCCTAGCTTCAACTCTGGAGTGATCCACAAACACATAGGTAAGGTCCGGGGCTAGTCAGTCTCTCTGAGCCTTAGTTTTCTCCCCTGGACACACCTGAGGTCACTCCAGCTCTGACCTGAGCATCCAGTGGGGGCCTCCTTAGCTTAGTGGCAGCAGCCCAGGTTTTAGTACCAAAGAGACGTAGGTTTGACCCCTGCTGTGTTTCTTATTGGCCTTGGTTAAGTCGCCCACACTCTTTGAGCCTCATTTCTTCGAATGGAGATAAGACTACCTTCCTCAGGAGATCTGTGTAAGAATTAATGAGATGGGGCTTCCCTGGTGGCGCAGTGGTTAAGAATCCTCCTGCCGGGCTTCCCTGGTGGCGCAGTGGTTGAGAGTCTGCCTGCCGATGCAGGGGACGCAGGTTCGTGCCCGGGTCCGGGAGGATCCCACATGCCGCAGAGCAGCTGGGCCCGTGAGCCATGGCTGCTGAGCCTGTGCGTCCAGAGCCTGTGCTCCACAACGGGAGAGGCCACAACAGCGAGAGGCGCACATACCACAAAAAAGAATCCTCCTGCCAAGGCAGGGGGCACAGGTTCGAGCCCTGGTCCAGGAAGAACCCACATGCCGCAGAGCAACTAAGCCCATGCGCCACAACTACTGAGCCCGTGTGCCACAACTACCGAAGCCCAAGAGCCCGTGCTCCGTAACAAGAGAAGCCCGTGCACAGCAACAAAGAGTAGCCCCCGCTCGCTGCAACTAAAGAAAGCCCGCACGCAGCAACGAAGACCCAGTGTAGCCAAAAATAAATAAATAAATAATAATTTTAAAAAAAATGAATGAGATAAATGATTCTGACCACTTAGCCCACAGCAGACTACTAATAAACACGTGTTGAATGAATGCACACGTGAGCAGGATGCCCCCGGGGTCTCCGGCTCCCGATTCTTCTGAGCGATGACCCCATCGCACAGATGGGGAAGCTGAGACCACAGAGTGAGCGTGCTTCACCCAGGGTCACTCCAAGGGCGGGAGCCAGAGTCCAGACTCTCCCAGGTCCGGGCCGCCAGCTTTTCCCATGATGCCACACTGCTTCCCAGATTCCAGTTCGCTGTCCTCAGGTCTGGTTTTTATGGCCCAGGTTTCAGATTTTCATTTTGGAGACTCTGGGACAGGCTTGGTCTTTCCACTGACTTGGGAGCCATAATTACCGTATTAACCAGAGAAGACCTTGGGGTCTTACTGGGGCGCATAAAAAGCAGAGGCAGGCCGTGGCAGGGAAGCCTGGGGACAAATAAAATGCCCCTTTCACTTGACACTAACCGAGCTCTAGGTTCAGGCACCTAAGTGGGGAATGAACATTGATCCTGAGGGTCTGAAGTTACAACCTGTGCTCACAGTGAATTGGGCACCTGGGGAGGCATAAAGAGCCTTAAACACAGCACTTGGCTCAGCTGAAAGGGGTACTCTAGCTCCCCAGCATTCATGCCTGGAGGTCAGAAGCCCCGGGACCCAAGGCTGGTACTTACTCGCCTTGTGCAAGGAGAGTGCATGCATGTTCAGCTTAGCAAAGGAAATGGTCCAGTCCCCCCAGTCTCTTAGCCTGGACCTGGATGAACGCTTTGGGAAAGGGCTGAGCATGGGGGCAGAAGGAAACCAAAATTTAATGAGAACCTACTCTGTGCTCGGTACTGTACGTGCATAATCATACCCCTCTGTGCACTCAAGGAAGCGGAGGCTCAGCTAGGATCAGTTCCTTGCCCCAGATCACACAGCTAGGAAGGGAGTGGGTGCTGGGAAGTGTTTGGGGAGCCACGTGCATCTCAGCCCCTTCCTCCAGTCGGGTCCCGTTATCACGGGGAGGTGGCTTTTCCTGATTTCACTGGAGGGGTTTAGGAAGTGTGGATTCTGCAGCAGGACTTGGGGATGGCTCTGTGATTAACCTAATTACATTGTTTATACCTGATCAAGGTGTGAAGGGGAAAGAAGGGTAACTCCTCCCACCCCACACCCCACCCCCAGCACACACAAACAGTTTAAACTGGTTTTGTTGCTAACTGTGAAACTAACCCTGTTTGGGCATCTCATTTAACTGCTTAATGGAAACATCTGGAGTCTCTGCAGTGATGGGAAGAGGGAAAGGGAAGAAAGATTACGCTGGAATTTTCATGAGGGAAACGGTTCTTCAGATCCATTCATCCCCCATCCATCTACCCATCATCTGTCCATCCATCGTCCATTCAAACTCATCCATCTGTCCCATCCACCCATCCATCCACCATCTAGCCATCTATCTATCCATCCAACCTCCACCCATACCAGGGCAGGCTGGAGTGGGAGCTTTCACCACTGGATTCTGGAAGCCCTGGGAACGCTTCGAGGCTCTGCACGTGATACTGGGCAAACAATATCCCGAACCTCTGTTTTACACCTGCAAAGCAGAGCTGATCATACGAGGGTGTTAAAGTGACATTCATGTGACAAAGCTCATTAAGTGCCTGGTGTGGTTCTTGCTACATAGTTGACACTCAGTAAATATTGGTTTCTATCATCTTTCTTGTTAAGAACATGCAATTCATTCATTCTTTCCTTCATTCACTTTTGCCCAGCATTGTGCTAGCCACCCCTCCCCGCCCCGGGGGATACAGCAGTGAACAAGAACAGAAGGGCTCTGCTTTCATGGAGTTGACAATCTTGTTGTTGAACAAAAACTGTGCACGCCTGAGATAACAGACAGGTCTTCCTTAGCCAGCCTGTATATGTGTTTTGCTTGGCCAGCAATATGTTGACTTGTTTTTTAAAAAAATAGACTTAATTTTAGAGCAGTTTTAGGTTCACAGCAAAATTGAGCAGGAGGTACAGAGATTTCCCATATACCTCCTCCCCCCGCCCCCACAGCCTCCTTCAGTATCAACATCCCTCATCTGATGGTACATGTGTTGTAATCAACGAACCTATACGGACATGTCATTACCACTCAAAGTCAGTAGTTTACATTAGGGTTCACCCTTGATGTTGTACTTTCTATGGGTTTGGACAAATGCATAATGACATGTATCTATTGTCATGGTATCATACAGAGTAGTTCCACTGCCTTAAAAATCTTCCGTGCCCTGCCTATTTATCCCTCTCCCTTCCCTGCATCTCTGGAAACCACTGACCCTTTTACTGTCTGCGTAGTTTTGCCTTTTTCAGAATTCATATAGTTGGTGTTATGTAGCCTTTTAGATTGGTCTCTTTCATTTAGTAATATGCATTTAAGTTTCCTCCATGTCTTTTCATGACTCGATAGCTCCTTTCTTTTTAGCACTCAATAATATTCCATTGTCTGGAGGTCCCTCAGTTTCTTTATCCATCACCTACTGAAGGACATCTTTGTCGCTTCCAGGTTTTGGCAATTATGAATAAAGCTGCTATAAACATCCATGTGTCAGTCTTTGTGTGGACAGAAATTTTCAATGCATTGAACTTTTTTTCTAAATTAGCTGCCAATATTTGAAAGCTAAGAGATTTTACATAAAAACAAACACTCAGAACTTCTGGCTTCTCTTGAAAATGGAAAGATCTGGTGTCTCCTTCCCACAGAGCAGTGGGCTCGGTGCTAAGCAGCTGCCGCCCTCCCTCTGGTGGTGTTGGAGCTCCCATGTTTGCCACAGTCCACACCCAGCCCTCTCACTCACTTGATGCCTGATGTCTCTAGGCATGTGAGTCTGTGATTCCTAGGGGCATGATGTGTGCCCTAATCTACTAACACCTTATTCACTTAAAACAATACCGTTACATAGTGCTTACTCAGGTCAGACACTGTTCTAAGAGCCTTATAAAAGTGAGGAAACTGAGGCACAGAGAGGTTAAGTTGTCCAAAGTCACACAGCCAGAAGCATCAGAGGCAGGATGTGAACCCAGGAAGTCTGGCTTTTAAGCACTAAGCTAGGCGTATTCAAGGGGTAGTGGTGTGAGTCGGGGGAGAGACAAAGGTGAGAGAGAGTAGACAGCAGTCCAAGAGAAGCCACAGGGCAATGGAGCCAGTGATTGGAGAGGGAAACTTCACAGGTCTCCTGGCTCTCTAAAGCTCCTGGTGTGGTGTGGATGACCAGCCCGTGCTGGTCAGAAGGAGCTTGCAAGCATTGAATAAAGCTGGTAAAGTCAGGGAAGGCTTCCTGGAGGCAGCGCCCATTGGCTAGGCCTTGAGGGGCTGGAAGAGACTAGGAAAGGCTTCCTCACCAGGGGACAGGTTCCTTTAGAATCTCTTAGACTCAGCAAAAGTTTGCTTCTTAGACCCTTGGTGGCATAATCCTATTTCAAAGGCTGAAATACAGGATACGTGCCCTGCACGCACACATCATTGAGAGCAGGCGGATGTTTTCATGATGAGTTTCCAAGCAGAGTGAGCTCAGATGCCTGATGCCCTGTCACAGACACTGAGGGCAGTTAACCAGAGGTGGGCACTGGGCAGCGGGCTGGCCTGGTCCACGAGCAGCCTGTGGCAGTGTCAGGAGCACCGAAAGAGCAGTGGCTGCTGTGAACATGGTCAACTCACACTCATGACGCATGGGAAATGCTGCCTTGTGGACTAGGGTCAGCCTTGCAGAGCAGTGAGCCGCATGGGGATGGGGCACGTCCCATCTGTGTGACTGCTGACCCTTGGCAGGCTACGGAGCCTAGGCCTCCCTGTCGCGGGGGAAACTGAGGCCCAGGGAGGGAAGGGAGTCACTGAGTTGCAAATTTGGGATTCAAGGTCCCCAGAAATGTTCGCTTCAATCCGAAGGCATTCATTTCACTGAATCAAGGCCACCGTCATCTCCTGATCTCACCATGTCACGTCACCATGACAGTTGACACTGAATCCTGGTTTATCAAGGATGCAGTTGGCTTTAAAAGCACGCAAGAACAGCATTTAGTGACCTGTGAAGGTGGCCACACACATACACGTGCACACACACACACACACACACTCACACCACCCTGCTGTACTCTCTCCCAGCCCTGGGTTGCTGCCGCCCGTGTCCTTTCAAAGCCCACCAGGAGGACAGGCGGCTGTTTCCCCAGGAGGTCCTGGCAGAAATGAGCATGTGGGTTGCCATGATGTAAAAGGGAGCAGGGATGTCTTGGGCTTTTGCCCTCCCTTTTCCCCCCTCCCTCTTTTAAACCAGGCTTTTAAGCTCTGGCCGTCAGCCTGCTGAATTGCCTCGCTGCAAAGCTACTTAGAAACGTCCTGTTTCACATGCTAATTAACAGTCTATGAATTTTAAGTTCCATCCAGGGCCCGTGGAGCTATAACCTTTGTTTGGTGGAGGGCTGCATTTGCCATTCGAGGTCCTTAGCGTGTTTTTCTCCTTCCTTTTAACCTGGATGCACAGTGGGGACCTTAGCAGGGTTATCTGAGTCTTAGGCCAAAAGACCCAGGATTGGATCCTTTATGCTGACTCGCCTTGCCATTCCTGGCAAGTTCAAGGCAGATGGGCTCGATTCACCAAACATGGCTGCTGGACAGGAGCGTCTGTGCTGGGCCCAGACCCTGCCCCAGGGAGCTCCCAGTCTTAGAGGAGGCAGACAAATAAACAGAAGTAATTCTGGGGAACAGTCATGTATTTAATCTTCACAATAACCCACACAAGGACAGGATCCTTATACAGACAAGACAACCAAGGTCCAGAGAGGTCGAGTAACTTGCCCAAGGACACACAGCTAGTAAACGGCAGAGCTGGGATTTTTTTTTTTTTTTGGCTGTGTTGGGTCTTCATTGCTGCGCGTGGGCTTTCTCTAGTTGTGGCAAGCAGGAGCTACTCTTCGTTGCGGTGCGCGTGCTTCTTGTTGAGGGGGCTTCTCTTGTTGCGGAGCACAGGCTCTAGGCACTTGGGCTTCAGTAGTTGTGACGTGTGGGCTCTAGAGCGCAGGCTCAGTAGTTGTGGCGCACGGGCTTAGCTGCTCCGCGGCATGTGGGATCTTCCCGGACCGGGGCTCAAACCCGTGTCCCCTGCATTGGCAGGCGGATTCTTGACCACTGCGCCACCAGGGAAGTCCCAGACCTGGGATTTGAACCCAGACAGTTCATATCCTGGGTCGATTGTTTTCTATTGGACTTCTGGTCTCATTGATTTGTAGGAGGTCTTTAAATATCAAGGAAAGTGTCTCTCCATCTGCGATATGAGTTGCAGATATTTCCCCCCTGTTTGTTGCTTTCCTTTCGATTTTGTTTATTTGATTTTTTCCCCTTGCAGTTTCAAAAATTTCATTTATGAGAATTCAACAGTCTTTTATGGTGTTTGAGTTGCGTGTCATGCTTAGAGAAAGGACTTCCCCATTCTGGAAGTATATGTAAAATGCTGTGATTTCTTCTAACATTTTTAGAGTTTAGTGTTTTTGTTTTTGTTTTGCATATAAATATTTGTTCCATTTGGAGTTTATTCTGATGTATAGTTTGAGGTGTGTTTATTCGCTGTGACATAGTCTTTTCAATTAGGAGACCCACAGCTCAGAGTCTAGGGGTAACCATGAATGTCTAGCAATTGGTGGTATTGGAGATTCTAGAAAAAAGTAAGGAGTTTATTGTCTAAGCTTGACATCATAACTTAGATGAGGCCTTCTTTATTTCCGAGACCGCTGCCACTCAACAGCAACTGAAGTTTGAGGGCCTCTTGAGCCAGAGGCCTGGACCCTCTCTCTCGTGCCAAGCCTGGGACTGATGCTGGGGATAGGAGATGAATGTCAGTCCTGCCCTTAAGGATGATGCAGCCCAGTGGAAAGCCAGCCAGACAGACAGACCCAGTGTGGGGAGCCACTGAGAGAAGGCCAGCCAGGAGAGACTGAGAATTTCCAGCCACTTGAGATGTGCCCACTCACTATACAGCGGAGAAGGATGTGGACAGCAGGGGCCAGAGAAAAGTGGATGCAGACTCAAAACAAGAAGAGAGGGAATTTGGTTCAAACTCAAATGGAGGCCTTTCTCTTTATCTGACAGAGGTTTTACCAGTATTTTCCTGAGAAGCAATTGGATGTTAAAAGCAGAATTATGATTTATAGGATTTCCACTATATTTGTGCACATGTATGTACTATTGCCCTTGCCAGCCATCCAGAAGCTTCCTCGAAAGGCAATCGCTACATTTCCTTCCAGTTTGAACAGTCAGGGTCCCCCTGGCTCAGGAAGCCCCAGCACTGGCATTGGCTGTGACACCAGCCTCCTCGGTTCTTAGCTGTGGCGGCTGGGCACACTGCCTCCCCAAATCTTTTCTCTCTTGTAGCGTGGAGAGGTCAACATACACTTCTGCAGAGCTATCATGCCTAGCGGGGGACCAGTGCTACGACAGTTAATAACAGTGATCCGATGGCAATAAGTATTGGATAATCAGTGTTCCATGCGTGCAGGTGTGTGTGTCAGCTCTCAGTTCACTGTTCCCATGTGAGAAGGGACTTGACACAAGGTGGAAGGGGTACCAGAATGGTGCCCCCCCTTCCGAAATGTGGCCTCCTCTGACATGGGGAAGAGGGTCTTGCTTCTGCTCCATTGAATTCCCTCCTCTGTTTCCCATCCTTTTGTCTCTCGGTCTTCTCACAGGTGAAGGATGGTTCAAGTCATTCCTGCAGCCCTCACAGCACAGACCCTGGACTGAGGATACACCACAGTCCCACCCCATGGGAGTGTCAGTTGTCAGTGACCTCACGTCTGCCATGTGGCCCTGGGCAGCTACACCTCTTGGGTTCCCAGTGCACAGAATGAACTGTAGGACCAAGCGTCTCCGAGTTCCATCCGAATGGATGATTTCACAGCTGGCTTTGGGGAGATGCCCCACAAGCACGTCTGACATCCACGTGGCTTTTGTCGTAAAGCTTTTTTGAGTGTCTTCTTGCAACCCAAGAAGCATACGTGTGTCTGGAAGAGCAACTAGAAAAGTTCCTTCTCGTATACTGCAGGAGACTCCAATTATTCTGAAGAGTTTTCGCAGGAGGAGGTGGGGTGGTGCAGAGGGTGCAGAGGACTGGCTGCCTCTCTGTCTGCTCCCGCCGCCCCCCAGCGGGGCGTCAGCAAGATGCAGAGGAGCCCGACGAAGACCACAGCCCCGTGACGGCTGTGTGGCCCCGGACTTGCGATGGCCTTCTCTGAACTCGGCAGCAAAGTTGAGAGGCTGGGCTCCGGGTACTGCCAGGCTGGAAAGTTCTACATCTGCGGCCCGAGCGGGTGAGGGTTTCTGTGAAAGGGTGGGGAGGGACAGCAGGAACCGCCCCGTTTCCCTGCGTTGTGTCTGAGCATGCCCCCCACTGCCTCATTCCATCCTTCCTGCGGATAAATGAGGTCAGGGAAACTTAAGGAAAACTCAGGACATTTCGGCATGCGGAGGCAGGGCATCCTTTAAAAAGCTTCTAATCCTCGGCCAGAGCCTTCTCCTCCTACCTGGTCTTTTCCCAGAAATCTTGGTCAGAGGCCCTGGGTTGGTGCCCTGGGTTGGTTCCCTGGGCCCCTCCTGCGATCCCAGCCCGACTTGAGCGACCCGGCATCGGCGTTGCTCTGGCGCCGCCTAGTGGTTGGCGCGGCGAGCGCAAGCGCCCCCTTAAATCCTGCTGCGGAGGCGCCCTGGACGCCCCGGGCGGGAGGACGGGGTGGGACGCAGGTGCTCTCAGTTCTTTCTGCTTCATGTTTGTAAAAACCAGTCCGCAAAACGCCTTTCATCTTCCTTAAACGTTTAATTTCTCTACTGCGTGTGAAATGTTCTTTTCCGTAGTTGGTTGGTTGGTTGCGTGTTTATATTTTATGCTGTTTTCTTCCTCACAGTGAAACTCTATAATGAGGGCAAAAAGCCCAGGGGCCAGTGTCTGAGGTGTGATTTCACTGTCACGCTCTCTGAGCCTCAGTTTTCTCATCTATAAAATAGAAAAAAAAAAAAAAGAAATCAGGGTTTTTTCTATAGCCTTGAAGCACAGTGACTATGGAGGTGTCCTAATGATGCGGGGAGATACTTGCATTGTAACGTTAGGTGACACTATGGACCCTGCAGTTAGGATTTCACCTACTGTGATAAAATTATATTAGTTTCCATTAATGTATTAATATGATTTAATGCATTTATTATTTATATGATCTGCTATGTGATGTACGATGTATAATATACATGATGATGATGACAATGTATTAATTGTGTGAAATCCACCAAAGGGCAAGAATGAGCTGTATTCATAATAGCCCCAAACCAGAAACAGCCCAAAGTCGGCCAACAGAATGGACCCGTTAACGACCGTGCATGAAAGAGCGCAAACCCAGACACAGGCAGCAGCACAGAGGCCTCCCAGTCATTATATTGGGTGAAAGAAGGGACATACAAACAATCTCAGGCACATAAAATCCTAAAACAAGCAACACTCACTTATGGTGATAGAGGTTAGAATGACCGCTCTCAGGCCAGGCGTGGGTGGGGCAAGGAGCCTGCTGGGGAGACGAATCACTCTGCGGCTTGATCTAGCTGGTGGCCACATTCATAGAAATATTTAGCAAGCTGTACACGTCAGGTTATGCACTGTTGTGGGCTCAACTTTTGCGTGCCCCCCCGTTCATACGTTGGAATTAAGGTGAGGGTATTAGGAGGCGGGGCCTTTGGGAGGTGATTAGGCCATGAGGTTGAAACCTCACGAATGGGATGGTGCCCTTATAAAAGGGACCCCTGGAGGCCTTCTCTTTCTTTCTGCCCTGTGAGCACACAGCGAGGAGATGTCCATCGACAGCTCAGAAGAGGGCTTTCAGCAGAACCTGGTCACGCTGGCATCCTCAGCTCGGACCTCCAGCCTCTAAAACTTCGAGAAATAAAGTTCTGTCATTTATAAGATGCCCAGTCTATGGTGTTCTGGGATAGCCGTCCAAAGGGACTAAGGCATGCCCTGTCCGTAGTTTTGGGATGTTATACTCCAATAAAAAGTTTTAAAAAAAATAGCAAAGGGAGTAGGAAAAAACATGCTAACGTATTAATAAAGGTAGTTGCTTCTGGGGAGAAGGATTGTGGGTAATCTTTCTTCTTTTTATACATTGCTGTGCTTTCAGTATTTATAGTCAGAAAAATCATCATTAAGAAAGATGACGTATATGGAGACATCCCTGGAATCGTCCAGCGGTTAAGATTCCGCACGTCCACTGCAGGGGGCATGGGTTCAATCCCTGGTGAGGGAACTAAGATCCTACAGGCCATGTGGCATGGTCAAAAAAAAAGACATCTCAAGACCTAGTGAAGAGACACAGATGACAGGCGTCTCTGTGCTTTGTCAGATGCAAAGCGTTTAGAAAGCTGTCAAGTTTGACGCGTGCTGTAGGAAGATTCTATGTGTGAGTGTTCACCGGGCACCTACTGAGTGTTGCTGGGGGATGGAGACAGAGCCGCCACCGGGATTTCTGGGTCTCAGCCAGGCCCAGAGGAGTAGGAACAGCCCGGGGGGGGGGGCGGTCCCCTGGGTGGCTGAGCACCCACAGGGCCTGCAGCCAATAGGAGCTCACTGCATCCTCACACAGCCCTGGAAGCTGGCTGTGGCCATTCACAGATGAGGAAACTGAGGCCCACACAGGGCCACATGGCTGTAAGTGGTGAGCCATGAGCCACACACTAAGAGTCAGTGCGCTAAGCCACATCACCTCTCACAAGAGGGCTGAAGGTCAACCTCATCCCCAGGGCTCTTGGGACCCGCAGGCAAGGGCCCTCCCACAGGCTTGACTGCAGACCGGCTGGGACAGGTCTGGGGGGAATCGATCTAGACCCTCCCTCCAGGGTGCCTATTACAAGATTAAAGCTGAAAGGGAGGAGGGGGCCTGGAGCCCCAGGGCGCCCTCAGATGAACATCCGACGGAGGCGAGAGTGAGGTAGTGGCTGACCCAAGGTCACAAGGAACTGAGCACGAGAAGGGAGACGGGATGAGAAGGCCCTGAGTCTCCTTGTTTTCTGAAGCTGACGACAGACCTTCCAGGTGCCTGTGTCTCTAAATGCAGCATCTCCCTGAATCCTCATGACAGCCCTCCAAGGGGGAGAACCCCCATTCTACAGGAGCAGAAATGGAGGCACAGATGAGGTCTGAACCGTGTAACTCCAGAGCCTGCACTTTCACCTGCCTCAGTTTCCTGGAGAAGCTCTGCTGACTGAAGTTGGCTTTGTCAGGTACAGACCTTGCTTTCTGAGACACTGGTCTGGGTGCTTTGGAAGGTGTGTGTGGGGGGTCTACCCAGGGTATGCTTTTGGGCCCGGATATCACCCCCTCCATGGGACTGTGGTTTGGCTTTTGGGGGCCCCTTCCTCCAAAAAACATTTAAGCTTGTATTTTACAACAGCATTGGCAAGAAGGAAAATATAATCCAGGCTGGATGACATTCAGTTTTTCTTCTGATTTTAAAAGAAATGAAGATTTTTTTTTTTTTTTTGCGGTACGCGGGCCTCTCACTGTTGTGGCCTCTCCCATTGCGGAGCACAGGCTCCGGACGCGCAGGCTCAGCGGCCATGGCTCACGGGCGCAGCCGCTCCGCGGCATGTGGGATCCTCCCGGACCGGGGCACGAACCCGCGTCCCCTGCATCGGCAGGCGGACTCTCAACCACTGCACCACCAGGGAAGCCCCATGAAGACATTTTTGTGGCTCACTAAAAGTATGCTGGCCTTCAGGCACTGGGCCTGCTGTCTGGAGTGGAGAGGTTGGCCTGCCCATCAGGCACCCTGCTCCAGGTGGGAGAACCCGTGATGGGTCCCCTTCTGCAGGCTAGGCAAGGTGCTGTCATGCTCTACAAATTCTCTCAGCTGTACCTCATGCAGCTGCATCCCCTCTCCCCCGCCATTGCTCCTCTCCCTGCCTTGTGGCCGAGCCAGCAGGCTCTGGGAAGCAGGGGGACCGCCCAGGGTCACACACTGGGCCATCGTGTGCCAGACTGCAGCCCTGCGCTCCTTCAGCCCCGGCCTCTAACGTGCCAGCCAGCAGTGCCTTCAGGGCTGGACACCCGGGACGGGAAGCAAGGGCTCCGCCCTCGGGCTGTGGGTGCTCGGAGACTGGCAAGGCGCATGCAGGAATCAGCAGTCGCAGCAGGCTTTTTGGAGGAGTCAGGTGTCGTCGGAAACGGACATCCAGAGAGATGGGAGCAAGAACCATGACGATGGCGGTACGACACTCCCTGAGCTTTGCTTTCACTGTCCTGGGAATTCGCTACCACGCTGCTGTGGAGAAAGGCTCGTAACTTGTCTCCAAAGCAAGGAGGCTGCCAGGACAGGTAGTGAGTTCCCCGTCCCAGGAACTCACCTGGGCTCCATAGACTAGAGGTTCACAACCTTGGCTGTACATTAGAATAACCTGGGAAGGTTTTATACATCCAGATGCCCAGGCCCACCCCACCCCCGGACCAATTTAATCAGAACATGGGAGGTGGGACCCACCCAGCAGTTTTGAAAGCTATAAACGGAAATCCTGAATTGGACTAAAGTCTGAGTCTGGGGTTGGGTGATCTCATATTATAGTTCGAAGGGGGTCAGGCTGGCATGTTGGTCATCATCTGACATCCAGACAGCCAGGGCACAGTGCTGGCCCCTGCCTGGGTGCCCTGGGCCATCCCCCAGGGCCATCCCCCATCACCCCCCAGTCCGTCCCGCAGTGTGGAGTGTGCCCACCCTCCCTCCCTGGGCCCCACTCCACACGCCCCATCTTTCTCCGGCCCACCTCTGAGGGCTGCAGGGCTCGCTGTGTGAGAGCATATTCAGGTTTCCTGCTGAGCTTGGAATCTGCAGTGGCCAAAACACCAGGAGGGAGGAGAAGGGTCCTACAGAGGCGCTGGCTATGTCTGACCATGCAGGTGCCAGCACAGGATTCCTTCTTGGGGCTTCCAGCTCAGAGCTCCGTTAGGCTACGTGTGTGTGTGTGTGTGTGTGTGTGTGTGTGTGTGTGTGTGTCAGTGCGCACATATGGGGAGCACCGGTGTGACCATGCATGAGTACTCACTCGCCATTGGTGTATGCAGCTGTGTGAATGCATGTGCACATCCCTGCTGGGTCATCCCGAAGGCAGAATTATGCACACACATATCCGGGGCTCCAGCAAAGCAGGGGTGCTGAAATGAATGAGTGAATGAATAAATGAATGAACAAATAAATATGTGCAGGGAAAATAATTTAAAGTTCTAATTAGAAAAATAGAAAAGCATCTGCTTCATTTTTAACATACACATAAGTTTTCTGACGTTTCCAAAAAATAACCTTTTTTTTTAACATCTTTATTGGAGTATAATTGCTTTACAATGGTGTGTTAGTTTCTGCTTTATAACAAAATGAATCAGTTATACATATACATATGTTCCCATATCTCTTCCCTCTTGCATCTCCCTCCCTCCCACCCTCCCTATCCCACCCCTCTAGGTGGTCACAAAGCACCGAGCTGATCTCCCTGTGCTATGCCCTGTGCTATACAGCTGCTTCCCACTAGCGATCTATTTTACGTTTGGTAGTGTATATATGTCCATGCCACTCTCTCGCTTTGTCACAGCTTACCCTTCCCCCTCCCCATATCCTTAAGTCCATTATCTAGTAGGTCTGTGTCTTTATTCCCGTCTTACCCCTAGGTCCTTCATGACCTTTTTTTTTTTCTTAGATTCCATATATATGTGTTAGCATACGGTATTTGTTTTTCTCTTTCTGACTTACTTCACTCTGTATGACAGACTCTAGGTCCATCCAACTCACTACAAATAACTCAATTTTGTTTCTTTTTATGGCTGAGTAATATTCCATTGTATATATGTGCCACATCTTCTCTATCCATTCATCTGTTGATGGACACTTAGGTTGCTTCCATGTCCTGGCTATTGCAATAAATGCTGGAGAGGGTGTGGAGAAAAGGGAACACTCTTGCACTGTTGGTGGGAATGTAAATTGATACAGCCACTATGGAGAACAATATGGAGGTTCCTTAAAAAACTACAAATAGAGGAGGCTTCCCTGGTGGAGCAGTGGTTGAGAGTCCGCCTGCCGATGCAGGGGACATGGGTTCGTGCCCCAGTTGGGGAAGATCCCACAAGCCGCAGAGCAGCTGGGCCCGTGAGCCATGGTCGCTGAGCCTGTGCATCCGGAGCCTGTGCTCCGCAACGAGAGAGGCCACAACAGTGAGAGGCCCGTGTACAGCCAAAAAAAAAAAAAAAAAAACTACAAATAGAACTACCATACGGCCCAGCAATCCCACTACTGGGCATATATCCTGAGAAAACCATAATTCAAAAAGAGTCATGTACCAAAACGTTCATTGCAGCTCTATTTACAAAAATAACCTTTTCTTTTAAATTCTGTGTGAGGGCTCCATGAGCTTTTCCGTGCTTAGGGGCTCTTACAGGTGACCTTGGCACACGGGTGCTAATACCTGAGCCTGCAGTGAATGCATGCGATGCAGTCAAGGATGTGCTGTGGGGTCCTGTCTGCACGAATCTGTGCATGCACTTGCGTGGGTGTGCATGTGTATCTTCACACGTGGTGCAGGCAGATGCAAGGGCTCCTATGTATGTAGGTATTGCCATATGTCCCTGGACATGCATGAGAGTGCTGACGGAATTTTTGTGGGTGTATGTGCTTGTGGATACAGGCTTTTCTGCCTACAGTGAAAAAATCTTTTGTAGCTCAGCCACCAGCTCTTAACTGCAAGTGTAAGAGGCGAGAGCTGAGTTATTAGAGTGCATTAGAAGGTTCTGAAGGTTTGCATGCATCTTCCTGTCTGCTGCCTCATTCATGCACTAGTCCGAACACAGGGACCAATGAACACGGACATAATCTTGAACATGAAGACAACCTTGGTAACTGGGAATCAGCCCTCTCACCCTGCCAGAACTTGGCATTCCAGGCTACCGGGACCGGGAAGGTTTCAGGCTTCTGATCTGCTAAGAAAGGATGAACACGACCAAATGAGAGAGAGGCAAGAGGATTATTCCAGCAGGTAATTAGCATTACAGCTGGTGACTAAGCCCTGCAGGAGGGTGAGGGCTGGATAAAGAGGGGCGATCACGTGGTGCCTCTTAGCGCCTCCTGCTGAGGGCTTCCTCCTCCTGCAGACAGATTTGGGGAAGGGGAGGGGAAAGCTCTCCCTCTAGTCATGCCCCAGAAGGACATGGACTGTTAGATGTGAGATCCTCAGGGCCATCCCATCCACCTGACCTGGCCAAGAAAGGCATGTGACCTGACCGAAGTCACCTGGGCAGCAGCCAGTGTATCCCGGACCAGGTGCCCTCCTCCCGACTTGGCTGTGCTCACACGCCCCAAGCCCCTCACCACCTCACCTAGCCCCCTGCCTCTCCTGACCCCCTGGCTCCCCCTTGATCCCCAGCCAGAGTGTGGGCAGAAGGCAGAAGCAGGTACCAACTATGATTTCAAAGCGTCTGGACGCTGGAAATGCCCACTGTTTGTGTTTAGCTATCGTCTCAGAAGGCTCCCACTAAAATGAACCTTCCTCTACGTCAAGGGTCAGCAAACATTTTCTGTAAAGGGCCAGATAGTAACTTTTATAGGCTTTACAGTCCAGACAGACTCTGTTGCAATTAATCAGCTGTCACTGGAGCGTGAAAGCCGCCTCAGACAATACCCACAAGAATGAGCATGGCTGTGCTCCAATAACACTTTACTTGCTAAAACAAGTGTTCGGCTGGATGTGGCCCCCAGACCCTGCTTGCCCACCCCTGCTCTACATGACAGATACCTGCCCTTTGCTTGCCCAGCATATCCATTCTTGCTTCTTTGGGTAAAACAAGTCTCCCCTTTGGGAACGACTCTTCCCTCATTTTCAAATGTTCTGCCCTCTTCCCTACCCCTCAAATACCAGTTGGTTCAAGAACAAACACCTGACCCAGTGGGTGCAGTGAGAGTTGGAGCTTTTGTTCAACGCTTGGGGAAAAGAGACAATCTTTCTTTCCCTGAGGCTGTGAGGTCTGGAGCTGGTGCAGCCGTTTTCCTTCTTGAAGGAGAACTCCTAGGACTGCCAGTGGGGCTGAAGTGGGAGGCGAAGAAAATTGGTGGAAGACAACTTCTTCCTGGTGACATCATTTGAGCCCCTGGATCAAACCTCGCCTGAAGCCTAACAATCTTTGGACTTTTCATTTATGTGAGCAAGTAAATTCCCTTTATGGTTTAAGCTGTTTGACCTGGGTTTTCTGTCACTCATAGTCTAGTCCCCTACCTGATACATCAGCCTCATGCTCTCCTGGGGCCCACACAGGCCAGCCTCCTGTATGATGAGGACCTTCTGTAGGCTTAAGATGCTTTGAAGTTGCCTCCAAGATGCTGGCTGCAACCTCTGAGGCTTCGACACGCTCTGCTTTCCAGGGCAGCCTGAGCAAGGACCCCTCCGAGGTCCTAGGACCCAGGGTCAGGGCTCTGGCTTTGCCTCTAGCTAGGGCTGAGCTTTGCTGTAATAGCTGGGAAGCCCGGATTCCCCAGCCCGTGAACTCTAAAATGTTCTGTAACGGAAACATCTGGGCCCTCTGCTGGCCCCAGGGCGCATACCCCTCAGACTGCTATAAGTCACAACGGCATGTCGAGGGTTTTATTGCGGTTATGAATTATGGATATGGCCCGGGCTGTGCACTTTTTATTATTTTTTTCCTGCTGCAATTAAGCCACAAATCATGCTTGAGAAATGGGATGGTGACCGAATTAGTCAGGATTCGTTCCTAATAAGCTGACCAGGAAAAGTCATCCAGGACAGTCAGATGTTCGCCAGGTCCCAAGAGCACGGGCCAGGAGATACACAGTGTCTCCTCGCCCAGGTTTCCAGCTGGGAAACATCCGAGAGGCTCACGCTGCCTAGAAACACATTTGAGCCATTCGGTGCCTTTGTCCGGCCTCAGCCGGAGAGCAGAGAGACCCCATGGAGAATGGATGAGGGCGGAGGCTGGTCTGGTCCTGCCTCGACTGACGGCTGTCAGACTTAGAACCAGCTTTCTGATTCCCTGAGGGATTGTGATGAGGGCTGAGTGGAACGTCCCCAGCTTCTGAGAATCAGGAATAAGAGGGTTTCTACCCTGCTGGAGTGTGTGGGTCCTTACTTTTAAAAAATTAACTTCTTATTGAAATACAATGTACAGAGAGCAAAAGTGCACAGACTGATGCCTATGCAACCAACACCCAGATCGATGGGGGGCTTTGCTACTATAGAGAGGAGTGAGTCAGGCTCCTGGCCCTTGAGGAGCTCACAGTCGGCCAAAGAAAAGGATGCGTAAGTAACTCACGATGATAGAAACCGAAACAAAGCCAAGGTACAGTGGTGCAGACCTGCTGCTCTTTACACAGGACATGCCTTGTGCTCGGATCTCCTGCTGCTGGTCAGAAGGTGATGGACGCAGCTGGGCTTTCTGACTCCCGTGCACTTGGGCCAGGTGACTAGTTCTGGCCAATCAGTGTGAGTGGGCGTAACCATGTCCGTCGTGGGTGAAATATTGCTGGAGGAGTCTCTCCGAGGCTGTCTTTCCCTCTCTAATGGTGGTTAGTGATGTTTGAGATGGGGGTCACGGAGGGGGAAAGGGTGGAGCCAGAGCCCTCAGCTGACCGCAGAGGACATGCTGGTAGAGTACACTTTCCTGATAAGTCAGAGATTGTAGGGTTGATGGCTTTCTTTTTTTCATTGTGGTTTAACTTCTAACATTTTTTTGTTTTTATTTTTTAATCAAAGTATAGTTGATTTACAATGTTGTGTTAATTTCAAGTGTACAGCAAAGTGATTCAGTTATACGGGTATATAAACCTATTCTTTTTCAGATTCTTTTCCTTCTTTTTAATATTTAGTTTTATTTTATTTGCTTCGCTGGGTCTTTGTTGCTGCGCACAGGCTTTCTCTAGTTGCGGCCAGCGGGGGCTCCTCTTCGTTGCGGTGCGCGGGCTTCTCATTGTGGCGGCTTCTCTTGTTGCGGTGCATGAGCTCTAGGTGCGCGGGCTCAGTAGCTGTGGCTCACGGGTTCTGAGTGCAGGCTCAGTAGTTGTGGCACGCAGGCTCCAGAGCGCAGGCTTAGCAGCTGTGGTGTGCAGGCTTAGTTGCTCTGCAGCATGTGGGATCTTCCCGGACCGGGGATCGAACCCATGTCCCCTGCATCGGCAGGCGGATTCTTAACCACTGCGCCACCAGGGAAGTCCCCAGATTCTTTTCTATTATAGGTTATTACAAGATATTGAATATAGTCCCCTGTGCTATACAGCAGGTCTTTGTTGGTTATCTATTTCATATATAGTAGTGTATATATGTAATCCCAAACCCCGAATTTATCCCTTCCACCTTCTTTCCCCTTTGGCAACCTTAAGTTCGTTTTCTATGTCCGTGAGTCTATTTCTGTTTTATAAATAAGATCATCTCAGTTTTTTTAAGGTTCCACATATAAGCGATCTCATATATTTATCTTTCTTTGTCTGACTTACTTCACTTAGTATGATAAGCTCCAGGTCCATCCATGTTGCTGCAAATGGCATTATTTCATTCCTTTTTATGGCTGAGTAATACTTGTAGGGTTGATGGTTAACAGCAGAACGGAGCACATTGCTACTGTTACGAGGCTTAGTTCTGCTCATCCTTGTAAGATGTTTGATGGTAACTATGACATTAGCTGATAACCAAGGCTGACAATTAAGAATGAGTGATTCGTGTCATTTAGTGATTGCTGAAATCAGTAAGATATTGGTGTCTTCACCTTCCGGACACCCAAGTAAACCATGGGGACATTTTCTGATGCGCCATCTCTGTGTCCCTCCTCTCCTGTCCCCATGGCCAAGCCAGTGCTCCCCCTGAGCTGTCTCTCATATCTGTCTCCCTCTCTCCATCCCCATGGCCACTGCCTGAGTGAGGCCGGTCACCTCTCACCTGGATGCTGCAGGGGCTGAGGTAGCCTCCCTACCTCCAGCCCTGCCCTGACACCGGTCCTCAATCCCTCCTCCCCACCACGTCAGCAATCTTTCTGAAACACAAATATGACCATGGCTGCCCCTCTCCACTTCCCCACTTAAAAATCCTTCAATGACTCTGTTGTTTACAGGGGGACTTTTCAAGAAAGTCAGCACACCATTGTGGTAATGCATACTGACTCTAAAGCCAGACAGTCTGTGTATGAATCTCAGCTCTACCACCAGCCACCTGTGTGTAACTGAGTAAGTTACTCAACCTCGCTGTGCCTTAGCTACTTCACTGATAAAGGTGAGGAGAATAGTGATAATAATGGATAGTAATAATACCTACCTCACAGGGCTGTGGTAAAGACTAAACAGCGTGTTCCCATTATCTATTGCTGCAATAGTAGAATGCCCCAAACCCTAGCAGCTTAAAAGGATGATTTTATTAATCGCTCTCACATTTCTGGAGATTGACAGGGCCCAGCTGGGTGGTTCTCATTTGTGTCTCTCACACGGTTTTACTCTGTAAAGCTATCTCCCAGTTTCCTCTCTCATCTGTCTGCCAGGGGTGGCTGGCTGTGGGCCGGGATCTCAGCTGTGGCTGCAGGCTGCCCCACCCACACTTGGCCTGGGCTTCCTTACTCTGCGGTGGCTGGGCTCTGAGACGGAAGAGCCCAAGAGAACCAGGTGGAAGCTGCAGTAGCTTCTATGACAAGTCACACAGCGGCACTTCTGCGGTCGTCAGAGGCCTTTCCACATTCAAGGGCTGAGAGAAGCTCTTCCTGGTGGGGAGGGAGGGCTGTCAAGACCATGTTGTAAGAAAAGCATGTGAGGGCTTCCCTGGTGGCACAGTGGTTAAGAATCTGCCTGCCAATGCAGGGGACACGGGTTCAAGCCCTATTCCGGAAAGATCCCACATGCCGCGGAGCAACTAAGCCCGTGCGCCACAACTACTGAGCCTGCGCTCTAGAGCCCGCGAGCCACAACTACTGAGCCCGCGAGCCACAGCTACTGAAGCCGTGCGCCTAGATCCCCTGCTCGCTGCAACTAGAGAAAGCCCGCATGCAACAATGAAGACCCAATGCAGCCAAAAATAAAATAAATAAATTTGTGACAAAGAAAAGCATGTGAGATGGGAGAGTCTGCTATGGCCATCTTGGGAAATACCATCTACCACAGAGCGCCCAACACGTAGCAAGTGCTTCATAATGTTAGGTTCTATTACTACTATTATTGTATTATGAGTGCAATCTTCATTTGGAAGGGCAGCATATGAAAAAGATGGGGGTAGAGCAATGGGGTGGGGGAAAGGGTGGAGGTGGCACAGAAGCCCCTACATCAGTCCAAGCTTTGAGGAAACTCCCCCAGTTGTAAGGTCTCTGCCGCACCTACCGGAAAACCACTGGGTTGTACCAATCAGCATGCTTGGTTATAAACAGCAGAACCCATCTAGTCAGTTTAAAGATAAAAGGAGGTTGTAAAAGGATACTGGAAGCTCTCCAGGGTTCCAGGAGAGCCCAGGGTGCAGGCTTGGAGCCTTACAAGCAGAAGCAATGGCTCCATCCCAGCAGAGGCGCCAGTGCCACTGCCGCTGAACAGACAGGAAGCTGGTGCTGATGATGCTGGGCACTGTGTCTCACCACCCTCAGCAGGATGGAGTCCACACGGCCAGCCTACAAGGCATCCCTTGTCATACCATCAAGTCTCCCACGGCTGTGTCTGATTGGTGGATTCAAGGTCACGTGGCTGTGCCCTAACGGCAAGGGAAGCTGGGAAGAAGAGTTGCTGGCTTCTACCTGGGGAAGGCTAGGACTCCTAAGAGGGATGCTCTAAAGTACAGGAAGAGACCTCAGGGGTTTTGGGCGGTTAAGGAGCAGCACACGTGCCCCCCATTTCCACATCGGTCCCTTTCCCATCCCGTGAACTTTCTCACACTTTGCTGCCCCACTGCCTCTCACGGTTCCTCCTTGCCCTTGTTCTCTGGTCATCTCTGATCCAGCTCCTTTCCACGAAGTTTTTCCCGCTTCCTCTCCCACCGCCTCCTTTGTGCTTCGTGGTACCCGTGCAGGCTTCTGTCCCAGCATCCACAGAACCCGATCACTCTTATTTATTTTCCTGTCCCTCTTTTCCTTGGACGGAGTCTCTAGGGCTGTGGGCCTACCCTTTCCATCTCTGACTCTGCAACATGTGTAGCATGGAGCTGGCACGAAGTCAGCGCCCCGTGCATGTGTGTGAGGGGAAGGAATGAATGACAAAGTCCATGTCACCGAGTTTTGTGCTGCCCACCTCAAAAGCATCTGCAAGCCCTTACTCGGTCTGAGATCTGAGGCGTCGAAGTGGGCCCACATTCGCCAGGCTGCTTTTCTTTCGATTCCCCCAAGAAAACAGCATTCTAGGAGGTCTTTCCACCTAGAATAATACTTGGGGCTAAAACCAAAGGAAAATACGCCAACAGGAAGTGGGGCTGTTTCCCGGCTGAGTAATACCGCTCGACTGTGTGGTGACCCTGCCTTCCTAGCTAAACATTTTCCTACCAGAGTCAGGGAGTGGGGGACAGATTCAGGCTCGTCTGGTTTCCTCTTGATGCGTTCTGACCTCCCCGAGAGGAAGGCCGTGCTGTTGGCGGCGACTGGCAGTTAATCCGGCACTAAGTGAGTAATTAAAAGTGAGGCCTTGGATATTTGCGTAATGAGCTGAGAATACTTTCCACTGAGCTGTCAGGCAGTTTCTCCAGTCAATGTCGTCTTCACATTTAATGGCAAATGACAGTGTTTATATAAAAGGAAGGAGAAGAAGGCATATGGTTCTCCCCCAGCCCAACCTGTCTGCCCCTCCTTCTTCTCTGTGTTTCCTTCTCCCTCAACCCTCACCGCTGGGCTGGGCCATGGCAGGCCGGAATTTGGGTTAATGGTGGCAGACTTCTTTTTTTCTGGCTACGTTGGGTCTTCGTTGCTGCCCGTGGGCTCCCTCTAGTTGCAGTGAGCGGGGGCTACTCTTCGATGAGGTGCCTGAGCTCATTGCGGTGGTTTCTCTTGTTGCAGAGCATGGGCTCTAGGCACACAGGCTTCAGTAGTTGTGGCGCATGGGCTCAGGAGTTGTGGCTCGTGGGCTCTAGAGCACAGACTCAGTAGTTGTGGTGCACGGGCTTAGTTGCTCCATGGCATGTGGGATCTTCCCGGACCAGGGATCGAACCCGTGTCCCTTGCATTGGCAGGCGGAGTCTTTTTTTTTTTTTTTTCAATTTTGAAAGAGTATTTTATTTTTTTAGTTGGTGATGCACACACATAGAAAAAAAAATTAGAAAGTACAGAAAGGGTTACCGTCTAATATGAATCTCTCTTACATCCCTGTCCCCTAACCTTCCCGTTCAGTCCCCCAGAGACAACTGCTGGTCCTACTTTCTTGTGTATCCTCCCAGAGGTAGTTTGTGTATATGCAGCCTGGCAGTCAGGCTTTTGTTTAAACACGATAGTATCATACTCCATACGCTATTCTGCTTTTGCGTTATGTTTATTTAGTTTTCTTTTGTTTTACTTAGCAATATATTTTTTATATCTTTTAATATAAATACATATGGAACCATTTCACTTTTCCACTAATTTTTCTTGATTTTCTTTTTTTAAAAAATTAAAGAGATAATATATTCATTGAAGAAGCAATATATTAATATTATTCATTTTTTAAAATTAAGATATACAGTGTAAACTCTCTAGCTCTTACTCCCCTTTTGCCCAGTTTCCAGCACCAAACCAGGAGCCCCTATTTCGATTTTCTTGCAATATTCCAGAGTTTTTCTGTGTAAGTACAATACAAATGTATATATTTTTCTCCTCTTTATTCACAAAAGATATACTTGCCTTTTCACTTAACAATTTATCTGAAGAGAACTTTCAGTGTCTTAGCCATAGAGTTCCTACATTCATTTTTACAATGGAATGGGACTTCATCATTTACATGTACCACACTTTACTTAATCCATCTGCTATTAATGGACATTTGGTTTAATTCTAACCCTTGGCAATCACAAAAAATGCTTCAATAAATAGCCTCTTTCGTATATTATTTCATTCACTTTGCAAGTCTATCTGTGCAGGTACATCACTTATATGCAAGAATATTTGTAGGATAAATTCCCAAATGTAGAATTATACTCTCTTTTAAAAACATGGTTTTTCCCTGTATGGATTGCTATAATTCATTTAACCAGTTTCCTACTGGTAGGTATTTTGATTGTTTCCAATATTGTGTTAATCAAAAAGAACCTGCAGCTGATATTTTTACATACACACAAGTAAAATTTCCTTTGTGTACATGCATATCTGTAAGCCACCTTCTTAGAAGGGCAATTGCTGGGTCAAGGGCATTTATAAGTTGACATGTATTGCCTGCCTGTCTTAGCTGCTCTTCATACAGGTTGGGCTGGTATTACTCTCACCAGCAATGTAGGGAGATTTATCTTCTCACACTTTTACCAAATCAAACTTTACTAATTTATAGGCAAAAATGTCCTCTAATTGTATTTTCAGTTTCCATTTTTCTTACCATGAGTGAGGTTGAGTACATTGTCAAATACTTTAGAACCATTTATATCCTCTTATTCTTGCCCATTTTCCTATGGTACTGTTGGGTTTTTATTGATTTCTTTTTTAACATCTTTATCGGAGTATAATTGCTTTACAATGTTGTATTAGTTTCTTCTGTATAACAAAGTGAACCAGCTATATGTATACATATATCCCCTCTCTCTTGCGTCTCCCTCCCACCCTCCCTAACCCATCCCTGGCAGGCGGATTCTTAACTACTGTGCCACCAGGGAAGTCCGACGGTGGCAAACATTTATGGGATGGTTCCAGAAGCCGCTTATATCTGCAAGTGGGGGTCAGGGCCAAAGAACAAAGATTGGCCTTTAAGGGAGGGAAACATGGTGTGCGTGTGTGCGTGTGTGTGTACATATATAGATATAACTTTTTCTGTAATTCCTCAAGTGATATTTGTCTACACATTCATTTCAAAAAGCATCCCCAGACACAAAATCACCTAGGATAAAAAGCTGGGTCGCCCCCTTCACGAGCCCTGCCCCTTCTGTTCCCCTGACCCCCCTACACGCATTACGCTTCTGTGCACAGTTATGCCCACTTGGGGCAGGTTGGAGCCCTTAGGAGTCCATCCTGATGTCCTCCCGGTGATGGTCTACGTCTTTCTCTACCCACAGATGCTGTCTTGGGCAAGTCCCCTCCCATACCTTTTCTGGTCACTCCTGGATAACAAAATGTCCTCTTTCTACTTTTAGCTAAAAAGCCCCAATTGCTTTGTTTTGTCCAGTGTAATAATGAAAACACTGAATCTCACCCAAGAGGTAACTCCTCCTTGTTTCCCTGCAGTTTTGAGCTGGGAGCCCATGGGGGTGGGGGTGAAGGGGTAGGGGGCCTGGGAGGCTTCTTCCCCCTTTTCTCCCCAGCAGGCGGCTGGGCCTCCTCGGCTGTCCTTCCTGCTGCACCAGGGCTGAAGGAAGGCGCAGTGAGAGGCGAGGGGCAGGAATGCTCTGCTAGACGGAGCAGTGGCGACCTGGGCTTGGCGACGTTCGCTGAGCATCCTTCTAGCCTTTGCGGGATTCTTAGCGATCCCCCCACCAGGAGCCCCCAGGCGCACTTCTTCTTGTGCTCCCGGATGCATCTCTCACCTTCCCCCTCAGGCTCTGGGCTCTGTAGCCCACCCTGTCCTGGGTATTCTGCCCCTCCAGGTGCCCTCTGGGCAAAGTCCCTTCCAAGATGACCCCGAGCCAGCTCCCTTGGTTTGTGGAGGAGCAGCCTCTGTGTCCTTGCCCCGCCCTCAGCGGAAGTCCTGTTCAGCCCCTCTCCTTCCTCGCCGCGGTTCCTCTGCTCTCTCCCACTCCAGGCTGGAAGCTCGGCCTCTTGCCTTGAGGGTTTCTCAGGCATGGGACTGACACCCGCCAGCTCTGCATCCACAGAGGGCATCCCCTGGGGGCATAAGCTGTCTGGGGGTCCCCTGAGACCCCCTCCCAGGGCAGAGGATTGTTCCTCCATAGGGCAGGGGACACCCCAACAGCTGTCTCCGAGATCTCCTTTCTGTCCTGTCCCTTCACCTAATATTGGGTGTTGGGCTGAGAGTTACCCAAACAGGTTTCATCCACCTTCTCTGTGAATCCCACACAGGTAAGTAGAGCCTCACCTTCAAGTGCGGGGATGTCTGGCACCTACTGCTTTGCTACTGGGCTCTGGGTCTGCAGTCCAGACTTGAGACGGAGTCATCTCCCGTGCTTAACCTCCTGTGCTTGGAGTTAGCGCCACAGTGGCTGCCCTGCTCACCTCTGGCTATGCCACAGCTGTCACCTCCACCCACACTCGCCATTACCAGGTGATCTTACACATCAGCTCACTGACACTCCCCATCAATGTGGGGGACATAGGAGGGCAGTTAGTTTTGTTCCCATTTTACAGATGAGGATACTGAGGCTCAGGGAAGTCAAGGAATTTGCTCAAGATCTTACCACCAGGAAGCACGATGCCTGGACTTGGACTCTGGTCTCCTGACCACGTGCCCTTTAAAGAACCTTCTTGGGGGGCTTAAGAGCCATTTTATGCCCCCTGTTTTCCACGGGTTTTCAAAGGGCTCCAGAATGGGAATCCTGAATAGATTATAACCCACACCACCCGCTGCCTTTTCTGAGCTCTGTTAGCTGGTGGCTCCCCTCATTCGCTGCTCCTTTAACATGACACAAAAATATTAATAAATTAATTTACACTAAATTGTAGGGGTCTTCATGCAGTTGCATTCCAATTTCAACGGGACCATGCCTAGCCCAGGGCTCTGTGCCAGGCCCTGAGGACCCGCAGATAAACAAGACTCAGTCTTTGTCTTTGAAAAGGACGCTCTGACTCACAGACTTAGAGAACGAACTTATGGTTACCGGGGGGAAGGGTGAGAGGGAGGGATAGATTGGGAGTTTGGGACTGACATGTACACACTGCTCTATTTAAAATAGATAACCAGCAAGGACTATATAGCACAGGGAACTCTGCTCAATATTCTGTAATAACCTAAATGGGAAAAGAATTTGAAAAAGAATAGATACATGTATATGTATAAGTGAATCACTTTGCTGTACACCTGAAACTAACACAGCACTGTTAATCAACTATGCTCCAAGATAAAATAAAAATTAAATAAAAAAGAAAAGGACAGTGTGATGAACCCCCAATGCTATGAGGTGGGGCACCTTGGTCCCTATTTTGTAGATGAGAAGATAGCAGCCCAGAGAGGTTAAGTATTGATGTCCTTTGACCTCAACTGAGTGTTGGGGTCTGACAGCAGGTGGGAAGGCGAACAGGTTCAGGACCTCGCAGCCCGGTGCTGGCTAGAGGTGGCTCAGCCTGCGTCCGATGGTCCTGCACTGATGTGCACTGTGTCTTGAAGACATCTCAGCAGAGAAGAGACTGGAGAACCACGTGTCATCTTGACAATGATGGTCCAGCCCCAGGAGGGGGCAAGAAACACAAAAGTGTTGAGACTCAGTGTTTTCTTACCAGGGGAGAGGCCAGAACCCAGCCGAGCCCCTCTGGCCTCCATGGGGAGACAGACTGGGAAATTCTTCTGGTGGAGCTGGGGGCTCACTCCTTGTGACAGCAACTACCCCCTGGCAGCCTCATGGCTCTTTTCACAGCTGTTCCTAGAGCTTTGGCTCTGACCAGAGGACACCCATATTCTCCAATCCCCTTCAGGGCTGGATCTGACCCAGTGTGTGTGTGTGTGTGTGTGTGTGTGTGTGTGTGTGTGTGTGTGTGTGTGTGTGTGTGTGTCAATTTAATCCTATATTGCCTTTCAAACTTGGACTTCCCCAACCTTGAGGACCGGCACATTTAGGAAACTGACATTTCTGGTGAACTAAGTTTCTAGGAAGCAAATCCTTCCAGCCGTGATGGGCTCTTGGCATTAAAAGGGATCCACGAGGTAATTGTTCCTGGGTAGGGCATCGCCTCCACAGACCTTTTGCCAATGTCATCTTGCCTTAGCGGACACCCGCAAACGCCTTGGGCATCAAACTGCCCTTATCATAATGTGAGTCCCAAATGTGGAGATCAAGGTCCCATCCAGTCCAGTCCCAGTCCCAGTAGAGAGGTCACCAGTGAAACTGCCAGGCTTCCTCTTGAATATCTGTCCTTGCTTTCCCTCCAGCACACCGAGGACTCCTGCATGGGGTTCATGCTCATTTGCCCCTGCCTGGCCCGTCTGTCCCTGGTTCTCCACAGATTATCCCCAGATCTAGGCTCAAATGTGGCTTTCTCAGTGAGACACCCTTTGAGCACCGTCTCCCACCCCCGCATCCCCCAGCCCTCCCCACCAGCCTCGTGCTTTTCTGACCACACTCATCTCCATCCCGTACGCTATACATCTCACATTTACACTGTTGTTGCCCCTTGTCTGACCCCTAGAGTGGAAACACCATCCAGGCAAGAATTTGGCTGTTTTCTCCCTGTGCTGGTCCCAGACCCTGGGACATTCCTGGCAAACGGTGGGATTCAACAAAGACTGAAGAGTACAGGAACAAGCCATCCCAGCCCAATGGGTTTTCAGCTTCCTGTGTCAGCAGCCTCTGTGGCCCTGGAATTCAACCTTCCCATCATGAATTTCCCACCTGATGTCCTAGGTGTAGGTTCCCGGTCACGTGCGTGTCCTCTAGACCCACAAGGCCACCGCATTTGTGGACTTCTAAAAGGTTTGTGGTACTTTCCCTTTTGTTTCTTCTTAAGGCTAAGTCAGATTTTCAAAAGGTGATGGTTTATGATATCGCTTATATGTGGAACCTAAAAAAATGATACAAACGAACTTATTTACAAAACAGAAAGAGACTCACAGACATAGAAAACAAACTTCTGGAACCAAAAAGGAAAGGAGGGGAGGGATAAATTAGCAGTTTGAGAGTAACAATACACACTGCTATAAATAAAATAGATAACCAACAAGGACCTAATATATAGCACAGGGAACTATACTCAATATCTTGTAATAATCTATAAGGGAAAAGAATCTGAAAAAGAATAGCTATATATCTGTATAACTGTTCAGAATAGATATTTATCTGTATAACTGAATCACTTTGCTGTACACCTGAAAATAACACAACATTGTAAATCAACCACACTTCAATTTAAAAATAAATTAAATTAAAAAAATTTAAGTTGGTTTAGATTTTTTTCCTTTCTTCCTGCTTCCCTCTTTCTTTCTTTTTTTAAAGCATCATTTTAACTTTTATTTATTTGTTTGTTTGTTTATTTATTTTTGGCTGTGTTGGGTCTTTGTTGCTGCGCGTGGGCTTTCTCTAGTTGCGGCGAGCAGGGGCTACTCTTTGTTGCAGTGTGTGGGCTTCTCATTGCAGTGGATTCTCTTGTTGTGGAGTACGGGCTCTAGGCAAGCGGGCTTCAGTAGCTGTGGCACGCAGGCTCAGTAGTTGTGGCTCATGGGCTCTAGAGCACAGGCTCAGTAGTTGTGGCGCATGGGCTTAGTTGCTCCGCAGCATGTGGGATCTTCCCGGACCAGGGATCGAACCCGTGTCCCCTGCATTGGCAGGCGGATTCTTAACCACTGCGCCCTCCCTCTTTCTTTTGCTCTCTTTCTTTCTCTCTTTCTGCTTTCTCAGATAACATGACTACAAGAATACTGACATCTCTTTTCTCTGAAATTACTGAATGGCATTACCAAGCCTGACCACTCCTCTGCGTGCCAGACCTTTATTTCCAACTGCTAACAGCACATCTCCACCTCTATATGCACACTGCACAACTGAGGTGGGGTCCTGATTTATAATCCAGATGAAGGTGAGGCCGAGCTCTTCCCCTTCTCTCCCTACA
This sequence comes from Grampus griseus, assembly GCF_964374135.1. Classification (NCBI taxonomy): domain Eukaryota; kingdom Metazoa; phylum Chordata; class Mammalia; order Artiodactyla; family Delphinidae; genus Grampus; species Grampus griseus. Next base: position 10,013,471 of record NC_139018.1, read on the forward strand.
TCCCGCCCGGAAGCCCCGCAGCCTGCGCCGAGGCTGTAACTCCATAGGACCCCTGGGCTCAGAGTCGGAAAAGCAACGTCTTGTACCAGTTCCCAACAGAAATCCCGACTGAACTGGAGAGCTAAACGTAAAAACAACTGAAATATAAATGATTATTTATCTGATCTCAGGGTGGGAAGACATTTCAGATGTATTTATATGAGTAGTTAACATGCAGTAAGTAATTCAACAGGCCCCAGTGCATGTCACTGTCAAGTATGTTTCTAACCGTCCCCCCTCCCCTGCACCTTCTCCCAACCGCTTACCCAGAGGGTCACCGTTTTAACAATTGTTGCCAGTTTTTGGTTTCCTTTTAAAGATAGCATGTGTATTAAAAAATATAGAAGCACATTACACACGCTGTCCTGCATCTTTTACCTTTTCACGCAGCAATTTATCAGTAGTTGTAGCTCTGCTTTCTTTAAAAAAAAATAGTTTAATGTGTTTTAAGAGCAAACTTATAGGAATAGCACAGAAGACAGACAACATTAAAATCATGTACCTGCAAGCAGGTCAACTCAGAAAAGTATAGTGAATGATAAAAATGCTACAATCGCCATTTTGTTGCTGTCAATAAAAAAAATTCACTTGATTTAAAAAAAAAAATCCAAATTCTGACATTGTCCAGAAAATTTTAACAGGTTTATTTATACTTATTATAAAGTTGAACTGCGGAAACTCGTTCCCTGAAACATTTTGATCTGCATTAATGCTTTATGTCCCCTCACTTCTATTGAAAATTCACACACTTTGAAAATGGAAAAACTGCCAATACTTGATTTCTGACCCCTAGTTTTTCTACTTACAGTCATCCGCTTAGGTACCTTTGATCCCATGGCAGGGAAAAATCAAACATTCAGAACTACCGATAACAGGAAGGAGAGATTTTTTTTTTTGGGAGAATGAAAATTTCCCACCATAGTGAGGTCTTGAGTGTGTTCTCCATGAGTGTGGAGTGCAAGCTGCATGTCTTTTGGCATATTTTTTACCCCTATGGCATGGAGAGCACAAGCTCGATGGCTTCAAAAACCTTAACCAGCTAGGTTCTGCAGCCAGGAAGCCTCTGCTTTGTAAGAGCCATGGATTAGAGACCTCCTTATTGATCCTTCTTCTCCTTGGGATGGAGCTCTGCCAGCTGGAGTTTCATGGTCCCTTTGCCATATTGATTGAATAGAGAAGTTTTACATAGTCCAATTCATCACATTTCCTTTGATGGCTTTTGGATTTAGGATCATGCTTAGGAGAAAACATACACGCACCCGATAAACACAAACAAATTTGTCCTATTTTTTAAAATTTATTTATTTGTTTGTTTTGGATGCGTTGGGTCTTCGTTGCTGTGCACGTGCTTTTCTCTAGTTGCCGCGAGCGGGAGCTACTCTTCGTTGCGGTGCGCGGGCTTCTCATTGCGGTGGCTTCTCTTGTTGTGGAGCACGGGCTCTAGGTGTGCTGGCTTCGGTAGTTGTGGCTCGCGGGCTCTAGAGCGCAGGCTCAGTAGTTGTGGCGCACGGGCTTAGCTGCTCCGTGGCACGTGGGATCTTCCCAGACCAGGAATCGAACCTGTGTTCCTTGCATTGGCAGGTGGATTCTTAACCACTGCGTCACCAGGGAAGTCCACTATGTTTGCTTTAATACATTTTTTTAAATTTCAGTTTTTACATTTAAATTGTTGCTTTATTTGGAATATATTTACATAAAGAATGAAGACGCAGTCAAAATTAATTTTGTCAGCATAGTTACCACATTATCCAAACAATATTGATTGAAAAGTTCAGCTTTTCCCCCACTTTAAAATGTCACATTTATCATAGGTTAAATTGAGGAAGATTTTTTAGCCTAAAAATATTAGAAGAAATTACAAGGTAAAAGATCAATAGATTTGTCTGCCTAGAAGTTTAAAATTTCTGTGCATTGCAATATGCTATAAATAAAATTTAAAAGTTTAAAAAAGATGCAAACATTTGGTCAAAAGGGACAAAGGACTATAATTGTACCATTAAAAGATGAATATTTTTACATTTTCCAAATATATGACTTTATAATAAAAAGTTACAAATCAAGGAGTATCTTGTAGATTGTACTTTCACTGAATTGGTGCTGATGATGGATTTAGCAGGTCAGCAGCAATTGGAATTGGGGAAGAGGGTTGGAACAAGATTGTTAAAGAGCTATAGACAAATGGGCTTTTGTTTTTCCTTGGATGGATCTGTAATCACACCCATACACAGTGCTTTAATTAATTTACATTGATAATACGTTTTGATAACTGGAAATGTAATGACTGTGTTTTTTTCTTACTTGAAAGACTTCTATTAACTACTCTAACTTTTTAAAAGAGTCACTTTATATCCACTTCTGTCAAATTATGAAAACCTCCTGTTGGTTTGACTGTTATTGCATTAGATCTTTATTTAATGTGGGATGAGTTGGCAGCGTTCCCCCATCGTGTCTTCTCACTCAGGGACATGGTCTCTCAATTTTCTTAAGTCTTCTTTCATGGCCCTCAGTAAAGTTTCATATTTTTCTTTGTATAGATTCTTCCATTATCTTTTTAGAGTCATTCTTAGAGATTTTATGTTTTTTATTGTTATTATGGAGGGAATCTCTTTTTCTCTTCAGAGCCTCTCATCTGTTATTTCTGGTGTATGAAAAAAGCTATTAACTTTGGCATACTTATCATAGATCTGGCCATATTATTGAACTCTCATTACTTTATTTATTTATTTATTTTTTGCGGAACGTGGGCCTCTCACCGCTGTGGCCTCTCCCGTCGCGGAGCACAGGCTCCGGACGCGCAGGCTCAGCGGCCATGGCTCACGGGCCCAGCCGCTCCGCGGCATGTGGGATCCTCCTGGACCGGGGCACGAACCCATGTCCCCTGCATCGGCAGGCAGACTCTCAACCACTGCGCCACCAGGGAAGCCCTCTCATTACTTTTTAATAGCTTTTCAGATGATTCCCCTGGGTTTTCTTGATATATCACACTATCTAAAAAAACCTGATTTCATCTCTTCCTCCAGAAATTATATCTCTTATTTCTACTTCATACAGAATCGCATGAGATGGGAATTCAAGAACAATGTGAACTAATAAAAACATCCCCTGGCATCCTTTTCTTGTCCCAATTTAATGGCAATAGCTGCAATATTTCACCATCAAATATGAGATTAAGTTAGATGTTCGACTTTTCCTAATTTTCCAAAACGTTGCAGAAATTTAAATTGAGAGTAAATATCAAATTTCATCAACTGCCTTTGTGGCATCTGCTAAGACTGCTTGGTTTTATAAATGCATCATATTAAATTAATAGTTTATTAATTATTAAACCACTTTGCCTTCCCAGTTTCTCTTCTATGTCCTGGGGAACATTGTTATAACTAATCTGAATTTTGGCTTGTGAATATATATTTGTTTTTCCATTCACATCTTATATAAATGAGATAAGTGTATATGTCTCAAGGTCTGTGTGTGCAGGCCTATCCTGACATTTGCAGAACCTAGAATGAGACTATAAATGGAGACCCTGGGATCAGAGCATAATTAGAAGCCCACATACCATATGCCTAAACATTGAAAAGTTGTAAACCAAACTAATGAACCACTAAATAAGGCATAGTCTATCCTACCTTTTCAAATATACTTGTACAATGACAAAACAAATAAAGCTATAATTTTATATGATTAAGAACTGGCAAAATTTTTAAGAAAAAGCTGAATTTAACTATTACCATGCACTTCTGCATGTCCTGATGATGGACTGTCAATGTTTGTGTAATATGGTGTATAAACTCAAAGTTCTTAACTTGCTATATATCGATATTTATTTTAAAATATTTTATTCCTTCATTTACTCTTTTATTTCAGCAAAATCACTGATTATATTGCTATAATCAAGATTCTTACACAATATTTTCTATTGGTAGTAATGAGCTAAAGTATTAAACAATGAAATGTCATTAATTCAAAGTTTACAAAATGTGAGTGTACTTTCTTTAAAGTGTAAATGAAAAATGTTCTGCACAGAAAATTAAAAACTTCATGTTTTCAAATCATGATTTTCTCTTCTAACATATTTAAATTGTCTTTCATTAAATGACAAAATGCAACTTTAAATTAATAAATATAAAATTTTAAATAAGAATTTTTAAAATAAAGCATAATTTATTTTTAAATCTAGTTAAATCTTATTAAATGTTTAAATAAATATAAAGTCATTTGCAATTCTAGCATAATTGGTAATGTGAAAAATCCATCTCACGCTTCATGTGTGTTTTGTCTAGACCTATGTTATACAGATTTGGGAGTATATAATTATTTAGTATTGAAAAATGTTCCTCAGCTGTCATTAGCAACTATTTGGGAATATTGTGGTAATTTGTGAGTACTTCCAGAAACACAAATGGTAACATAAATAAGGCAGGAAAACGAACATCTGTATTTCTATAAAATGATACACCACATGCAAGAATCTATTGAATTCTCACTATCCGAATCAATGTATCTGTCTTTCTTCTTACCTAAGCACTCAGATCCTCCCTAAACTCAGAAACAGGGTCCATCTCCAAAATCAACAGGGACACAACACATGATCCTTTCCAGCATCTGGACATACTTATCCTTTGTTTCGATGACATGGGGCAAGAGACAGGGAGACACGTTTCTGATTTCCTGCAGCCTGAATGGTGCTAGTCATGAGAGTGGGTGTTCAGGATTGTATAATTGTATAATTGTATAATTGACCTACAACACTGTTAATTCCTGTTACCCAACATGGTGATTCAATATTTCTATACATTTCAAAATGAGGGTATATTGTTAATTGTGTTATTCTGTTAACTTTTCTATGTGTTTGATATTTTTCAAAATAAGATGGGAGGAATATTTTACTTGCTTCTTCCCTCTTTTATTTGTAGAATACTAGAAACTTCTGATTTGATTTCAATGCTTATATGGAAATATCTCCAGAATGTCTAAGCTGTTCTATCTTGGAGCATGGTAACAGAACTAAATCTCCTGTATATTGATTGGATCTGTGAAGGGCATCGGTCATCCCCAGAATCAGTATCCTCTCTGTAAACTGATTCAGGTATCAAAAGGGATAACAGGTGCATACTTTGTGGGGTGAAGGGAGAAAGAGAAGTGGAGAGAAATGCAAGGGAATGACTGTCAACAAATGGATATGGGCTCTCAGCTGGGTGAGGAGGGAAATGAACACGTGAGAGAGTCTGAAGAAGGGGGAAAAGTTGGTAGTCAGGGACTGGATAATTTAATAGAATGAAAGAGTACTGGAATGGGATGCTTAGAGTGAGTGTGCTATAAATATAGAGGGTAGTGATCAAGGGTGAGATGCTGATGTTTCTGAAAGCATCACGTGAACTGTAGTCAGTTATTGGCCATGACCAAAGCTAGGGTGCAGCCATGGGAATGGTGGTCCCAGAGGGTAGAGGAAAAGATGGCTGGAAATATAGGTATTAACAGATAAGCAGAAGGGGTTCAGCATATTGTCTAAACCCAATAGGAACACACTACAAGCTTCCTGACCTTGGACTAGTCACCTTACCTCTCTGAGACTCAGTTTCCTCATCAGTAAAACAAAGATAACAGCCCCCCCTCAAAGGATGTTTGCATGTAAAGCGTATAGGACAGTGCATGGTATATGATGAGTGCCCAATGAGTACCAGCTGCTACCACTGGATTGAACCATTTGAATTTGCCAATATTCAATCATTTTTTTCCTCCAAAAATGGCAATTTCATAGGGTTTAATCTAACCTTATAACATTTTATTTTTTCAGTAAAAGTCATGTATTCTATTTCCAATGCAATATGGCTTAATACTTACTGGACTATTTTATAATTTCCTGATTTGAGGGTAGCAGAATAGGTTTACTCAGGCCTTGGGGACCAAGCTGCTTGGAAAAAAGGCGTGTACCAGCCTGCAGAGCCTCCCTCACCTGTGACCCTGGGTCTGTATGTCCTGGGCTCAGGGAGTTGATTTCTGCCAACCCATGAATGGACTTCTCTGTCTGGCTGTTAGCCGGCCTCAGGGCTGGCATCCAAAGACCTGGGCCTGGGTGACGAGCTGTGTCATGGTGGTGGGGGAACCAGGATTCAAAGGGCATAAGGAGGTCATGGGGCCTGGGGTCCAGGGAGGAGCTGAATCATAGCAGATGTCTTCAGAAGAGGGCGCGTCAGATAATCTCCATGATCGTGGCTTCTTGGACAGAGCGTTCTGATTCCCCGAGGACCTCAGAGTCAGGCTGCTTCCCTACCGGGCTAGAGAATGCCATTAGCGGTCTGATTATCATCAGCACGGGATGTTGAGTTTCTCTGCTTGCTGAAAGTCAAGACCCAACCTCAGAGAAGAATTTGAAAATGGACTTTGCGTGCTCACCAAGGAATTGCCTCAACGAAGCAGGCAGTTTTCCATAACCGTGTAGGATAAAAATGACACGTCATTGGTTTTTGGAAGTCGTTTGGCATTTTTACTCTAATTTAGAGGAGCAGAAGGAGATGGTAATAAGAAACTGGGGGTCCTTTCTTGGAAATCATTGAAACTTATTTGCCGAGGCGACTATTGTGTGCTAGGTCGTGAGGGATGGCCTGAACTTGAGACAATAATAATAATTATAATTATAGCTATAGTTCCTGGCGGCTATTATATGACAGGCACTATGTGAGACACCCTCATTATGTGGTCTCATTTAGCACTCACAAAAACCCTTTAAGCCATGGCCCAGAAGATGGGAAGAATTTGAGACCATCTAGTCCAAACCAGATATGAGTCAAAGAAACCAACACACAGACAAAGTCATCCCCAGGGTTTAAAGAGAGGCAAACAGAAAGCACCCAGTGTAATGTATTTGTTGAGTAGATGAGTTACAGCATCAGCCAGAATTTTAAGAGACATGTGAGAGGGAGATGGAGCTTCCAGTAACATTCTACTGGAAAGGAACTTGAGCATGCCCAAGTGCAGTCGATGAGAACTTGGTGACAGGGGGTCCCATCAAGATGACATCCAAGGGCAAAAGGACAAGGATGAGAAAGCCAAGCCATGCAGCAGAGAGTCTGCATTACGGTGTCCAGAGGTAAGAGAGAAGGGATGCACGTCATCCGTCACACAGATGGTTCTCTCGCCATCGTGGTTAAAGGTTCTCATTGCTTCATTGATGGTGAGGAACTAGAAGCACTTTGAGAAACCCCCAGACAGCATCTCTGATGCTTATACTTATGCTTAAATGAACTTAATACAGTTCTTATTCCAAGACATGGAGTCAAGGATTCTTGATGAACTTTTTTTTTCTTTTATGCATAAAATTCCAAGTTAAAGAAGCTCTCAGAATGGATTGGATCCACCTCACCTGGTTAATTTAGCAGAGATTTTGGTGTTCAGAATGGGCAAGTTAGATTACCCCTCTGGACAGTCTTGGTCATCTGCTGGTGCTAAAACTTCCAGATATGGGAGTGGGTGGGACCAACCTATATGGGAATACAGTGTGGAGCTAAGGGACAGTGTCTGGGACCCATGTGGGATGCACAACTAAGCACAAGTGTCACATTGACCCAAAGGACCTGGGCAGAAAACGGAAGGCAGGGGCTGAGCAATGGAGCGGCAGGCAGAGACACCAACTCTGAACAAGTAGATTCAGGTTGGGGGGTGAGACAATGCCTGAGGAAGGTTCCATTGGTGGCCACATAATTATGGGAGTCAACAGGTTGGGACACCAGAAAAGCAGCCTCTCTCGCAAAATATTAACATAATATTAATAACAATAAAAATGTAGTAGGTAGTTATTTTACTCTGTCAACTTAGGTGTACAAGAAATGTTACATCTCCAATTTTTTTTTAATTAAATGTATCAGGCTCTGAGTTCCCATCCAGTTGACTGGAAATTCATTTTCAATCATTATCAGGAAATGAGTGTGGGTGACTATTCCTCCCCCCAGGTAGCTGAAGAAGAGGCTCATGTGGGACTTATTAAATTGTAGGCAGCCCTTAATTCTTCTGTCCTAATGGTGCTTCTGGGGTGCTCACTGTCAAAATCTTTATTGTCACGGTCATGGTGCCTGGCTCTCCAGTATCCATTCTAATGGGAATCCACTGTTGTCGTCTGACCCTCTTGCTAGGGATGGTTTCCGAATGTGAGAGACTCTGCGTAAGTCCCTCAATGGAGCATGGATTCAAATCTATGTCATTTTTAAAAAAATATGTATTTATTTGTTTGTTTATTTTTGGCTGTGTCGGGTCTTAGCTGTGGCGTGCAGACTTCTCTCTAGTTGTGGGGTGCGGGCTCCAGAGTGCGTGGGCTCCAGAGTGTGTGGGCTCTGTAGTTGCGGCATGAGGGCTTAGTTGCCCTGGCATGTGGGATCTTAGTTCCCCGACCAGGGATCGAACCTGCATCGCCTGCATTGGAAAGTGGATTCTTAACCACTGGACCACCAGGGAAGTCCCCTCAAATCTATGTCTTTCTGATCTAAAGCTCCTTCTCATGCTGACCCTATGTACAACATCCTTAGAGTGGGCTAGGTAGGATTAGGGTGGATCTCTGAGTAGGAGCCAGTTTTGTCCCCCAGCTCCTACTGAAGCACCACAGGGTCCCTGATGTGTCATCACCCCTCTGCCTATGTAATCACAGGTTGGTATTTCTCACCTGAAATTAGTGGTTTAAGTGAATAGAAAGGCAAAGGCCTTTCCTGGTCTCCGTTGAGAAGGAAGCTGTGAGTACAACCTCCATGGGAGCTTCTGTCTAAGATAAGAAGATAAAAAAAATACATTTGATACTCTAGAGTAATTTGATGGCTTTAGTTAGGAAGAAAATCTCTCAGCTGAAGTGGAATTAGAGTTGACCTTTTAAAAACAAAACTTGGTTTTAGCTTTTCTGAAGAAATGGCTTTCAATTCTGAAATATATGAAACTCAGTACAGTGGGAAATTATAGTCAATTGCCTTGAACCTTCTTGGTATGAGATTTCAGATCCATCTAGGGTTACATAATTATTTCCAATACTCAGAAACAGAAACACATAAACACTTAATTTCATTGTTTGATGGGTCCTCCTTGTGGTCTTATGCTGGCCAACTCTAGAGAACTAGTTACATTCAGAGAGTTTTTTGTTCTCCCCATTATTTAAAGTGGTTTTTTGAAGAGGAAATATTCACATCGTTCAAAACTCAAAATGAATGAAAGGAATACCATCAAATCTACCTCCAAACCTCTCCCAGGCACTGACATCCCCTTCCCAGAGGGAAGCATGTTTTAAACAACTTGAACATTATTTTCCAGAAATATTTTACTCGTATACGAATGGCAGCATAATACACTGTCCTGCACCTTGCTTTTTTCACGTACTTAGCAATATATTTTGGTGATCTTTCCACATCAGCTCACGAAGAGTCACAATGAGTTCACTCTTTCTTTTTGTCTGCAACAGATTCCATTGTATGCGTGGACTCTCATTTATGTAAATTGTCATTTATCTGTGGAGTATTTAGGTTGCTTCCTTTTCTTTTTCTTTCTTTTTTTTTTGCAATTTCAATGATGCTGCAATGAATAACTTTGTTATACACATCATTTCTCATCTGTGTAAATATACCTATAGGATAAATTCCTAGAAAATGGAATTGCTGGGTTAAAGGGTATATGTATGTATCATTTTAAGAGATATTATCAGGTATCTATCCAGAGAGGCTGTTCCAATTTATATTTGTTCTGAGAATATATGAGACTTCTTATTTCCCACACTCTTATCGATACAGCATCAACTTTTTTTTTTACGGTTCGCGGGCCTCTCATTGTTGTGGCCTCTCCCGTTGCGGAGCACAGGCTCAGGATGCGCAGGCTCAGCAGCCATGGCTCACGGGCCTAGCCGCTCCACGGCATGTGGGATCCTCCCGGACCGGGGCATGAACCTGTGTCCCCTGCATCGGCAGGCGGACTCTCAACCACTGCGCCACCAGGGAAGCCCAGCATCAACTTTTTTGATCTTTGCCAATCTGACAGATGAAACAGAGCTTCTCATTTGTAGTTTAAATTTGCATTTCTCTTAGCCTGAGTGATATTTTCATAAGTTTAAGAGCCAAGTTCATTTGCTTTATTATGAACAATCAATTAATATTTTTTGTCAATTTTTATTTTGGATCATTAGTTTTTTTTATATTGATTTGTACGAACTCTTTATATATAAATGAAATTAGTCCTTTTTCTGTGATACAAGTTGTGTGTATTTACCCAAGTTCTTCCTTTGTGTTTCGACTCTGCTCATGGCAGTTTTTGTAATGCAGTGATTTTTAAAAATTTTCATATGCATTTAAAATTATAAATCTTGGACTTCCCTGGTGGTGTAAATGGTTAAGAATCTGTCTGCCAATGCAGGGGACATGGGTTCAAGCCCTGGTCTGGGAAGATCCCACATGCCGCAGAGCAACTAAGCCCGTGCGCCACGACTACTGAACCTGCGTGCCACAACTACTGAAGCTCTTGTACCTAGAGCCCATACTCCACAACAAAGAGAAGCCACCGCAGTGAGAAGCTTGCGCATCTCATTCAAGAGTAGCCCCCGCTCGCTGCAATAAGAGAAAGCCTGAGTGCAGCAATGAAGACCCAATGCAGCCAAAAATAGATAAATAAATTTATTTAAAAAAATTATTAATCTTTAAAAAAAAGTTTTGGGTTTTTGTTTCTTATTTACAAAGGCATTCCCTACTCCAGGGTTTTAAGTTCTTTCATGATTTCTTCTAGTACTTTTTGGGTTTCACCATTTACATTCGCATCTTTAATGTCTAGGAAATTCATCCTGGTGTAGGCTGTGAATGCAACAGTTAGGATAAGCTCATGGTATGCTGCAGTAACAACCCAGAGCCTCATCATTGGAAAGAACAAAGGCTAATTTCCTACTCATATTACATGTCCATTTTTGGTTAACAGGGGGCTCTGGGAGCCAGGCTGACAGAGAACATTTTTGGTCACTGTGCCAGGAACACAGAGGTATGGTGACTCACACCCTGGCTCTTAAAGGCTGCCCCTTGGAAGGGATATACCTAGGCTTACATTTCATTGATCAGAGCAAATCACATGGTCAGAAGGAGAGCTGGAATATCTGTGAACAGACTCAATGATTTCGACCAGAATCATGGATCCAACTTTTATTTCCAGACAACAACTTTGTTGTCTCAGCTCTATTTAATGACTAATCCACATTTCTCCACTGACTTGAAATACCTTCTTTATTGTGGTCTAAATTCCACTATGAGTTTGGGAGTATCTACAGATTTTCTATTTTGTTCCATTGATCAGTCTGTCTATTCATGCAGCATTTGGTTTTAATTATGTGTTTTATCATTCATAAATTACAATTTCATAATCTATAATTAGGAGTTTTGTAATATATTTTAATATGCTAGTCCTCTCCCAATATTTTCCTTTTTTCTTAATATTCTCTATCTTTTCATAATTTTACTGATTATTCTTGCTTGTTTATTTTTTCATGTGAATTATATAATCATCTTGTTTAGTTACAGTATCCTGTTGATGTTTTTATTGAGTTCCTGGTAAATGTATAACTTACCTCGAGGAGAACTGACATTTTTTTCTTTCTTTTTTTTTTTTCCGGTATGCGGGCCTCTCACTGCTGTGGCCTCTCCCGTTGCGGAGCACAGGCTCCAGACGCACAGGCTCAGCGGCCATGGCTCACAGTCCCAGCCGCTCCGCGGCACGTGGGATCTTCCCGGACCGGGGCACGAACCCGTGTTCCCTGCATCGGCAGGCGGACTCTCAACCACTGCGCCACCAGGGAAGCCCGAGAACTGACATTTTTACAGTGTCAAGTCTTCCTATCCAAGACTTCCTTTTGTTTGAAACTTCTTCCTGCTCTTCAGCAGTATTAAAACTTTTCCTCCATCTAGAGCTTATACATTTCCCAGGTTTGTTCCTGACTATTTTATTTGTTATCATTATTGTTATTGTATAAAAATGAATCTGTTCCTTCCTTCCTTCCTTCCTTCCCCTTCTTCTCTTCTCTTCCTCCCTCTCCTTCTCTCTTTCTTTCTCATTATGTGAATGTGTGAAAGTTATGGATTTCTCCAAACTTTTAAAAAATTATTAAACTGGAGGCGAAGATAAGGTGGGTAGGAATGACCTGATGTTGACATCAGGGTAAGCTAGAGTTGCTCACAGCCACTTCATTCCCATATCTAACTTGTATAGATCATAGGACAATGAACTTGAGCCATATGGTTGTTATTCACAAAGTTAGTTTATTTGGAAAATTAGTAAGATGAAAGCAGGTTAATATCAAGGAAAGAAAAGAATCATCTGAAAACTCCCAGTTTAAGCCACATCAGACATTTCCTAAGCGGTGAAATGAATGCAAACATCACTGGACCAGAGACCTAACAGTGCTTGAAGCCTATTAGGTACTTCATCAGATATTTCTGGAATGAAGCTGAGTCCAGCCACAGAGTTTTAGAGCTAGAAGGGGGCTTAAAATTAGCTAGAATAGAGGTTCTCAATGCTGGTTGAGAATGACCAAGGGAATTTTTGAAAAGCACTGATATCTAAGCCCCCTCCAGACCAGTGACATCAGAAACTGTAGGAGGGAGGTCTGGGGAGAGAGGGGAGTAATACCTTTTAAAACATCCCAGGTGATTTTATTGTGTAGCCAAAGTGGAGAACCAGGGCTGTAGATCAATGTTCTTGCTGAGCAGATGAGGAGAGAGCGGGGAAGTGGGAGGAGGTGTCTGTGGTCGAGCTGAGGCCAGAACTACGTCTCTGGGGTACCCAGTCCAGGTGATAGCAGTTGTGTCTTCCAAGGCTGCCGCAGGCGAGCTCCTGAGGGCGGTGGAGTTAGAATTTGTTTTACCTTGGCAATGGCCCCATGAAGGAGGAACTACATGGTCCCAGTTTTACAAGGAAGGGATGTGAAGCCAGTTCTGCAACTCACCCGAGGTGACACAGCTAAAAAGAATCAGAATTCAGGAGAGCATTGAGTAGAGTTCCCTGTGCTATACAGTAGGTTCTCATTCGTTATCTATTTTATACATAGTATCAATAGTGTATATATGTCCATCCCAATTTCCCAATTCATCCCACCCTCTCTTTCCCCCTTGGTATCCATACATTTGTTCTCTGCGTCTGTGTCTCTATTTCTGCTTTGCAAATAAGATCGTCTATACCATTTTTTTCAGATTCCACATATATGCGTCTACTCACTGCTCTGTGGTGACCTAAATGGGAAGGAAATCCAAAAAAGAGGGAATATATGTATACGTATAGCTGATTCACTTTGCAGTACAATAGAAACTAACACAACATTGTAAAGCAGCTATACGCCAATAAAAATTTAAAAAAGAATTCAGGAGAGCGCCCAGGGCTGCCTGACCCAGAGGCCCATGTGCCTCAGGCTGGCCTTTTGTTCATTTCAGCCATGAGGCCTTGGGATATTACCAGCCACTTTCCATTCCTTGGGGGAATAACAAGTTATACAATATGGTGTTATCAAGAGTTGTTTAGATTTTAATAGTTTTTTCAGTGCGATCTCTTTCTCAGTTGAAATCTTGCCTCAAGAACAGGGAGCAAGGGAGTTCCCTGGTAGCCTAGTGGTTAGGATTCCAGGCTCTCATTGCAGTGACCTGGGTTCAGTCCCTGGTCAGGGAACTGGGCTCCTGCAAGCTGTGTGGTGTGATGGAAAAAAAATAAAAATAAAAAAGGAAATAATAGGGAGCAGAAAAGCCCAGCTTGGAGCAGAGTGGGGGACACGGAGCTTCACCCACTGGCCCCCTTTGCCCCATTGTCCTGTCGTCCTCCCCTCGGAGGGACATTGTTTGAAGAGCACAGGGATAAATTCTCATGGGATCTTTTCCTGCTCTAACATTAGAGGATGAAGACTGAAGATGGAAAGAAGGAAAAGAACGAGAGGAGTTCATTATTTCCTCCTCCAACGATGGACATTTAGGGCGGCCTCCACTTCTCTGCCATTGTGAATAGGGCTGCAGTGAATATGGGGGTGCAGATATCTCTTGGAGATCTTGATTTCAATTCTTTGGGATGAATACTCTGAAGTGGGATTGCTGGATCATATGGGAATTCCATGTGAAATTTTTTGAGCATCCTCCTAGCAGCTGTACCATTATATTCCCACCAACAGTCACAAGGGTTCCAACTTCTCCACTTCACCCCCAGCACTTCTCTTTAACTTTGATAATGGCCATCCTAACAAGTGTGCGACGATTTCTGGTTGTGGTTTTGATTTGCATTTCCCTGATGATCAGTGACCTTGAACATCTTCTTCTATACTGTGGGCCATTTGTGTGTCTTCTTTGGAGAAACGTCTATTCAAGTCCTATGTCCATTTTTAAATAGGGTTATTTCTCTTTTTGCTATTGAGTTGTAGAAGTTCCTCATATATTTTGGGTATGAACCTCTTATGAGATATGTAGTTTACAAATACTCTTTCCCATTCTGTAGGTTTTATTTTCACTGTATACCTATGATGGACGATTGCACAACCTTACAAATTAAAGAAATTCCGTAATAGGTGACAACATGGATGCAACTGGAGGACATTATGCTGAGTGAAATAGGCCAGTCAGAGAAGGACACATACTGTATGATTCCACTAACATGAGGTCCCTAAAACACCCAAACTCATTTAGAAGCAAAGAGTAGAATGATGGTTGCCAGGGACTGAGAGAGGGGGAAATGGGGAATTGCTATTCAATGGATATAAAGTTGTAGTTAAGCCAGATGAAAAAGTTCTAGAGATCTGCTGAACAATCTTAGGCCTGTACTTAACAATACACTTTTAAAAAGTGTTGTATACTTAAAAATTTGTCAGAAGGGTAGATCTCATGTTAAATGTTCTTACTACAACAAAAGAAAAAAAAAGGAGGAATTCAGCTGGCTCGCCTCACTTCGCACTGCATTTCCTCTCGAGCAGCACTTGAGGTTTTGTGTTTTCGTTTTGCCAACCCCAGATCCAGCAGACAGAGCCCCCTGCTTAGCGAGGGCCTGGTTTTAAGGGCCGAACCTTCGGAGCTCTCAGGTTACGCGCCCACCTCTCCTAACGAGCAGACGGGCATCTGGGCTGTGTGTGGGGACCAACCATATTGGACCACTTTTCTCTGTCACCCCTCCCCCAGGCTCAGGGCAATCAGAGGCCCGGATGCCAAGCCTGGTTTGGGGAGATTTTCTCCAGCAGGCCCCATCCACCCCTGCACCCCTCCACCTTATCCTGGTCCTGGCAGCTGCAAGGGGACCTCTAGACCTGTTAAGTGGCGGGGCTGCAGGGGCGAGGGGGGCCAGCCCCAAACTGCCTCTGGAAACAATTTCTTCTGCTCTGCTTTGGGAGTCTGTGAAATTTTCTGTCCTGTCTCCCTGCTGCCTTTCTCTGCTGCTGTCCCTGGGGTTCCGCTTTCCCTCTTACCCCGTCCTGCCCCGTGTGTGTGTGTGTGTGTGTGTGTGTAAGACAGAGAATGGCTCTGTGTTAACACCTCTCTTCCTCTCACTTCAGTCTCCATCCCTCTCCTCTGCTCCTCACTTGGGAACAGCCCAGATCTGCTGAGGCTCCAGCCAGCTAGGGTCCCCCGATGGCCCACTCTGGCCCAGGCACTGCCTCACGGCCCTGGAAGATCCAGAGGTGGCCCAGACATGGTATGGTCTGTTGTCTGCATCAGAGGTGGACACAAACCACACAGGAGGAGGGGTCAGGGCTCAGGAGAGCTGTGGAGGGCTCTGAGGGATCCAGGGTGACGTGACTTCTGTTTGGGGGGCCCAGAGGAGGGAGTTATTTAAGACTTTCTGTCCCTGGGTTTCCCCCACTGTCAAATGCAAGGAGCCTGTCTGTCATGGGGTTGGAGTGAGGGCTGAATGAGACATGTCGAGCGTTGTTATGGCCTCCGTGTTACAGATGGACTTGCTCATGATCACGCAGCCAACAGCTGGCATCAAGGTGCCACCTGGAAGCCCCTGGGACCCAAGATCTTTCTGAAAGCTACCTTGCCTCCCTCGTCAAGCTAAACTTGTCCTCAATTTACCCTCCTTCGTAGCCGTGGCTGACATTCTGCCTGGTCCACTGGGAGCTCCTGGAAGGCAGGGCCCAGCTCCCCCGTGTGGAAGGATGATCTTTTCCAATGTTACCTGTGCCGCCGGTGGGCTTGCCTGACCCAGAAGGCTGCCATGTGTTTGAGCTTCATTGCTGCAGGACTTCTGGGTCATAGGACTGAGAACCAGACAGCAGAGGGCCCCCTTGGCTTTGGTATTGCGGATGCTTGAGCTCCCCTCGGACTTGGACCAGATTATCCCTCAGGGTATCGATGGGGAGGCGGGCAGATCAGAGGGGCAAACAGGAAAGAGTCCCTTAAACCCGGAAGAGAGGAGACTGGGTACATGAGCAAAGGCCTGGGGATGACCAAACCTTATAAAGGGTCCCTGGGGATAGGTGAGAATGGCTGGAAACTTGGCCACCTGAATGCTGGCTGGCCCCACGGGCCCCTGCAGGCCTGGATAGGGAGAAACTCAGCAAGGCCTCTGAGGGTAGAGCAGCACATGAGCTGGACCAGGAAGCTCCTGGCCAGAGAAGGGCCTGGGGAAGAGTCTCCAATGGCCAGAAAGGACTCTCCGCCAACCCCCAGGATGGGACCCAGCACAGATTTGACTCACCCAGGGAACTCAAAGGACATGGCATTGTTGACCCAGAGGTGGGGATTAAAGCCACACCAGCCATAAGTACAGCCCCACATGGTATTCATTCAACAAGCATTTTCCCACTACAATACCATTGCAGACCCTGAATTGGCACTAACGTGCTGACTGTGGTGCGTATCATGTTGGTTTCCTAGGGCTGCTGAAAGCAATGACTGCAAACTGGGTCGCTTAAAACAAAGGACGCGAAATCATATGATGTGGCTTGTATGTGGAATCTTAAAAAAATGGGTACAAATGAACTTGTCCACAAAACAGAAATAGAGTTACAGATGTAGAAAATAAACTCATCGTTACCAGGGCGTAAGGGAGGGGGAGGGATGAATTGGGCGATTGGGATTAACATTTACACACTACTATATATAAAATAGATAACTAATGAGGACTCACTGTGTAGCACAGGGAACTCTACTCAATACTCTGCAATGGCCTATATGGGAAAAGAATCTACAAAAGACTGGATATTTGTATGTGTATAATGGATTCACTTTGCTGTACACCTGAAACTAATACAGTATTGTAAATCAGCTATACCCCAATAAATTTTGTTTTAAAAATAAGTGTATTCTCTCAAAGTTCCAGAGTCTGGACGTCCCAAATCAAGGTGTGGGCAGGCTGTGCTCCTCAGAAAGCTCTGGGGGGAGGGAGGGTCTTAGCTTTTCCAGCTCCCGTGGCTGTCAGCCTTCCTCATGGCTACATCACTCCATCAAGCTCTGCGCCTGTGTCTTTTCCTCTCTTGTCCCTTATAAAGACACCTGTCACTGGATTTAATCCAGGATGACCCTCTCCATATCCTTAACTTGATGACACCTGCCAAGACCCTCTTGCCACGTAAGGTGATACTCACAGAGGCTTAGGATGTGGGCCACCTGCTGGGGGCCGCCATTCAGCTCACTCCAGGAATGATGACAGCGGACATTTCCACGGCACCTTCCTGGCCTGGTGACTCTTCTAAGCATGTCCCACACATTAAGTCATTTCACCTTCACAACCCTGTGGGGAAGGGACTAGCAAAAGCCCATTAACGAGGGCTTCCCTGTTGGCGCAGTGGTTGGGAGTCCACCTGCTGATGCAGGGGAAACGGGTTCGTGCCCCGGTCTGGGAAGATCCCACGTGCCGCGGAGCGGCTGGGCCCGTGAGCCATGGCCGCTGAGCCTGCGCATCCGGAGCCTGTGCTCCAAAACGGGAGAGGCCACAACGGTGAGAGACCCGCGTACCGCAAAAAAAAAAAACAAAAAAAAGACCCCATTCACGGGTGAGAGAACTTCCAGCCCATAGAAGCAAGCCAAGGGACAAAAGTTACATAATTTGCCACAAAAGATGAATATCAATCAGGCAGGATGTGAACCCAGCTCCTAACCACTTGGCCGCCCTACCCAGGGTCGAATGTGTCATTGGGAGGACACCCAGATAGCCCTTCATTGCGGGTCTGCAGTGCTCCTGTCTCTTTAGGGACTGTTGACACGGGTTGTAGCCCAACCGAGTCTGCATGGCAGAGTTACTCAGGCAGTGCTCTTGGGTGAAGGCTGAATTTCTCCCTGGTCACTTCTCTGGAAGGCTGAGCCGTCCAGTGGGTTGAGGTCAAGGTTGGTAGCCCCAGACTTTGGTCATTCTTCCCAAACCTCCATGTTTGTTTGACTTGAACTGGTCATTTCTTTCTTCCTAAAACAGAAGAGCAACTCCATCCCACAACATTCCTCATCATATGCCCAGGATCTCTGCCCAAGGAACTCCGGCCATCCTCGATGGGCATCCTCAATGGCCATCCAAGCAGGGAGCGCTGATACTGGGGCCCCTCCCAACTAGCACTTCCGGCATCAAGGACCCTGTCTTCTCCATGGAGTGACCTGTAGGATGGGTCCCTGCCCCCTCACGCACCCCGAACATGTAAACGTGAGGCATGCCCAATGCCTGGTGTGCAGTGAGCACTCAGTAGATGCTTGTGGAATGAACGATGGGTGAACCCTTCAGCTGAGCAGACCCACCCCTGCTCTGCGACCCCTCTGGCTCCAGGCCTCTGGCTCTTTCTGGTCTGAGGAATCCCAGCTTTGTCCACCCCTCCCTCCTGCTGTCACACCTCCAGGGCTGTATCCTTGCCCAGAGGGGACAGATAGGAGACCCCGGCCACCTCTAAGCCAGGCTCTCCAAGGACAAAGTACAAAAGGAAGCCATTTCCCATGTATCCAAAGATTGAAAGCCACTAATCATGGTAAAGCAAACTTCTGAATAACATCCATCCCTTGAAAATTGATACCTTTAAAACAGTAGAATTGAAAATTCTGGCTCCAGCTATAGTTTTACATGACTGAAAATCAGCAAAGTATCAATCATGACTGAATCGAATACTTATTGCATGCGTCTTGGGTGTCTGGTGATGGGCTGATAATGTTTTGATGAGAAATAAAGATATACATAATTCACAAATCTTCATATATTTTTCATAATATTTATTAGTTTTGCCTCCATTTCAGCAAAATTACGGATTATGTTGTTATAACAATGATTTTCGTATAAACTGGCTTTGTTAACAGAAATAGTTTCAAAATGAGTGTGGTACATCTTTTGTAAAACGTGGGCAAACATTTCTGAAACGTCGTCTTGTGATTTAAGCTGCTTTGTAGCTGCCATCTTCACTCTCGGGGGACAGTCTCATGTTTGCCTGGGAATTTCAATGCAGGTCACACCCCAGGACCGGGTTTTAACAGAGGTCCTGATGCCAGCATCTCGTAGGGCCAGCCTTAGGGACCCTGCTGACTTCTCTCTGCTCTGCACAGCTGCCATCCAGACCCACTGTGTGCTTATTTACCCTACACGCTGTTGGCTAACGGAGAAGTTTTTAAATTGAATTAGTGGTCAGCATCAAAAATGGGAACATTTTCACGTAAAAACCTGGCTTTTTAGCTTCTCTTAAAATATTGAAAAGTCAGCAACCCTGAGATACCTTTCTGTAAGGTGATACCCAACTGAGGCTGGCAAGAACTCAGGCAGAGGCTGTGTATTAGGGGGTCCCCAATAGCCAATCACCCCTTCTAAAATAAAAGACCCTCCAATTTGTGGCTGGACACATGGTAACCTAAGATAGAAATGATACGTCTCTGCCTCTCTTGCAGCTAGGTGCACCACGTGACTAGGTTCTGGCCAATAGGAGATGAGCTGAAGAGACGTGTGTAACTCATGGGGTGTACATTTTCCCTTGCTCCCTTCCTGTTGGCTGGGAGGTGAAAGCACTGGTGCATGGTCTTCAAGTGTGCAGGTGAGGAAAACACTCTAGGCGTGGCAGACCCACAGTTTACAATAAGCCTGGGTAAAGCAGAGCTACCATGCCAGCTCACTTTTATGTGAGGTCGGAATTTAAATTTTTGTCTCATCTAAGCCACTGTCATGGGCAGGCCAACATTGGATGCCCCCTTTAGATGAGACCCAGTTTACCCCAGTCCCCACCACTCCCTATGCCTTCCCAACACCAGCTCAGCTGACATCCACCACTGAACTTGTGCTGTTATTTTTTCCCTAACCCCCGCTAGGTCCACCTATCCCTGTAAGCATTTGAGTTTGGGGCCCTCATTGTCAACCCTGAAAAAAAACAAAAGACAAGACACCCATTTTCCAGTACTTTTTACCTCTATTTTTCAGGGGATACCTTCAGTGACTCTGGGGCTCCCCCTTCTGGGAGGCTAACTTTATTGACTCACTGGTGCTTGGTGGGCACCATCTCACTGGAGATGAGAAAAAAAATCAGTAAGTTCTATCTGTGAGAGTAAATGTAAAATATTAAATGAGGGTTAAATGAGATCATATGTTACAACCAGTTGACTGACACTCAGCCCGGCTCTTTGTGTTGCCTGTTGTTCTCTTACCGCTCCAGGTGAGCACCTGGTGAGAGCAAGGGCGGGATCTGATCTCCAGTGTATCTGGCCCCAGAGCCTGTGTGGTTCCCTTCTGCGCAGCTGGAGAACACGGATGTGAGCCGGCTGATAGCCAAAGTCCCAGTTGCTGTGACTGACGTGGAACACAGCCCACAGACAGTGCCAGGCACCCACGGTAAGCCTAGAATGGGCAAAAAGGCTTTATTTAAAATACTTATTTCCCTGCAAAACACTCATTAATAGGTAACCCTACGCTGCTCCAGTGCCCTGGTGACCAAACCCACATAACCCCTCCTGGGGTCACAGGGACAGGAGCACTTAGCACCTGTTAGAGCGCGGTCACCCGACCAGAGCCCTCAGCATCCTTGGACCTTGTGAGGAATGCCTGACCTCAGGACCCGGTCCAGACTTACTGAATCAAAATCTGCTTTCTAACAGATCCTCAGGGGACGTGTGCACACAAACAAGCTTGAAAATCACCGATTTAGAAAAGGAATGAGAATGGAAAGTCTAGCTTTGAAATAAAACACACCTGAATCCCAGCTTGGCTACTTTCTAGCTGAGTGAGCTGGGGCGTGTCTTTCAAGCTCTGATCCTCAGCTAAGAGAAGGGAGAAACAGTACTAGGTGGAACTATACAAAAGTGCCTTATCTGCAGGTAAAAAAAAGGTCAGATATAATCCATTTTATATGGTTCAGCTTAACAGTTGTTTATATGTTGTGGGAAATAATTTTAAAATGAGATAAAATATATAAAGCACCTGGTACATAGGAGGTGTGCTCTCGATGATACAGCCTTGACCTCTTTATTACCCTCACCCCATAGGTTCCCATGAAAACCAGGCAAGGGAGCCAGGGTATATGGAATATCTCATTAAACCCGATTCTGCAACAGAGGCTCCTGGCACGTGGGCCAGTGGTTACTTTCATGGCGGCACGAAGCTTGTACAAGAGTGTCTGTCTGCATCACTGCTTCGGAATATCGGGTTGGCTGAAAAGTTCATTCAGGTTTGTCCATAACATCTTACGGCGACGAACCTTTTGGCCAACCCCAATATTTCCCATTTCACTTCTAGATGAAGCAATGGAATCCTGGATGTCCGGGGACGTCTCCTGGGCCGTATAGAACCACCCAGGGTGCCTCCCTGCTCTGTCCTTTGGAGTCATCCAGTACACCCGAGGGGGCATGATCCCAATAAGTTGACCATCTTCCCCAGGAAAAGTAGCCTTCCTGTTTCTGTGTGGAAAGTCATCAGCAGGAAAAGGTCAGTTGAACTCAGCACCTGGAGAGGGTGTGCGGTCCATGTCGGGGTGAGGCCTGGGAGTGAGCTGGATGCTGGTGGCGGCAGCAGCCTCTGAACTCTGCTCATCCAGAGCCATCATGGCCTTGTGAGTGGCCCACAAGGAAAACTCTGGAATCATCAATTGACTCCATAGGAGGAATCCAGCAGGCCTTTATTTCTAGAGAGTTCCTGGAAGGCTTCCTGGAGGAGGTGGCTCCTGAGCTGAGACTGGAAGATGGATCAGCAGAGAGCCAAGAAAAAGCCCAGAGAAGAATATGGTCAAAGTCATGGAGGCAGAGTGAGCTGGCACCCCACAGCCTGTTGCTCACATGTGCAGCTCTTGGAGCTTGAGGGGTGCATGTGTGTGTCTTGTGAGGAGGTGAACTGTGGGCTGCTCACCAAGCTGGTTGGGGGCCAAAACTCCAGCCTCACTCACAGCCCCACAATCACCTGAAATTGAAATCTTCGTCTGAACCTTAGAGGAGCTGGGGACACTCAGCAAGTCTGCAGGGCCCTTTGCACAGAAGCTCATCTCTGCCAGGAGAATTGTGACAGGCTGGCCTCCTGGGATGACACAGACTGCTCTGAAGCTCCCTTGGCCCATCACCCATAGTGAGGAAAACAACTGACCCCTCAGTGCAGGTTGTGTGGGAATCCATGCGTGGAGGAGAAAGAGCTGTGAGCAGGGGAGGCTCCCTGAGACCGGGGCTGGGGTCCTGGGCTGAGTCTCAGGTGTTTGCAGCCTGACTCTTCTGAGTCTCAGTTTCCTCCTTTGCCCTCCTGACCACTCAAGGTTGCCATAAAACCGAAACCTAATGATGCAAATGGACATTCTTTAAACCAGGGAAGCACTGACCTCATTGGAGCACTACTCCAGCCTCTCCTGGGGACACCTCCTGCTGCAGTTGTGTCCGTCACAGGAGTGCAGCTCAGGTCATTGATCTTGCCTCCTAGGAGCTTGGCTAATGACTCTTTCAAATATCGTGATGGCTTATTCATTTTGGCTGGAGTGGTTTTTACATAGTAAATACAAATCAATAGAACTTTCTACTTTAATGCAGCATAAACAGAAAAGTTAATATGTACTCAACAGAAAGAGTGTTTACAAAACTTTTGTAACTCAAAAGCCTTGTCCTTCCTGAGCTGGCTTGGTGGCAGAGATGGCACGAATGTGGCCTCCAGTCTGAGTGCAGAAACAGAGATTTCATGGTTAATGGGTGTGAGCCAGACTTCACTTTCTCCCAGCTTTGTTTTTTACGACTTTAGTTTTAATCTGCACATTCACTGCCTGGACATAAACACCCACACTCTCACTTTTCCGTGACTTCTCAGGATCGTCATTTCTTTCTCTTAAGTTCATTAATGAGAGGGTACAACAGGGGCTATGATGAGATGCATGGTTTCATTCATTCATTCATTCATTCACTATGGAGTGCCCACTTCATGCCAAGGATGCCTTAAGTACTGGGGAATAAAGCACAGTCCTGCCCTCAAGGATTTTTTTTGCTTTTCATCTTATTATTATGGAAGAATTCAAAGATATACAAAATGGGTAGGATGGCATAGTGAACCCCACATACATATAATCTACTTCAGTCATTATCAACATGGGGCCAACATCATTTCCCCCTACCTCCCAAACCGTTTCCCCCTTGGGTTGTTTTGAAGCAAATCCTACACAGAATTTTATTTTAACTATAAGAATTTAAAAGAATTTATACCCACCGTAGCATATCACACTGTAAAAAATAATTCCTTAATAACATCAAATATCAAGTCATTGCTTCCCTAACTGGTTCCCAAACTTTGTTTACAGTTGGTTATTTTGAATTAGGATCCAGACACTGTCTACACACGGCGTTTAGTTACCGTATCTCTAAGTCTCCCTCACTATGTATTGAGGTGAAATTTACATAACATAAAATAACCATTTTAAAGTGTAAAATTCAGTGGCAATTAGTACATTCACCATGCTACGCAACCACCACTTCTTCTTAGTTTCTAACTATTTGAATCACCCCCAAAGGCGACCCTATACCCATTAAGCTGTCACTCCCTGTTACCCCCTTTCCCCATCACCTGGCAACTACTAATATGCTTTGTGTCTCTGGATTTAACGTCTGGACATTTTATATAAATGGAGTCATACAATACGTGATCTTTGGTGACCAGCTTCTTTCACTCAGCTGATGTCTTCAAGGTTCATCCACGTTGTATGTGTCAGTTCTTCATTCCTTTTTATGGCTGAATAGTATTCCATTGTCTGAAGGTACCATACTGTGTTTACCCATTGGTCATTTGATGGACATCTGCCTGCTTCCATTTTGGGGAGTATTATGAATACGTTACTGTAAACATTCATGCACAGGTCTGTGTGTGCATGTACGTTTTCATTTTCCTCGTGTGTACACCTAGGAATGGGATTGCTGGGTCATATGGCAACTCTACCTTTAGCTCTTTGAGGAACAGCCAAACCAATTTCCACAAAGCTGCATCATTTTACATTTTCACCAGCTATGTATGAGGGGTCCAATTTCTCCATATGCTTGACAGCACTTGTTATTTATTTTCCATCATCATCATCATCATTATTATTATGTCGTCCTAGTAGATGTCAGGTTAGGGTTTTGATTTGCATTTCCCTAAGGACGAATGATGGTGAGCATTTGTTCAGTGTTTATTGGACATTTGTGTATCTTCTTTGGAAAAATGTCTATTCAAGTTCTTTGTCTAGTTTTTCATTGGATTGTTTGTCTTTTAATTATTGAGTTGTATGTATTCTTTAAATATTCTAGATACAATTTCCTCATCAGATACATGACTTGGAAATATTTACTTTCATTCTGCAGGTTGT
This sequence comes from Grampus griseus, assembly GCF_964374135.1. NCBI lineage: Eukaryota > Metazoa > Chordata > Mammalia > Artiodactyla > Delphinidae > Grampus > Grampus griseus. Next base: position 10,038,207 of record NC_139018.1, read on the forward strand.
CTTTTTGCAATCTTGATAGTGTCTTTTGACACATGAAAAAGTTCTAATTTTGATGAAGTCCAATCTACCTCCTTTTTTTGTTGTTGCTCATGCTTTTGGTGTCAGATCTATGAATCCATTGCCAAATCTAAAGTCATGAAGATTTAGTCCTTTGTTTTCTTCTAGGAGTTTTTTTGCGTTTACGTGTTACAATTAGGTCTTTGATCCATTCTGAGTTAATTTTTATGTATGGTGTGGGGTAGAGGCCCAGCCTGACCCACTCTGTTATCAAAGAATATATCACAATATATTTTAATTGCAAGCTACTCATCTGTGTCCATTATTACACTCAAAGCTGCTTGAGAGCTGGGACTCTGACACTTTTGTACACCATTGTATTCTCAATAAGATTGTAGTGATTAACAGATAGTAGGTACTCAATAAATAGTTAGTGAATAAATGAATGAATTGCTATAATTTTTGTTACAGAATGTGATCACTGATATGGTTAGGGTAGACTACTAACTTTCTATTTGTTTCCTATTTGACCCATCTGTGTTTTTAATTTTTTCTCTTGCCATATTTTTGGGTTATTTGAGGAGTTTTTATGTTTTTGTTTTACTCAACTGTTGGCTTACAAGCTATACTTCTTTGTTTTACATGTTTTTCAGTAGATTAAAAATTTACAATAAATCTTTAACTTATCAATGTATACCTTCAAATAACATTATACCTCTTCAAGTAAAATGTAAGAATCTTACATCAATATTCTTGATTTTTTCCCTTTTGTACTTTGTGCTATTGTTGTCTTATCTTTAATTTACGTATGTTATAAACTCCACAATACATTGCAAATTGTTTTTTTTTCTTGCTATAAACAGTCAATATCCATCAGAGAGTTTCAAAATAAGGAAAAAAATCTACTTTTTCTATTTTTGCTACTCTTCATTCCTGTGTTTAGGTACCATTTTCTATCTGTGTATTTTCCTTCTATCCCAAGAACTTTCTTTTCCATTTTTTTGTGATGAGTTGTCTAATCTTTGGTTTGTCTAAAAAAATCTATATTTAGCCTTCAATTTTGACGAATATTTTTGCTAAGTATAGAATGTAGTGTTATAAAACAATCATTTCTTGTTATTAATTCTCACAATTCTGGTGTTTGACTCTGACTAGGCTCAGTGAGGTCATTTTCACTCTGGGTGTCTCCTTGTCTCCTGTGGTTACTCTCAGACAATGGCTGGACTGAAACCATTTAAGTCTTCCTCCCTCATATGTCTGGTGGTTCATGCTGGCTGTAAGCAAAGACCTCAGCTGGAGCTGTGGTCAGGACAACTACATGAATCCTTTCCATGTGGCTTGGCCTTCCTCACAGTACTGTGTAGACTCAGAAATCACAGGGCGTCACTTGTCCTCCTCTCCCATACTAGTTGATGTGGTCATAAAAGCCCACCTGGGGAGTCCCAAGGTCACATTGTGGGATGGCAAATATGGTTTTGGTTCTCTTTGGAAAATGTATTCTCCCATGTGTTCCTTCATCATAATTTAGATTTACGATGCATTGCTTTCTTGTTTACTCCTTTTTCTTTTCCATATATTTCCGACTTTAACTAAAATTCTATTATTTTCTTTTTTGCCATCTATCCATTTGGAGGGTCAAACACACTTATACCTTTTGATATTTACCTTCCTTTTATCACTGGTCATAATTGGATGTATGTTTCAACTATCCTTGGAAATTAGATACCAGCTTTTTATTCCAATCAAAACATACTCTTTTTTTCCCACCAAATGTAATATTAACCTCCCCCAAATCCTGTGGCTACCTCCCATCCTAATAAGATGAGACTGTCCAAAATACTTACCCTACTCACCTCTCTCTCTCTGTCTGTCTCTCTCTGTCTCTGTCTCTCTCTCTCTCATTCTCCCTGCTCCTCCATTTATGAAGCATTTGAGAGCTCTTTATTTCGTTTTTTTCTTTGTTGTCCATTGATGTAAGCTGAAAAATGACTCCCTAATATATCCATGTCTGAACACGTGAAACTTGTGAATGTTACCTTTATGCCCACAAAACTGATGCTGGGGGTGGGGGTAGGATTATGGCAGATGTGATTAACGGAAGGATCATGAGATGGGAAATGGGGAGGTTGTCCTGGATTATCCCTGTGAACCCTATGTGCCATCGCAAGAGTCCTTATAAGATTGGTAGAGAGAGCTTTGACACAGACAGAAGAAGAAAAATCAATATGACTATGGAGGAAGAGATTGGAGAGATGCACCCGTAAGCCAAAGGGTGTGGTCAGCCAGCAGCATCTGGAAGAGGTAAGGAGTGGAATCTGCCCTAGAGGCTGTGTTTTAAGTTGCCAGGTATGTGGTAATTTGTATAAGCAGCCATAGGAAATAACACATCTGTCAACCTCTAGGTTTTGTTAGGTCTGATGGTGAAGGAGCAGCCCTACCTCTCCCTACACTGGTTGTGTTGAGCACCGCCTTTTGGAGGTTCCTGGGACAGATCTTTGTTCTGTGTTCCCCTTGGTCTTTCTCAGCCCCAGAGACAGACAGTCTCAGCCTGGCTAGTCAGAAAGTCAAAGTCAGGGACTTCCCTTGTGGCACAATGGGTAAGAATCCGCCTGCCAATGCAGGGGCACAGGTTTGAGCCCTGGTCCAGGAAGATCCCACATGCCATGGAGCAACTAAGCCCATGCGCCACAACTACTGAGCCCATGTATCACAGCTACTGAAGCCCACGCACCTACAGCCCATGCTCCACAACAAGAAAAGCCACCGCAATGAGAAGCCCTCGCACCACAACGAAGAGTAGCACCCGCTCGTCGCAACTAGAGGAAGCCCACGTGCAGCAACGAAGACCTGATGCAGCCAAAAATAAATTAAAAGATTAAAAAATTAATAATAAAAAAAGTCAAAGTCAGCCCTCCCTCCAGGGATCTCTGTGGGCCAAGCTCTTCCCAAGATCCCCTACGTCCCAGCTTCTCCCAGGACACTTGGACTCTGGTCTCCAGGTATTTGTCCACCCATGAGACAGGAAAACTCACACTGGTTGTTCCTGCAGGTCCCCTACAGCTCAAGGCTCCATCAATGTGCAATACCAACTTGATTAATACCCATGATTAATATCTTCCTTCCCCGTCTTATCAACCATTTTTTCTCTCTAGGTTATCAGCCTTTAAAAATGATCATTTCACTCAACATTAACCAAAAAAATGTATCTCTCACTCAGTGGTGACTGATGGGGACAGAGCATGCTTTCAGCTAGGACCCCACCCCACCTAAAGGACACAGGCTTCCTGTGCAGATCCACAGACAATCAATGCCTTAAAAAAGCCGTGGCCCCAACACTTGTGCAAGAATTATACTCCCAAGACTGTAATTTTCTTTCATATGCTCAAGCATGGAAATGTCTTCCTATTTTTTTTTAGGAAAGAGCAGGAAGGGTAGAGAGAGCCTGATTTTGGCTCTGGGTTGTTTTTTTTTTCCAAGCTCTACCAGCTCTACCATTTAACAGGTGCGGGTCCTTGTGCAAGCCATGAGATTAGATGTTGGAATTTTTCCTTCTTCCTAAACCACTTTCCTGGAGGTTAGCACAGACCAAGACCTAATAATCAAAGTAATCAACATAATCAGAAGCATAGCTACACAAAGAGGCAGTCAGTTGTAGCAAAGTCAGACAGAGACTATCTACTAGATGTTCTGCTTGTGGAACATGCAGCAATGACCTGGTCCCACCCAGGGAGTCCCACCTGGAGCCTGGTGGGACTGAATGGATGATTGACAATCTGGCAACCTGACCAGGAGCTAGGAGAAGGGGACTGGGGGAAATGAAAGAAGCAGAGGGTTTTTCAGGACCAAGAGGCCATAGAAGCAAGAGAGAGATGGAGAGAAGAAAGGAGAGAAAAACGAGAAGGTTCCAGTGGGGAAGGGCTTCCCTGCAACTGCAAGGAGGGTGGGATGGAATGGTGAGGTGGGAGGGAGGCAAAGAATTTCGCCCAAACCCCAGACCTCTATGGGCCATTTGTGGCTGGAAGCTGTGATGTGAGCCTGAACTAAAGGAGGGAAATGCTTCTTCACGTTTATGAATTCCATGTGCATCTGGTCACTTCCCAGTAAAACCAGGTCCCTAGCCAAATATGCCCACAGATTGTTTCTGTGCATCTCACAGGCTAAGAATTATATTTTAATATATTATATATAATATTATGAAAATATTTAAAAATTATATTTAACTTCCATTTATAAAAGTTTGCTAAAAAAAGGAAAAGAGAAGGAGACAAGGGAGGGGAAGGGAGGAGGTGACCAGATGTGTCTCTCAAAATGTAAAATAGTCACTCTCTGGCCTTTTACAGAAAACATTTGCAGGCCACTGGATTACTGACCCCAAACTTCCATTAAGGGTAACGTTCTAGAACTAGAGAGATGACTCACCTTGACAGTAGGAGATTTACCTGTTTCATTCCCTGCTGGATGTCTAGCTTCTAGGTTAAAACCTGGCTCATGAAATCACTTGTCTAATGTGTCATTTAAAGCTTGTGTTTCCTTATTTATTTTCATTTTCAATGATATGTCCATTGGTGAAATTGGGGCTTTAAAGTCCCCTACTATTATTGTGTTACTGCCAATTTCCCCTTTTATGGCTGTTAGCATTTGCCTTATGTATTGAGGTGCTCCTATGTTGGGTGCATAAATATTTACAATTGTTATATCTTCTTCTTGGATTGATCCCTTGATCATTATGTAGTGTCTGTCTTTGCCTCTTATAATAGTCTTTATTTTAAAGTCTATTTTGTCTGATATGAGAATTGCTACTACAGTTTTCTTTTGATTTCCATTTGCATGGAATATCTTTTTCCATCCCCTCACTTTCAGTCTGTATATGTCCCTAGGTCTGAAGCAGGTCTCTTGTAGACAGCATATATACAGGTCTTGTTTTTGTATCTATTCAGCCAGTCTATGTCTTTTGGTTGGAGCATTTAATCCATTTACATTTAAGGTAATTATCAATATGTATGTTCCTATTACCATTTTCTTAATTGTTTTGGGTTTGTTTTTGTAGGTCTTTTCCTTCTCTTGTGTTTCCCACTTAGAGAAGTTCCAATAGCATTTGTTGTAAAGATGTTTTGGTGGTGCTGAATTCTCTTAACTTTTGCTTGTCTGTAAAGCTTTTAATTTCTCTGTCAAACCTGAATGAGATCTTGCTGGGTAGAGTAATCTTGGTTGTAGGTTTTTCCCTTCCATCACTTTAAATATGTCCTGCCACTCCCTTCTGGCTTGCAGAGTTTCTGCTGAAAGATCAGCTGTTAACCTTATGGGGATTCCCTTATATGTTATTTGTTGCTTTTCCCTTGCTGCTTTTAATATGTTTTCTTTGTATTTAATTTTTGATAGTTTTATTAGTATGTGTCTCGGCATGTTTCTCTTTGGGTTTATCCTGCATGGGACTCTCTGCATTTCCTGGACTTGATTGACTATTTCCTTTCCCATGTTCGGGAAGTTTTCAACTATAACCTCTTCAAATATTTTCTCAGACCCTTTGTTTTTCTCTTCTTCTTCTGGGACTCCTAAATTCAAATGGTGGTGCATTTAATGTTGTCCTAGAGGTCTCTGAGCCTGTCTTCAATTCTTTTCATTCTTTTTTCTTTATTCTGCTCTGTGGTAGTTATTTCTATTATTTTATCTTCCAGATCACTTATCTGTTCTTCTGCCTCAGTTATTCTGCTATTGATTCCTTCTAGAGAATTTTTAATTTCATTTATTGTGTTGTTCATCATTGTTTGTTTGCTCTTTAGTTCTTCTAGGTCCCTGTTAAACGTTTCTTGTATTTTCCTCATTCTATTTCCGAGATTTTGGATCATCTTTACTATCATTATTCTGAATTCTTTTTCAGGTAGACTGCCTATTTCCTCTTCATTTGTTTGGTCTGGGGGTTTTTCACCTTGCTCCTTCATCTGCTGCATATTTCTCTGTCTTCTCTTTTTGTTTAACTTACTGTTTTTGGGGTCTCCTTTTTGCAGTCTGCACGTTCGTAGTTCCCATTATTTTTGGTGTCTGCCCACAGTGGGTGAGGTTGGTTCAGTGGCTTGTGTAGGCTTCCTGTTGGAGGGGACTGATGCCTATGTTCTGGTGGGTGGGGTTGGATCTTGTCCTTCTGGTGTGCAGGGCCACACCCGGTGGTGTGTTTTGGGGTCTCTGTGAACTTAGTATGACTTTAAGCAGCCTCTCTGCTAATGGGTGGGGTTGTGTTCCTGTCTTGCTAGTTGTTTGGTATGGGGTGTCCAGCACTGGAGCTTGCTGGCTGTTGAGTGGAGCTGGGCCTTAGTGTTGAGACGGAGATCTCTGGGAGAGCTCTCACCAATTGATATTATGCGGGGCCGGGAAGTCTCTGGTGGTCCAATGTCCTGAACTCAGCTCTTCCACCTCAGAGGCTCAGGCCTGACACCTGGGCGGGGCACCCAAACACTCACAGCTGCATGGCTCAGAAGAAAAGGAAGAAAAAACAAAATAAGAGCAGATAGAATTCCAAACCAAATGGTAAAAGCAAAACTAAACAGACAAAATTATACAAAAAAACATACACATACACACTTACAGAAAGAAAAAACAAACAAAAAATAAACAAGAAAAAACTAACAACAAAGAAACAAAACCAGACAGAACCCTCAGAGAAATGGTAAAAGTAAACCTAATCAGACAAAATCACACAAAGAAACATACACACACACACTCACAAAGAGGGAAAAAAGGAAAAAAAATTTAAAAAAAGGAAGAGAGCAACCAAACAAATAAACAAGTCCACCAATGATAACAAGCACTAAAAACTAAACTAAGATAGGACTTCCCTGGTGGCACAGTGGTTAAGAATCCACCTGCCAATGCTGGAGACACGGGTTCAAGCCCTGCTCTGGGAAGATCCCACATGCCACAGAGCAACTAAGCCCACGTGCCACAACTACTGAGACTGTGCTCTAGAGCCCATGAGCCACAACTACTGAGCCCGTGAGCCACAACTACTGAAGCCCACATGCCTAGAGCCCATGCTCCACAACAAGAGAAGCCACCGCAATGAGAAGCCTGCGCACCGCAACGAAGAGTAGCCCCCCTCGCCACAAATAGAGAAAGCCTGTGCGCAGCAACGAGGACCCAACACAGCCAAAAATAAATAAATAAATAAAAATTAAAAAGATAAAAACGAAACAAAACAAAAAAACTAAGCTAAGATAAACATAAAACCAAAAATAAATCAGATGCAGAAAGCAAACCCCATGTCTACAGTTGCTCCCAAAGTCCACCACCTCAATTTTAGGAACATTTGTTGTCTATTCAGGTATCCCACAGATGCAAGGTTTATCAAGTTGATTGTGGGGATTTAATCCGCTGCTCCTGGGGCTGCTGGGAGAGATTTCCCTTCCTCTTCTTCGTTCGCACAGCTCCTGGCGTTCAGGTTTGGTTTTGCCACTGCCTCTGTGTGTAGGCCACCCTCAGGTGTCTGTTCCCCGCCTAGACAGGAGGTGGTTGAAGCAGCAGCTGATTAGGGCTCTCTTGCTCACTCAGGCTACGGAGAGGGAGCGATATGGTAGTCATAATTGGAATACGGGACGAGCCTGTGGTGTCAGAGGCCAGCGTGACATTGCAGCAGCCTGAGGTGTGCCATGTGTTCTCCCAGGAATGTTGTCCCTGGGTCTCAGGAACCTGGCAGTAGCTGGCTCCCAGGGGGCGTGCGGATAGTGACCTGAGCTTGCACACAGGATTCTTGGTGGCAGTGGTGGCAGTGTTAGTAGTTCATGCCTGTCTCTGGGGTCAGAGCTGATAGCCATGGCTTGCGCCTATCTCTGGAGTTTGCTTAGGTGGGGCTCTGCTATCTGTGGGCACATAGAGCAGGAATCCCGTCTCCTCACGCACCCCAAAACAATGGTCTCTTGCCTCTTAGGCAGGTCCAGACTTTTTCCTGGACCCCTTCCTGGCTAGCTGTGGTGCACTAGCCCCCTTCAGGCTGTGTCCACGCAGCCAACCTCAGTCCTTTCCCGGGAATCTGACCTCCGAAGCCCGAGCCTCAGCTCCCAGCCCCTCCCACCCCGGTGGGTGAGCAGACAAGCCTCTCGGGCTGGTGAGTGCTGGTCAGCACCAGTCCTCTGTGTGGGAATCTCTCCGCTTTGCCCTCCGCACTCCTGTGGCTGTGCTCTCCTCCGAGGCTCCAAAGCTTCCCCCCCTCCACCACCCGCAGTCTCCACCTGTGAAGGGGCTTTTAGTGTGTGGAAACCTTTCCTCCTTCACAGCTCCCTCCCATTGGTGCAGGCCAGTCCCTATTCTTTTGTCTCTCTTTTTTCTTTTGCCCTACACAGGTACGAGGGGGAGTTTCTTGCCTTTTGGGAAGTCTGAGGTCTTCTGCCAGCGTTCAGTAGGTGTTCTGTAGGAGATATTCCACATGTAGATGTATTTCTGATGTATTTGTGGGGAGGAAGGTGATCTCCACGTCTTACTCCTCTGCTGCTTTGAAGCTCTCTCCCACTTAGTCTATTTAGACATGGCTTCCTTTCTCAAGAAACGGGGAGTGTATCAACATGCAAATCGAGCTATATACCTATGATTGAGCTGTATTGCATTTTAAACTTATCTGAGTTTGTGTTTGGAGATTCCTATCATATACACACACTTGCAAACAAACATAACTGGGAAATGTTGTTATCTGCTTTTAGAGATAAGGAGATGACAGTTGAGGGATTTCCAGTAAATGTCTTGAGGTCACACAGCTGGTGAGTAGACCTTCAGGATTCAGGTTTATCTCATGCCAAAGCCATACCCTCACCACTAACACAGTGGTCTCCAGTGGATTTGGTGGAATCCCTAGGGGTCACAGAGGTTTGCCATGGTTTGTCACGGATGGTTGGTTGTGAGTACGAGGCATGAAGGGACGGGTTTTTCCCCATGAGCCAAAGAAAGGCCTGGGATTACTTCAAAGAGAATGTAAGGAGACCTCAAAATCAAGGATGAAGGACAACCAGCTCTTAAGGTGAACCAATAGTGAAGGGTTAACCCAGGACAAAGGCCCAGACACAGCAGGACTGCAAAGACAGGTGGCGCCAGAGACAAGACGCCCCAGATATTTGTGCTTTGACGCTCGTGCTTTTGACATTCTCAGGGAGCCCTCGGGCTAACACCCCGACTCTGGGAATGGGGGAGTGTCTCAACATGCCAGTCGAGCTATACACATATAAGGTGTATTGCATTTTAAAGTTATCTGAGTTTGTGTTTGGAGATCCCTATCATATACACACACTCGCAAACAAACATAAGAAAAATGACATAAAAGAAACAGAAGATAATGTTCGCTAGGGATGTCCCAGAGTGATACAATTCTGGGGAATATTTTCAAATATTCTTCTTTCCATTTTCTGGGTTTTTACATGGTCCTCAATGAGTAAATCACAGAAAGGGGGAAAAACTAAGAAGAGTTGATGTTTTTTCTAAAAAAGAACAATAGTCATGAGGATTTTTCAAAGTCCCTTTTTCCATATTCTGACCTTTCACACATTCCTCAATGAGTTTTATTAAACAGGAGAAAACACTCTCAAGGAAAATTTTTTTTTGTTTATTTTTAGTTTAGGTTTTTAATTTTTTTTTAAGGGACAAAAAGCAGTTTCTGTAACTAGGTTGTTCAAATAGATCTAATAAATCTTGTTACCAGGAATGGTCATCTGCCCATTTCCAGTCTGAGGACAGAACACTGTGTTGTCCCCACAGACATTTCGCAAGCAGGGGAGGAGATCTTTGCGGGATAAATAGACAGCAGCACCCATGAGAATCCAGCATCCCGCGCAGGTGGCGGCTCTGGATCCACTCCCCACGTCCCGCTTTCCCAGGCAGTTAATCTGTGACGCTCCCACATTTGGAGAAACCTTTCTTAGGGTGGTTCTAGTACTCTGCATGGGGCCTGTGGAACATGAGGCAGGAGGGAGGCGGGAGGACCTGTGTCACGATGCTGGGAGGCTTCTGCGCCCTCTGAAGACCAGTCTTCTCTCTGGGTCTCAGTTTTGATTCTGCAAAGGGAGGGACATGCCACCAGGGCTTCTGGGGTCATTTCTGCCTTTGACTCTGGGGGATTCTTTTCTTTTCTTTAATATTTATTTATTTATTGGCTGCACTTGGTCTTAGTTGGGGCACTCGGGATCTTCGTGGCGGCTTGCAGAATCTTTAGTTGCAGCATGAGGGCTCTTAGTTGCAGCATGCAGGTTTTCTGAAGAGGGATCGAACCCCAGCCCCCTGCGTTGGGAGCACAGAGTCTTAAACACTGGACCACCAGGGAAGTCCCTCTGTGGGATTCTGATTTGAGCCAGCTGTGCACCCCATATAGCTGTGCATCCACCGCCAGGGTCAGAACTCCCACCAGGGCCATGAGGCACGTCTCCTTGTCCGGCACAGGGTGCTTCTCTCAACAGGGCCGGGTGGACAGAATTAGTGCCCTGGGTCCCTCTGGGCAGAGGCTACAAGGTCTCCAGGGGAGTTTCCTGGGCTACATTGTCCCTGAAGGGCCCCACAGCCAAGCAGGCAGGAGGTGAGTCTGTCCAGCACTGGAAAGACAGATTGCTCAGAAACAGAGCCCTCCAACCAGGCCAAATACACAGGTACTATTCCTCCAGAAATAATTTTGGGGATAATGTTTGACTCTTTTTTGAAAGAAATGGTTGCATCAGCACTAAGGAAACTGACATTTGGGACAATTGATCACCTCTGTCCCCCGGCTTGTCCGAAGGCCTCTCCACCGGCCTCTGGATGAGACTCAGCTCAGCTCCCGCCCCTCCACCCCTCCCAACTCTCTTCTCCCTCCTCTGCCCCTTTTCTCTCTCTCTTCCCTTCTTCTCCTCTCCCCCACACCACCCCAGAAGCCCTTTCTCCTCTGAACTCTGAGATGACGGGGCAGAGGCTGGAGGTAAACAGTCCTGTTTGCTGAGGTCACCAGCTTAGACCTCAGTCTCTCCTGGAGGCTTCCAGGCAGTAGCTCTGTCTCCTGTCCCCACGGATCACAGCTCTGGCTTGTAAGGTCCTAAAGAGGGTGGCATGTGGAGGTGACACCGTTGGAACTCTTCTTATGAGCCCAGAACCTTCATACTTCATGTCACCTGAGCCATTCAACATGGACAGAGATGGGACCTGAGGTTCAGTCACTTGCTTGTCACACACAGCACTCACAAATGGCCAAAATGAAATCCTTGCCCAGGACTCGGAGACTCTGAGCCCACCCGGCTTTCTCCCCACTAGGAGGCTTTTCCAAGCTTACGGTGGAATCAACCACCATGTGTCCACCTGCCAGGGGCTGAAGAGAACACTCTACCCTCCTTGTTCTTTACAGCAACACTGATCAGGCCCACCTAGGCTCCAGCGCTGGCCCCGCTGCTTGCGGTGGCCTCTCTCACTGAACTCTCACTGCAACGAGGTACCACAATGAGAGTGCCCCCCTAAGGCTACACGCTTGTCATCAAGAGGCCGGGAGAGGTGCTGTGTCCTCTGACTCAGTCCAGGGCTCCGTCCTGGGGGGCAGACAGGGGACATAGTGGAAACGGAGCCCCTGCTGCCTAGTCCCCTCTGACGGTGGCTGCTCTCCCAGCAGGAGGGGGATGGGTTCTCACTGGAAAGCACCTCACACCCATCACCAGCTCCCCCCTGGAGCCAGGCAACCCAGGCTTCTCAGCCTCGCTCCTCTACTTCCTTGCTGGGTGACCTTGGAAAAGCCCCTTTCCCTCTCTGTGCCCAGTTTCTCCATTGGGGAAATTGGTAACAATTACAAGACTTGCTTCAAAGGGTGAGAGGGAGCCCAAAGCCTCCTCATGTATGTTGGGAGCCCAGGAGGGTGCCTAGAACTGGGAGGTCACAAAGCAGCAGAGGCAGAGAGAACAGAGACCACGTGGGGACACTGGGTGGTGGTTGGGCCATCATCTGACACACCGAGACTTAAAGGAGCTTTGTTTTTCAGAGATGAGGGCAGAGGGAATGTCCCCCCTCCTGGCTCTGGGGCTCCTGGTGGCTGGGCTCTGCTCCAGTGTCCACTGCCTCCCAGGCGGCGGGCTTGACCCGGAGGATGTGACCCCAGAGGACCAACACAAAGGGGCACTTGTGGACGACCACACTTTCGTCTCCAGTAACACCGACTTCGCCTTCAGCCTCTACAAGCAGTTGGCTTTGAAGACCTCCAATGAGAACGTCATCTTCTCCCCCCTGAGCGTCTCCATGGCCTTGGCCTTCCTGTCCCTGGGGGCCCGCGGACCCACCCTGACGGAGACCTTGGAAGGCCTCAAGTTCAACCTCACAGAGACCCCGAGACAGAAATCCACCAGGGCTTCCAGCACCTCCTGCAGACGCTCGGCCGACCCAGCAGCCAGTTGCTGCTGAGTGTGGGCAACGCCATGTTCGTCCAGGAGCAGCTGAAGCTTCTGGACAAGTTCAGGGAAGATGCCCGGGCGCTGTGTGCCTCCGAGGCCTTCTCCACCGACTTCCGGGATTCCAACACTGCCAAGAAGCTCATCAATGACTATGTGAGGAATAAAACGCAGGGGAAAATCGTGGAGCTGTTCAAGCACCTTGACAAGCTCACAGAGATGATGCTGGTGAATTACGTCTTCTCTAAAGGTGAGTGGCCAGAATGGGGTTCGGGAAGATAAACGAAATTAGTTCTGAGGCTCCGGGACTATGTCTCTTCTGGCTCAGCCACCTGTGTTGTTAGCAAACCATTACAGAAGGGGCTCCCCGTGGCTTAGGGGAGCCTAGGCACCAAGGCCCCGCCCTGACCATAGGCTTCATCCACTTTAGCTTTATCCAAATTCTACTTCACTTTACAGGACATGAGTGCAGAGGAGCCGCTACTTTGTGTGAGGCAGAGAGAGACTTTTTTCTGACTTCAGCTTGCCTGGCTGCCAAAAGAAGAAGCTGTTCTTTCAGCTCTCTCCGGGGTGGCCGGGAACTCCAGGTTCCTGCCTGTTGAGATGCTTTCGGACACGCTCAGGAAGGCCTCTGCTGTGCGCACTGTGGGCTGTGTCTGACCTGGGCTCCCTCTAAGGGTCTTGGTCTCCGGGGCTTAAGGTGGGGCTGGCAGCCATCTTCACGGTGTGACAGCCTCTGAGCAGCCTGGACACCCCAAGGCTCTTCAGTTGTGTGCTTCTATCATCTTGAGGGTGGGAATGACAAGGCCACCATCTGGGGAAAGTCGCAGGAAGACAATATCCAGGGCAGTGTATTTTCCCAGATTCTAGTTGGACCGGTGCCCAGTCCCATTGATAGAAACTCGATATTGCAAACCTCAGCCTGGAAATTCATAAGGGTCAGAGTGAAGGCAGATAGATTTCATATATGGAGCCAGTAGTGCAATAGAGACCCAGAATAGATAAGGACAGGAAAAACTATCATCGAATCTGGGCGTGGTCAGGTGCCTAAGAGACACTAGCTGTGGGGAAACAAGTTAGCCCTGTACTGGGGGCTCCTGGCAGAGCCCAGGGCTACCCTTCCTGGGTCTGTGTTTTCGTCTATAAATGAAGGCACAGAATTGCATTTCTTTGGAAAAGGAATCCAGGCCAGGCCTGCTACAATTGTTCTTCGAGTCTCCTGTGCTTTCCTCTCCTATAACCCTGCACTGTCCTAGGATTTTATCCTCCGAAATCTCCCCACCAGGGGCACCCTAGCCAGCCCGGCGTTCTCTCTGCTCCTGCCTCTAACTCTGGGGACACAGGCAGGGGTGGAAACAAAGCAGGAAGCGGGGGTGGATACACACTCCATGAAGCCCCAGGGCCCTAATCTCCCCAAGAAGCCCCCATCACTGAATGCTCCATCCTCCTGCGGGGAGACCCCAGCTCTCTCCTCTGCTGACCCCGCCCTGCCCTCCTGGTACCCATGTGGCTCCTGCTTCAGCCTGGCTCACAAGGCTGCGAGGACATGTGTCCTCCCTGCAAAGCCAGTGACTAGCCACTGGTCACTAACACTGTTCCCTTTAAGGACCAGGAGCTCCCATTTCTCTGCAGTCCCAGCCTCACCCCATCTCTCCCTTGCCCTGTCCTGTTCCTGTTGGTTTCTCACGTAGCACAATTAACCAGGTTTGTTTCATGTCCCCCTTCCCAATCCAGACCTCTGGGCTCACCCCCGTCCCCAAGGGCCTACCCACCTGCCCAGGTATATGTGCAAACCTAGCAGGGCCATCCCTAGAGGCACGTGGGGGGCTGCTGGTGTGGGGAGGGTCTCCCCTGCTCAGGGACCAGGGCAGAGGAGTGAGACGCCTGCAGCCCTTGCACCACAGACCCCTCACCTGTCCCTCCACCTCTAGCCCAGTGGAAGAAGCCCTTTGATCCCAGCCATACTCATAAGTCAGAGTTCCACGTGAACGAGAACAGGACAGTGGAGGTGCCCATGATACCATTGGGGGCCTGGAAACGCCTTACTTCTGGGACGAGGAGCTGCCTGCACCGCGCTGGAGCTCAGGTACACCAGCGACGACAGCGCGCCCTTCATCCTCCCTGACGAGGGCAAAATGCACGACCTGGAGGCCAAGCTGCTCCCAGAGACGCTGAGGAGGTGGAGAGACTCCCTGCAGCCCAGGTGACTGTCCCCAGGACCCGGAGCTGTGGGCCCACCTGCCTTCTCGGCCCTTCCCCCTCTTCCAGGACTCCGGACCCGCAGCCCCCGGGCCTCAGTAATGTCCAGGGGCGGGGGCAGAGGTGGGAGGGCCCGTCCAGGGCTGACCTTGCCCTTGGCTGCCTGCGTGGCTCTGGGCCTGAGCTGTTCCTTCTCTAAGATGATGACATCAGAGGGGGCGGGGCTGAGGGTTCCTCTGACACTGACATGCGCTGAGTCCTGAGGATCCTCACACAACCCCCGACACTCATGCTGTTCTCTCCGTGGCTCCACCTCTTGCAGGTGGAGGGGGGCGGATGGGACTGGGATCAGTTGGGGGCTCAGGTGAGACAGACGTGAGCATCAGCTTTGCACGGGCTAAACATTAATTCACTCATTTATTCATTCAACCATTCAGCACTGATTGAATGAATGAATGAAGATCAAGCTACGTCTGAGGGACTAATTTAGACTCTGAGTGTAGGTCAGCGAATAAAACAGTAAATTCCCTGCCCTACGGGCACTTACTTTGCAGTTGGAGGAGACAGACAGGAAATAAATGTAGTAAATTATTTGCTAATTTGAGAGGGGAGAAATGGGGAGGTGGGGAGAGTAAAGCACAGTAAAATCGTGAAAAAATGGGGCCTGCAAGTAGCTTGTGATTGTAAGCAGGGTGGCCCTTAGGTGATGTTTGAGGTGAGGGATTGAGCCATGTGCATATGGTTTGGAAAAGCATTCCTGGCTGAGGGAACAGCCAGTGCAAAACCTGTAAGACAGGAGGGAGCCTGGTGTGGTTGAGGGTTAGTGAGGCCAGAGCAGCAGAGCAGAGGGAGTGAGAGGGAAAGTTGGGAGAGGTCAGGACCCCAGGGGGGATTCAGGTCACTTGGAGCCTTGCAAACCCCTCGACGCGCCCCCCTCTAAGGGAAATAGAGACTCATCACAAGGTTTTGGGCCAAAGAGTGAACGATCTGAGTCATGTTTTAAACGGATCACCCAGGTCGTCCAGTGGAGAACAGACAGCCGAGGACCAGCATGGAGGCAGGGAGGCCAGCCAGGTGCCCAGTGCACTCACCCAGGGGAGCCGCTGGGGATGCACCAGGAGGAACCGGGAAGGGCGGAAGGGGTCAGGCTCTGGATAAACTGAGTGCAGACACAGGAGACCAATAACAAGGGGGACAGCAGAGGGAGAGGCACTTCTGGGCGCAGTGTCTGCTGCAGCGGAGGTAGGGAAGGTTGTGGGCAGCTATGCAGATCCTAGGGGTAACAGGTGTGGAAAGTACATTATAAACCGCAAAGAATGAGAGACCTGCCTAGACGTGACATTGAGGCTGCAGTTCCTTCCCCAACCCCTGTCCAGGGGACCGGGCGCCTTGGGGCTGCCTGACTCTCAGCCCCTCCTCACTGCAGATCCCAGGAGACTCCAGGACACGGGACCCACCCTCCCCCTGCATGTACTCCCTTCCCAACCCTTTCCTTCCTCCAGTACCAAGAGCTACCACAGGGCGGGGGCTCAGTGAATAGTTGTAAGTGGATAGAATATTCATCAGACATCTTTGATTTACAAGCACTGGGGGGACAAGCATCTACACGTTCCTGGCCCATGGAGGGCGCTCACTAAGAATCTGTTGAATGAATGGATAAAGGGCGGGGGGAGGGAGGGAGGGAGGGAGGAAAGATGGCCTATGAGGAGGAATAGGTACCTCCCTGCTCCCAAGGGACTCAACGTTTAATGGGAGCCACAGCCTCCTCCTATTTGGCATCTGTAAGAGCTGACACCGTGACAAGAGTCTTAAGGGAAATAGAGACAGAGAGAGGAGGCATCTGTTGCTCCAAGAACCTGCTGCCACCTCTGCTCAGAAGCGGATGCATCCCTGCCCTCAAGGAGCTCACTGGGAAGACAAGATCGAGATGTTGGATTGGTTGATTCAGGTCCCCAAGGCCCTTGAATGCAGCCCCCAGCCCTCCACGTCCCGCCCAAGCCCCTTCCCGGCCCCTCCCCTCCCCACTGCCTGCACTCACGCTGCCTCTGTGCTGTGGGGCAGCCCTTCTCTCTTCCCTCTTTCCTGCAAGTGCATCCTCCTGCCTCCTGGACTCCTCTTCACCCAGTCAGCTCCGTTCACTCCTCCGGGACTCAGACTCCATGCCGCCTCCTGCAGGAAGCCTTCCTGGTGCCCATGGAGCAGCCGCCCCAGCACAGTCTCGCAGCTGCTGGAGTTAGGGTGTTTCCTGCACCCTACAGGCTTGCAGGGGCGAAGCAGGGCCAGGTGTGGTGCTGGTGCACTGCCTGGCATTTTAGACTCCTGCCTATGGGAATGCATAATTCACAGTTTAAGGAGAGTAAGCAGGAGGGGTAAAGAAAATGTGGAAAAGAACCTGTATTTCCAGCAAGAAGTGGGTGGTTGGAGAGGAAACCAAGGAAGACCACGCCAAGACATGGGAGAAAGGCAGGCTCTCAGTCCAGCAGACGTTCAGGTTTATTTTTCTCATTTCCTAGAAGAAGAGTTCACCCCCTCCTTCCAAAGTTTTCCATCTCCAGCGATTATGATCTGCAAGACATCCTTCCCCAGATGGGCATGGGGAAAGTCTTCCCCCCGGCAGCTGGCCAGTCAGACATTAAAGATGCAGAGGCGCTGGTGGTTTCCCAGGTGGGTGTTTAAACTTTGGACAATTCATCTCCACATGGGAGCTTGAATGGTGAAGGCCAGCCAGAGTTTTGTGTAAACTTGAATGAGTAAAATAACTGTATTTCTCTTTACTCAGTCATCTTCCCTGGACTCCTCAGAAGGGCTTGGTTACAACCATCCTGGGGGTGGTCCCACCTTCCCTGCAACATATTGTGACATGGAAGCCCATCTAGCGGGAGGGCCTGGGGTGGAATCAGCTGTGAACCCCCGTCTCATGCTCCAACTTTTACTGCCTATGCAATAAGTAATTCAAGTCCCGTACCCCTCACTTTCTTCATCTTTAAAAGGAGCGTTATAGCCCTTGGCTCATGTGCTATGTCTAGCAGAGCAGGTAAGAGGTAATAGGTACTAACAACAGCTACAGGACAGTATATTCCATCGTGATGGAAATATACTAAGAGCACAGGACAAGAACACCAGGGCCCCTGGTACTGTGATCCTAGAAGCAGAGAAGTCAGAGTGAATGGGGGAGGCTGGGCAGCCCTGCAGCCTCCCCTGCACCCCACCTGCCAAAGGACCTGGTAAAGGAGGCGTATGTGCCAAGGGGCCTGCGGGGTCCAGGGATGGGAAGCCATTTCCTATGCAAAGTAACTGAGCGCTAGGGCAGGAGAGGAGCAGAAAGCAGTGTCCGCCCATCTGCTACCTTGACGTGGGGGGACTGTGGACAGTTGCCTGTGCCTGTGACAGTTGCCCCCTCCCCTAAAATGGGGGGTGTTTTGAACTCAGACAGAGAGGGGTCCAGATCAGGGAACCCCTGCTCATTTCCTCTCTGACCCTGGCCCAGCACTCACAGCCTTTGACTGCACTTTGCACATCTGTGCGTCACGACTATGCAAACCAGCTGACAAGTTTGTTGGGAGAGACAAACAAGTTGAACAGGTTGACAGCACGGTGACGGCCAGCGGCAGAAGGTGGATGAATGTCCGTCCCCTTGGAGGCACTCAGGCAGCTGCTCACCTCCCACCCACCTCGTCTCTGGTGGGTAATGCTCTGGGGTCCCCCTGGTGGTCCGCAGCGCTGTGCTTGACGTGGGCAAGGAGGGCATGGAAGGAGCTGCTGCCATGGGAAGCAACTTGATCTACAAGACTAGAGAAGTGATCACTATGCATTTCAAAAGGCCCTTTGTGTTTCCCATACTCAGGAAAGACACCCAGAGCATCATCGTTTTGGGCAAAGTCACCAACCCCAGTCAAACCTAGAGCTCTCCCCTGAGTGGCGGGTCCCCTCGCTAAGGAGCTGGGTGCCCAGCTCCCTGGGGGCGGCCTGGTCCCTGTGCCCCGAGGAGCCCCCTGCCTGGTCCCACCTGCTCACCCTGGTGAAGGTGACAGTGACTCTGCTGGGGGTTTCACATGCCCAGGGAGTCTGTGTCCTGGTTAGAAGGAGGCTCTGAGCCCTACAAGAGCAATAAGCCACCTTCCTTGGACTGGACTCTTTCCCGTGTGTCTCCACCCTTACCTGCATGATCCCATGCCATGGGCAGCCTGGGCCCCGAGGCCAAGCCCCCCGACCTCCCACACACGCTCAGCCCGCCCCAGACTCTGGGCCCCTCAGCCTCTGCCTCACCAGCCAACCCAGAAGCAGGCTTTGTGCCTGTGACCAAGCCCACTGGACCTCAGGCCCAGGGCTGGGAGGGGCCCCTGCTGCCCGATGCCCACTTCCGGGGGCTCTGGTCCCAGGTCCAGGTTCACACTTCCATCCCCCAGGGCCCAGGATGTGCCCTCGTGCTGACATTGCAGGGGCTCCGACCCTCACCTCTTCTGGCACAGCCCCTGGACCCTTCACTCCTGCAGCTGAGCTGGGCCTCCCCCCAGGATCTCCCCTGCTGCCCCCCAGCACCTCAACCTGGGAGACCAACTACTTCCAGGTTCCCAGACGAGCTACTCCACCACCTGACGAGTTCCACATACTCGCCTGACAGAGGATTCCCCCTCAGCAGCCAGAACGGGGGTATGGGAGCAAAAGGTCAATAAACACACACCTGCAATAAAAGGAACCCACTTGGTTCTTCATGTCCCTGATGTGATCAGGGGCTGTGTCATCTCCAGGAAGGTCAGCTCCCGGCATAGATGATGACGTCACTCACAACTGAACGGTTGAGATCTCTCTGCCAGGCAGCCTGCTCAGACCTTTGCCTGGAATAACCCGTTTAGTCCTTGAAATGATCACATGAGATACTGGCTGTTACTCGTCCCATTTTACCGCTGAGGAAACTGAGGAACAGAGAGGCTCAGTCATTTCCCCCAAGGCCACACAGCTACTAATTATTGCCGGCAGGATGTTATCCCAACCTCCCGGATCAGAGAAACACTCTAAACCACAGAATGAATCTGCCCTCAAAGATTTTCACAGCAGTGACCCTCATGGGACTTAGGAACTGATGGGAAACACGGATGATGAAACAAGGCTCTGGAGGCTGACAGAGGATCAAACTCAGCCTGGGAAGTCGGCGAGCCATTCCTGGAGGAGGTGTTTTTTGTGCTGCCATCAGAGGAAGAATAAAATGCGGTAGGGTAAACAGAGAGGAGAATGTCCTTGGCAGGAGAAAGACATTTTCAAGAACGCGAAGGAAGCTGGGCAGACCTGGAGCAGGAAGCGGAGGGCCTGCAGAGGTGATGGGGCCATGATGGAGCCGCTGGACCACTGGGGGCCTGGCAGCCCAGTAAGGATGCTGGAAAGTTTCCATAGACCCCTGGGCAGCTTTAAAGGAATTTGAACAGAGGGTCTCTCCGAGCAGATTGGCATAGTAGAAAAATGAGTCCAGCTGCTGTGTAGACAAGCAATTCAGGGCCAGGACAGTGATGCAGGCTGGACATTAAAGGGGATGTTGCAGGAAATGGGGCCAAAGCCCAGGATGGAGAGGGAGAGCAGGGATGAGTGGAAGGCTGGGAGGAGAACCCATGTTTCTGTGAGTGGACGTGGGGAAGAAGCTCCTAGATGATGACAAAGCATCCCCTGAGGAAGGACCCCCAGCATGTTGGGAGGAGGGCAGGGGACACCCTCACATTCAGATCCCAGATGTGTGGTTCCCTGGAGACAGCCAAGGGATCTGTTCAGGCGAGTTCAGGAGAGAATCAGGGCTGGAGGGAAGCATGAGGATTCGTCCCCCAGGATGGGCAGGTGAGCGCTGAGGGGAGGAGGTCCCCTAAGCTGAGTGC
This sequence comes from Grampus griseus, assembly GCF_964374135.1. Taxonomy (NCBI): domain Eukaryota; kingdom Metazoa; phylum Chordata; class Mammalia; order Artiodactyla; family Delphinidae; genus Grampus; species Grampus griseus. Next base: position 10,058,620 of record NC_139018.1, read on the forward strand.
CATGGGGTGAGAAGGGGAGGGCACCCGAAAGGGTGGGGCACCGAGGAGAAGGAACAGAGTGGGGAGGAGGGAGGGGCATGGGAGGAAAGCTGTCACCCCAGGACCACAGGAGAGGTACCCAGGGGACAGCGGAGGGGACTTAGGGGTAGGGAAGGATCAATGGTCCATGGGATGCAGTGATCTAAAGCCACAGGGGACGGGGCAAGGGCAGGGTGAACAGAGTGAGGGGAGGCCTGCCCTGGGCTGGAGGGGGAGGGAGGGAGAGCGAGAGGGTGTGCAGATGGCCTTTCTGGAGTTTAGCCTTCAGGGTGGTGAGATCTGGGCTGGAGTTGGCTTGTGTGCTTTAAAGACCCTGTAACCTTGGGCCCATTTGTGTGACCTTAGGAAAGATTCAGGAGGTGGGGCGACAGGCACCAGGGCTGCAGCGTGGCACAAGTCCTAAGGGACAGTGAATAGAGGCGACTTGACCCCATCCCTAACCTGGGGCTGCACACCCAGCAGGGATGCTGCATGTGATTATATAGTTTCCCAAATCCATTTTTTGAAGAGAATATCTTTTCCCCATTGATTGGTTTTTTGATCCCTAGTCAAATATTAATTGACTGTATGTGCAAGAGTCGACTTCTGGGCTCTTTATTCTGTTCCTTTCATCTATGTGAATATTTATGCCAGTACCATACTGTTTGATTACTATAGCTTTGTCATACAGTTTGAAATCAGGAAATGGGATGCCTCCAGCTTTGTTAGTTTTTCAGAGGTTTGCTTTGGAAAATTGCAAATATGTGGGGATTGAACACACCCCGAGGTGAAGACAAATGTCAATGTCACCTTTGGAGAGAATTGAGAACAGGCAGGGGGTCACCCTTTTGGCAGCCCATGGGAATGTGGGAATCTACACTCTGCACATCAAGCCTGGCTCCATAACCTACTCCTGATGTCCTTTATTACCTGTGTGACCCTGGGGGGACTGAGCCCCTGACCACCCTGAGCTTCTCTCTCCTTGTTTGTAAAATGGGGATGAATATTTTACAATAGCGTAATAGTATTATGATATGTAAATACTACTGCTCTCCGTGGGCCCCTCAGCCTCTCTGGAAGGTGGTTAATTTTAGAGGAAAACATGTATCACTGTGGTACAAGCTGCTCTGAAAGTAGGTGTGGATCTGAAGGCGAGGCTCTGCCAGGCTTTCAGATCTGGGGCAAGTTACCTAATCTTTGTGCCTCGGTTTTCTTATCTCTTAATGGACACAACAGTCTACCTTGTTGGGATGTGAAGATAATTCAATAAAAACTAATAATGTCCCATGCCTGGCATGATACTAAAGCCTTCATACTTCGATTGCGTGTGCATGTGCATGTGTAAGCACTTACATATAACACACGACAAGTGTTCATAGATGTGTATATGAGTAATGCCTTACTGGCTCAGGAAATAACTTTTCTTCTTTAAGAAATAATCTGTCGGGCTTCCCTGGTGGCGCAGTGGTTGAGAGTCCGCCTGCCGATGCAGGGGACGCAGGTTTGTGCCCCGGTCCGGGAAGATCCCACATGCCGCGGAGCGGCTGGGCCCGTGAGCCATGGCCGCTGAGCCTGCACGTCTGGAGCCTGTGCTCCGCAACGGGAGAGGCCACAACAGTGAGAGGCCCGCGTACCGCAAAAAAAAAAAAAAAAAAAAAAAAGAAAGAACTAGTCTGTCTGTTCATCTGTATACTAGGACCATTAATTTTAGCCTTATCAACTTCAAGCGGATGAGAAGATCGAAAGAGACTGTGGCTGTCAAAAACCACTTGAGACCCACAGAGCACTGTACAAATGTGAGGAGAAGGAATTCAATGCTGAATTAAGAGCGTGATTAAGGAGGGAAGCATACAATCCTCTTGGCTCTTTTGGAGGAAATAAAAGACCTTGAGGCTTTGGGATTCTTCCTGTTCTAACCCATGCCTCCTGGGACCTGCCAGAGGAAGGGGACTCATGCCCCTTAATTTAGTGCTTGCTTCCAGGGTTACTTCAAGTGGCGATCACAGCCCTCCTGCAGAAGAGTCACCAGAGAGGGGAAGGAAGGAGAGCTTAAATGCAGTGTCCCTGACTTCCCCCTGCCCTAAATCAGTCTCCTGGGGTAAGTGCAGGATTTTAAACAATCTCCCCAGGCAGTTGTCATGCACACTGAAGGTGCAAAATATTTCTTTGAAAGAAACTCAACAAGTAGCAATAAAATGGGACAGATGATGAGCTCCCCATCACTGGAGGTGTACAAGCAGATACGTCAAGGATTCAGTGGGCAGAAAATTCTTGATTGCCTCCTATGTCTAAGTCAGCAAGGGAGGCTTCTCAGATGCTGTGGAAAGGAGGGTTGTGATGTATTGCAGCCCTGACTCCGAGATGGAGATTCCACATTGGATATATGTTCTCTCACCTCTGAGGAGCACGTGATTCTCCAGGACTGCTGTAGTGTCATCCCGAGCTCTTCCACGCAGGCCTCGAACTTCCCCAGGATCTGCCTCTGCACGCTTGTGGATGCTTTTCTGGGCCTCCACCTGTTACTGCGTGGCCTCCAGGGGCCCGGGCCGTTAAATGTGCATCAGCCCACGGTCAGGGTATCTGAGCAGCAGATCCTGGAAGCCCTCCTGGATCTGGGCCTCGCACCCCACGTTGAGGTTGAACCAGGCCCTCCAAGAGGTGGGTCCTGCTGGGTGTTGGGGCCCCGAGGAAGAACACGTCCAAGGCCAAAGAGATGGTTACTGGGGAGAAGGGAGTGTTCTGTCCAGAGCACCCAAAGCCAAATGTCTGTAGAGGCTGAAAGCAAAGCCTACGTTGCTCTGGGAGAATTGGGGGCAGCCCAAGGCTGTCCTGGGGGCTGGGGTTGGTGAGATCAGAATCTTCTTGGTTAACCAGGGCCAGACAGTGAGCCACAGCCATGAACACGGTGATCAGCAGCTACCACCGACGGATCTCCGTCCTCGGGGCTCCTTGGTCTGGAAACAGGGGCAGGAAAGGACAACAACAATGACAAAAGTAATAGTAATGAGTGATATTACTGATTCTCGGAGTGTCTGCTGTGTGCCAGGCGCTGTGCAAATGCTTCAGGGTCATGACCTCTTTTTTTAAATTAATTAACTAATTAAACTTTTTATTTTATATTGGAGTACAATTGATTAACAATGTTTTAGTTTCAGGTGTACAATGAAGTGATTCAGTTATACATATACATGTATCTATTCTTTTTCAAATTCTTCTCCTGATCTACAGAATATTTTTTTCATCCTCACCACAGCCCAGTGAGGAAGGAAGGCGCTGTTTTCACATCTGCATTTGACAGAGAAGAAAACAGAGGCTTGGGAAGGTGAGGGAGCTGCCCAAGGTCAAGCAGCTGGTAGGTGGTGGAGTCAGGACTGAACCCAGAGCCTGGTGGGAGGCGGATTCATGACCAGATGAGCGGATCATCTAGCAGACAGCCTGTCTGAACAGAAGCGCCGGTACCTTGTGCACCTGCTGCGAGCGCCTGACACAAGCCAAGGACTGCTGGCAGCCAGCAGTATCTGTAAGAGGAGCAGAGTGGAATCCGCCTCTCACCATTGTGGCCTCTCCTGTTGCGGAGCACAGGCTCCGGACGTGCAGGCTCAGCGGCCATGGCTCACGGGCCCAGCTGCTCCGCGGCATGTGGGATCTTCCCGGACCGGGGCACGAACCCGTGTCCCCTGCATCGGCAGGCGGACTCTCAACCACTGCGCCACCAGGGAAGCCCCGCACTAGATTTTTTTAGGTAGAATTGTGAAGGACAAGTGGTCTCTCTCCCTACACTGGTTGTGTTGAGCCTCTAGGAGGTTCCTGGGACAGACCTTAGTTCTCTGGTTTTCCTGCTCTAGCTCAGCCCCGGGAACAGACAGACTCAGCTTGGCTAGTCAGAGAGTCTAAGTCAGCCCTCCCTCCAGGGGGCCCTGTGGACCAAGATCTTCCCAGGATCCTCTACGTCCCAGCATCTCCCAGGACCCTTGGACTCTGGTCTCCAGGTGCTTGTCCACCCATGAGACAGGAAACCTCCCACTGGTTGTGCCTGCAGGTCCCCTGCAGCTCAAGCCCCATCAATGTGCGATACAACTTGGTTACTAGCTATTGATTGATATCTTCCTTCCATGACTTGTCAACCATTTCTTTTCTCTAGGCTTCTTATCAGGAGCATTTAAACCTGCTCACTTTTCACTCAACTTTCAGTTTTCAAAAATATATGTCTTCCTCTCTTTTCCCCTCCAGCTCCCCTTTGTTTCTCTTTGTCTTTGATGACAAATTGCTAGAAAGAAATATCTCCCCTTGCTGTACCCCTGTGCACCACTGATTCTCTTCGAAACTCTACAATCTGCTTCCGCCCCCCATGTCTCCACTGCCATTGCTCCTGCGAGCCGCCAAAGACCCCACTTGGTAGGTCCAGCCTATCCTGTGGACACTGTCCTTTCCTCTCTCCCCACGTGTCCCCTCTTCCTAGTCCTTCTCTGTCTCTTTGGGTGCCCTCTCTTCCTTTTCCTTGTCCCTTAAGTGTGGTCATTCCTGATGACGGGGTCCCAGGCTCCCCTCTCTACACGCTCTCACCAGGAGGGAGTCCTCACCAGGAAGTCTCGTCTCTCCTCTGAATTAGCAGATTTCCAGGCCCTGCTCAGATTTCCTTGCTGAATGCCAGATCTGTAGAAGCAAATGCTCACTGTTCTTTTCATCGTGGATGCCGGCCAGGCATCTCAGGTCCGTATGGGAGCTCAGCCTCTTGCTCACAAATCATCGTCCTCTCCCTACGTTACCCATCTCTCCAAATGGCTCCCTCCAGTTTCTTTAGCTCCCAAGCTGGCAACCTGAATGTCACCTTTACTACAGACTGTCCTTATTTCTTCATGAATAATTGATTACTCAGTCCAATCCATGGTACCTAACCGTGTCTCAAAATGTCCCTTTTTCTCTACCTTCACATCTATATCCCCTGTCGGTCTACTACCCTCTTCTCCTTAATTCCTACGATTGTCTCCTGACTATGTTCCGTTCCATTTAGGCAGAGCCGTGTTGAATCGTGCAAAGAAATCACTGGGTCCAAGGAAGTGGGTGGATTGCAGCCAAGAGGATCCAACGTTAACCACTTTACTGGCTGCCATGATTTACAGAGCTTCACACGCAGATGACGGAGGTTCAGGAAGCGCAAAGCAGCTCCCAGGATCACTTAGCATTCCAGACTCAGCTGGGCTTAGAGCCCTGATGTCCTGACTCTCCTGTTCTCTGCACCTGAGCTGGGCAACTCCCTCCTCTGCAGGGAATTCTAGACTTTCTTAATGTTGCAGTACCTCACGTGGACCACCAAGGCACCCCATGGATTACACAGATCTGGGCTTAATTAAACTTGCTGAGTGGTAGGGACGATCACTTTGACAGCATCTCAGTAATGTTTCAAACGGGGAAGTTAGGAGAAATAAAAGGTTTCATTGGCTGGACTCAGTTCACAGTGGCTTTAGGGTGATAGTTAGAAAGTGTGGTCAGATTTTATAAACTAGATGAGAAGCCAAGGCTCTTATCTTTATAGCCCGTGAGTCTGTGCAGCGTCACTCTTAAAACAGCTTGCTGTGGGCTTATCTTGGGACACATGGGTCTGAACAAGCAGCTGTTAATAAATTCTGGACTTAGAGAGTACCTGTTTGGTATGGCATATCTGTTTTGCGAGTCCTGGTACAGTTTTCTTTGCAAATTGTGATTTCACTTTCATTGCTTATTAGGATTGACAACTCTGCCCAGAAAGAGGATGCTCTGGGCGTCTGGGCAATGAATGGGGCTGTTGAAATGCACAATGGTCGATTAAGTCCTCCTTGCAGAGGAGTGAATCTTGATACCCATGGTGGCAACTGCTTCCGTGTGCTTCCTCAGCCATCTCAACCCCAGCCCTCATGCACCATGGGGCCAGTAGAAGTTCACACACTTAGATATCAGAGCAGGTGTCTGGTGTGGCCCGGAGGGTGGGCAGTGCGGTGGGGCTGTGGAACCCAGCCTTTGACATATGGTAATAGTGGTATTATAGTAGTTGTAACTAATGGTCTTTTAGAGAAGATGCTCTCTGGTCGTTTAAGTGCTGAGGTAGTTAACAATGTCAGATATTTTTTTTTTTGCGGTACACAGGCCTCTCACTGTTGTGGCCTCTCCCACTGCGGAGCACAGGCTCCAGACGCGCAGGCTCAGCGGCCGTGGCTCATGGGCCCAGCCGCTCCGCGGCATGTGGGATCTTCCCGGACTGGGGCACGAACCCGCATCCCCTGCATCGGCAGGCAGACTCTCAACCACTGCGCCACCAGGGAAGCCCCAATGTCAGGTAATTTGGCCAAAGCTGTGTTACCATTAAGTGTCAAGCCAAGCCTGCTGAAGCCTGCTGACTCCAAAGTCACCATGGATAACTGCATGGCAGGAGGAAATACAGCAATATACGAATCACCCTGTGTGCTCAAACTCAAGGTACGCTAGCCTATTCAAACTCGAGGTACCATCTTGTTTCCAGATACCTCTATCTTTCCCCATCAGCCTCTCCTGTCATCACTCCTGATTTCCTCAGCCTGAAACATAAAAATCCCATCATTTGAACGACTCCCGGGTCATTATTTTCAATAGAATCATTTTTCCTTTGTGCTGGCCACGCATGTTTCCTCCATCCCTGTACCTGGGGGGGATCTTTGACTACCATATCATCCAGCAGTCTGCCCTCTTTTTGTCTATGTCTGGACTGTGGAGATACCTGGAAACCACACCCCTACACAGGTCAGTGACCTGTCCTCCAGTCCCCTAGGGACCCCACTCATGCCTGCTAGAACTTTGAGGTTTCCCAATGTCTTCTTGTCTCCCCTCTCCTAGACTTCCGATCCTTTTGCTTCCCCAAGATGGATTCAGTAGATAACATCTCTCTGCAGCACAGGGAAAATAGGAGTCATTTGAGACAAGCTCCCTCACCTTTTGACCACATGCTTAGAGCCACGCTCTCATCCTCTTGTCCTCTCTCTAGGGTGGAATATGTGCCACGCTTCTGGTCAAAGGGCTCCCCTTCTCGTGCTCAGCATCCCTTCCATCCCCATCTCACCATCTCTGATTAATTTCTTCTATCTGTTATCTTCAACTTCTTTTTCTTTGTGACTTTTATTATTTGAACATGCTCAAGTCTCTCATTTTTTAAAAACTGGAATGAAAATCCTCACTTTGTCCTAATTGATTCTCAAGGTCTCCTTTCTCCAGTTTCCTGCCTCTGATGTCAAATTGCTATGGAGCAAGGCTGACGTGGTGGACTCCCCTAACTGACCCTTCATCTGCCCACCCCACCACCAGTTCCTGCTTTCACCAAGGACCGCAGGACAAGGACACCAATGGATCACTGGTGGACCATCCCCAAGGGCCACGCTTCATCCTTCTCCTTGCCTGCCTAGCCTTGTCCCATGCTGTGACCACATCTTCCTTTGGCCGTCAAAAGACCACACCTTTCCTCTTCCTGCTGCTTTGCTGTCTCTTCAGAGGGCTTCTTGTGGTCCTCGAATTCCCTCACATGTTGGATTTTGGCTAAGTTTGGCTCCAGGCTCTGAGCACCATCCGTGATGTCTAAGATACCTGTCTCACCTCATGGTCTCACTCAACCACCGATGCACAATGAAATCCACCTCTCCAGCTCAAATTTTCCTACTGAGCGGAGGACCTTCAAGATGGCAGAGGAGTAAGGCATGGAGATCACCTTCCTCTCCACAAATACATCAGAAATACATCCACATGTGGAACAACTGCTACAGAACACCTACTGAACGCTGGCAGAAGACCTCAGACTTCCCAAAAGGCAAGAAACTCCCCATGTACCTGGGTAGGACAAAAGAAAAAACAGAGACAAAAGAATAGGGATGGGACCTGCACCTCTGGGAGGGAGCTGTGAAGGAGGAAAGGTTTCCACACACTAGAAGCCCCTTTACTGGCAGAGACGAGGAGTGGCAGGGAGGAAGCTTCGGAGCTGCGGAGGAGAGAGCAGCAACAGGGGTGCGGAGGGCAAAGTGGAGAGATTCCTGCACAGGGCATCGGTGCTGACCGGCACTCACCAGCCCGAGAGGCTTGTCTGCTCACCCACCAGGGCGGGCGGGGCTGGGAGCTGAGGCTCGGGCTTCGGGCTTCGGTAGGATCCCAGGGAGAGGACTGGGGTTGGCGGCGTGAACACAGCCTGCAGGGGGTTAGTGCACCACAGCTAGCCGGGAGGGAGTCCGGGAAAACGTCTGTACCTGCCGAAGAGACAGGAGACCATTGCTTCCGGGTGCATGAGGAGAGGGGATTCAGAGCACCGTCTAAACGAACTCCAGAGACGGGCGCGAGCCACAGCTATCAGCGCGGACCCCAGAGACGGGTATGGGACGCTAAGGCTGCTGCTGCCGCCACCAAGAAACCTGTGTGCGAGCACAGGTCACTATCCACACCTCCCCTCCCGGAGCCTGTGCAGCCCGCCACTGCCAGGGTCCCTGGATCCAGGGACAGCTTCCCCGGGAGAACGCACAGTGCACCTCAGGCTGGCAACGTCATGCCGGCCTCTGCTGCCGCAGGCCCGCCCCGCACTCCGTGACCCTCCCTTCACCCGGCCTGAGTGATCCAGAGCCTCCGAATCAGCGGCTCCTTTAACCCCGTCCTGTCTGAGCAAAGAACAGACGCCCTCCGGCGACCTACACGCACAGGCGGGGCCAAATCCAAAGCTGAACCCCAGGAGCTGTGCGAACAAAGAAGAGAAAAGGAAATTTCTCCCAGCGACCTCAGGAGCAGTGGATCAACTCTCCACAATCAACTTGATGTACCTGCATCTGTGGAATGGCTGAACAGACAACGAATCATCCCAAGTTGAGGTGGTGGACATTGGGAGCAGCTGTAGACTTGGGGTTTGCTTTCTGCATCTAATCTGTTTCTGGGTTTACGTTTATCTTAGTTTAGTATTTAGAGCTTATTATCATTGATAGATTTGTTTATTGATTTGGTTGCTCTCTTCCTTTTTTTTCAATGTATATATATTTTTATCCTTTTTCTCTTTTTGTGAGTGTGTATGTGTATCCTTCTTTGTGTGATTCTGTCTGTATAGCTTTGCTTTTACCATTTGTCCTAGGGTTCTTTCTGTCCTTATTTATTTATTTATTTTTGTATAGTTTTTAGCACTTGTTATCATTGGTGGATTTGTTTTTTGGTTTGGTTGTTCTCTCCTTTCTTTCTATTTTTAAATTTTTTATTATATTTTTTTAATTTATAATAATAATTTTTTATTTTAATAACTTTATTTTATTTTATTTTATTTATTTATTTTCTCTCACTTTTCTTCTGAGCCATGTGGCTGATGGGGTCTTGGTGCTCCAGCTGGGTGTCAGGCCTGAGCCTCTGAGGTGGGAGACCCGAGTTCAGGATATTGGTCCACCAGAGACCTCCCTGCCCCATGAAATACCAAAATGCGAAAGCTCTCCCAGAGATCTGCATCTCAGTGCTAAGATCCAGCTCTACTCAATGACCAGCAAGCTACAGTGCTGGACACCCTACGCCAAACAACTAGCAAGATAGGAACACAACCCCACCCATTAGCAGAGATGCTGCCTAAATTAATAATAAGGTCACAGACGCTTCAAAACACACCACCGGATGAAGTCCAGCCCACCAGAAAAGCAAGATCCAGCCTCATCCACCAGCACACAGGCACCAGTCCCCTCCACCAGGAAGCCTACACAACCCACTGAACCGCCTTACCCACTGGGGGGCAGACATCAAAAACAACGGGAACTACGAACCTGCAGCCTGCTAAAAGGAGACTCCAAACACAGTAAGATATGCAAAATGAGAAGACAGAGAAATACACAACAGATGAAGGAGCAAGGTAAAAACCCACCAGAACAAACAAATGAAGAGGAAGTAGGCAGTCTACCTGAAAGAGAATTAAGAGTAATGGTAGTAAAGATGATCCAAACTCTTGGAAAGAGAATGGAGAAAATACAAGAAAGGTTTAACAAGGACCCAGAAGAACAAAACAGCAAACAAACAATGATGACAACACAATAAATGAAATTAAAAATTCGTTAGGAGGAGACAAAAGCAGAATAACTGAGGCAGAAGAACGGATAAGTGACCAGGAAGATAAAATAGTGAAAATAACTACCACAGAGCATAATAAAGAAAAAAGAATGAAAAGAATTGAGGACAGTCTCAGAGACCTCTAGGACAACATTAAACAGACCAACATTTGAATTATAGGAGTCCCAGAAGAAGAAGAGAGAGAAAAAAAAAAAGGGACTGAGAAAATATTTGAAGTGATTATAGTTGAAAACTTCCCTAATATGGGAAAGGAAATAGTCAATCAAGTCCAGGAAGCACAGAGAGTCCCATACAGGATAAATCCAAGGGGAAACATGCCAAGACACATATTAATCAAGCTATCAAAAATTAAATTCAAAGAAAAAATATTAAAAGCAGCAAAGGAAAAACAAAAAATAACATACAAGGGAACTCCCATAAGGTTAGCAGTTGATCGTTCAGCAGAAACTCTGCAAGCCAGAAGGGAATGACAGGAAATATTTAAAGTGATGGAAGGGAAAAACCTACAACCAAGATTAGTCTGCCCAGCAAGGATCTCATTCAGATTTGACAGAGAAGTTAAAACCTTTACAGACAAGCAAAAGTTAAGAGAATTCAACACCACCAAACCATCTTTACAACAAATGCTAAAGGAACTTCTCTAGGCAGGAAACACAAGACAAGGAAAAGACCTACAATAACAAACCCAAAACAATTAAGAAAATGGTAATAGGAACATACATATCGATAATTACCTTAAATGTAAATGGATTAAATGCTCCAACCAAAAGACATAGACTGGTCGAATGGATACAAAAACAAGAGCCATATATATGCTGCCTACAAGACACCCACTTCAGACCTAGGGCACATACAGATGGAAAATGAGGGATGGTAAAAGATATTCCATGCAAATGGAAATCAAAAGAAACCTGGAGTAGCAATTCTCATATCAGACAAAATAGACTTTAAAATAAAGACTATTACAAGAGGCAAAGACAGACACTACATAATGATCAAGGGATCAATCCAAGAAGAAAATATAACAATTGTAAATATTTATGAACCCAACACAGGAACACCTCAACACATAAAGCAACTGCTAACAGCCATAAAAGGGAAATCAACAGTAACACAAACGTAATACGGGACTTTAACATCCCACTTTCACCAATGGACAGATCATCAAAAATGAAAATAAATAAGGAAATACAGCTTTAAATGATACATGAAGCAAGATGGACTTGGTTGCTATTTTTAGGTCATTACATCCAAAAATGAAAGAATACACTTTCTTCTCAAGTGCTTATGGAATATTCTCCAGGATAGATGATATCTTGGGTCATAAATCAAGCCTTGGTAAATTTAAGAAAATTGAAATCATATCAAGTAACATTTGCGACCACAATGCTATGAGACTAGATATCAATTACAGGGAAAAATCTGTAAAAACAGAAACACATGGAGGCTAAAAAATACACTACTAAATAACCAAGATATCACTGAAGAAATCAAAGAGGAAATCAAAAAATATCTAAATACAAATTACAATGAAAACATGACGACCCCAAACCTATAGGATGCAGCAATAGCTGTTCTAAGAGGGAAGTTTATAGTAATACTGTCCTACCTCAAGAAACAAGAAACATCTCAAATAAACAACCTAACCTTACACCTAAAGAAATTAGAGAAAGAAGAACAAAAGAATCCCAAAATTAGCAGAAGGAAAGAAAACATAAAGATCAGATCAGAAATAAATGAAAAAGAAATGAAGGAAACGATAGCAAAGATCAATAAAACTAAAAGCTGGTTCTTTGAGAAGATAAACAAAATTGATAAACCATTAGCCAGAATCATCAAGAAAAAAAGGGACAAGACACAAATTAATAGAATTAGAAATGAAAAAGGAGATGTAACAACTGACACTCCAGAAATACAAAGGATCATGAGAGATTACAACAAGCAACTACATGCCAATAAAATGGACAACCTGGAAGAAATGGACAAATTCTTAGAAAGGTATAACCTTCCAAGACTGAACCAGGAAGAAATAGAATACATAAACAGACCAATCACAAGCACTGAAATTGAAACTTTGATTAAAAATCTTCCAACAAACAAAAGTCCAGGACCAGATAGATTCACAGGCGAATTCTATCAAACATTTAAAGAAGAGCTAACACCTATCCTTCTCAAACTCTTCCAAAATATAGCAGAAGGAGGAACACTCCCAAACTCATTCTACAAGACCACCATCACTCTGATTCTAAGACCAGACAAAGATGTCACAAAATAGAAAACTACAGGCCAATATCACTGATGAACATAGATGCAAAAATCCTCAACAAAATACTAGCAAACAGAATCCAACAGCACATTAAAATGATCAAACACCATGATCAAGTGGGGTTTACCCCAGGAATGCAAGGATTCTTCAATATATGCAAATTAATCAATGTGATAAACCATATTAACAAACTGAAGGAGAAAAACCATATGATCATCTCAATAGATGCAGAGAAAGCTTTTGACAAAGTTCAACACCGATTTATCATAAAAACTCTCCAGAAAGTAGGCATAGAGGGAACTGACCTCAACATAATAAAGGCCATATAGGACAAACCCACAGTCAACATTGTTGTCAATGGTGAAAAACTGAAATCATTTCCACTAAGATCAGGAACAAGACAAGGTTGCCTACTCTCACTACTATTTTCCAACATAGTTTTGGAAGTTTTAGCCACAGCAATCAGAGAAGAAAAGAAATAAAAGGAATCCAAATTGGAAAAGAAGAAGTAAAACTCTCACTGTTTGCAGATGACATGATACTATACATAGAGAATCCTAAAGATGCTACCAGAAAATTTCTAGAGCTAATCAGTGAATTTGTTAGTGTATCAGGATACAAAATTAATGCACAGAAATCTCTTGCATTCCTATACACTACTGATGAAAAATATGAAAGAGAAATTAATGAAACACTCCCATGTACCATTGCAACAGAAAGAATAAAATACCTAGGCATAAACCTTCCTAAGGAGACAAAAGACCTGTATGCAGAAAACTATAAGACACTGATGAAAGAAATTAAAGATGATACAAACAGATAGAGAGATATACCATGTTATTGGATTGGAAGAACAAACATTGTGAAAATGACTATACTACCCAAAGCAATCTACAGATTCAATGCAATCCCTATCAAACTACCAATGGCATTCTTCACAGAACTAGAATACGAAATTTCACAATTTGTATGGAAACACAAAAGACCCTGAATAACCAAACAATGTTGAGAAAGAAAAACGTAGCTGGAGGTATCAGGCTCCCTGACTTCAGACTATACTACAAAGCTACAGTAATCGAGACAGTGTGGTACTGGCACAAAAACAGAAATATAGATCAATGGAACAGGATAGAAAACCCAGAGAGAAATCCACGCACATATGGTCACCTTTTCTTTGATAAAGGCGGCAAGAATGTACAATGGAGAAAAGACAGCCTCTTCAGTAAGTGGGGCTGGGAATACAGGACAGCCACATGTAAAAGAATGAAATTAGAACACTCCCTAAAACCATCTACAAAAATAAACTCAAAATGAATTAAAGACCTAAATGTAAGGCCAGACACTATCAAACTCTTAGAGGAAAACATAGGCAGAACACTCTATGACATAAATCACAGCAAGATCTTTTTTGACCCACCTCCTGGAGAAATGGAAATAAAAACAAAAATAAACTAATGGGACCTAAGGAAACTTAAAAGCTTTTACACAGCAAAGGAAACAATAAACAAAATGAAAAGGCAACCCTCAGAATGGGAGAAAATATTTGCAAATGAAGCAACTGACAAAGGATTAATCTCCAAAATACACAAGCAGCTCATGCAGCCCAAAACCAACAAAACAAACAACCCAATCCAGAAATGGGCAGAAGACCTAAATAGACATTTCTCCAAAGAAGATATACGGATTGCCAACAAACACGTGAAAGGATGCTCAACATCACTAATCATTAGAGAAATGCAAATCAAAACTACAATGAGGTATCACCTCACACCGGTCAGAATGGCCATCATCAGAGAATCTACAAACATTAAATGCTGGAGAGGATGTGGATGAAAGGGAACCCACTTGCACTGTTGGTGGGAATGTAAATTGATACAGCCACTATGGAGAACAGTATCGAGGTTCCTTAAAAAACTAAAAAAAAAACCTACCATACGACCCAGCAACCCCACTACTGGGCATATACCCTGAGAAAACCATAATTCAAAAAGTCATGTACCACGATGTTCATTGCAGCTCTATTTACAGTAGCCAGGACAGGGAAGCAACCTAAGTGTCCATCGACAGATGAATGGATAAAGAAGTTGTGGCACATATATACAATGGAATATTACTCAGCCATAAAAGGAAGCAGAATTGACTTATTTGTAGTGAGGTGGATGGACCTAGAGTCTGTCATACAGAGTGAAGTAAGTCAGGAAGAGAAAAATACCATATGCTAACACATATATATGGAATCTAAAAAAAAAAAAAGCTTCTGAAGAACCTAGGGGCAGGACAGGGATAAAGACGCAGACATAGAGAATGGACTTGAGGACATGAGGAGGGGGAAGGGTAAGCTGGGACGAAGTGAGAGAGTGACATGGACATATGTTCGCTACCAAATGTCAAATAGATAGCTAGTGGGAAGAAGATGCATAGCAGAGGGATATCAGCTTGGTGCTTTGTGTCCACCTAGAGGGGTGGGATAGGGAGGGTGGGAGGGAGACGCAAGAGGGAGGAGATATGGGGATATATGTATATGTATAGCTGATTCACTTTGTTATACAGCAGAAACTAACACACCATTGTAAAACAATTATACTCCAATAAAGATGTTAAAAAAAATTTTTCCTACTGAACTTCAGATCCACAGAGCCCATGATGTATTGGACTTCTCTTCATATACAACCTACAGTCATCTTAAACTTCACATGTCCAAATCAAAGCTTATCATCTTCCTGCAAAAAATGTTATTCATTTTGTAATCCTTAACTCACAGGACAATGTGGGAATTCCAGTTTCCCAAGGCTCCAGCCCAGCAACCTGGGGGTCATCTTTGATTTCTTCCTGTCCTCTTCACAACCAAGCACTAATTCCTGTCGATTATATATGTTAACATTTCTCCAATTTGTCTCCTTTTCTCTACCCATCTTCCCAATTCCTTGGCTCAGACTAGAAAAGCTGGTCTTTCTGTTTCTCCTCTTCTTATCCAACCCACACCCTACCCCCCCCCCATCCATCTTCCCCTCCTCAGCCAGGGTGATCTTTCCAAAGGGTAATCTCATCAATACATTACCTGTTTGTAATATTTCACCGTTACCCATCTCTTTGAATAATCTAACATCATGGTGGGTGATGCCAATAAGACGACCAAATAAACATCCCCTGATTGTACCCCCAGCCTGCAACAACAATAATTTGGCGTCCATCAGGCTGTGGGATCCAGCGCCATACACAAGGGACCTGGGAGGAATCTTGCCCTCCTGTGTGTCAGGTAACATTCATTCAGACCTCAGTCCCAGCTGTGGACCCTGAAGTGACCTGTCAGCTGGCTTCAGTCCCTCTTGACTGTGGTCTGGGATCCCCTGGAGAACACTGACTTAGAATATTACCCACAGACAAGAGAGCCTTGTGAATGTCCGTGAGTCTGGTGGAGAAGTTCCGGTTCACCCTGGAACAGAAACAAATTCTAAGTTTGGATGCACCCGAGAGAGTAAGAGGAACAGTTTGACTTATCCGTCACCGCTCTCCCAAGACAGCACAGCTTGATGCCCAGAGAGCCCTTCTCAGCCCGTGGTTTCTCCCACTGGGGAAAGTAAGAGCATGTGAGTGATTGCCTACCTTCCCCACCCCTGTGGAATGCTGCCAAAGAAGCCCATTTCTCTCTTGTGGCATCCAGAGTACTGATTCCTGAGCTGCACCACCTGGGAGCAGTGAGGGGTTGGAATAACATCAACCAGGGCTTGGAACATATCACAGCGTTGTGTAGCCTACAAACTGTGTCACAGACTCCATCAGGATGGCCACAAGCCACTGGTAAGCCTTACCCACGAATCCCCCCAGCTTGTCCACAAGGTACCCGCAGTGCTCTGCATGCCCCACTCCTACCCCATGGCCAGCTTCCTGTGCACACTCCCAGTGGCAGCAAGAGTGAGCTTTCTGGAAGAGTTTGAGAAGGATTGGTGTTAATTCTTCTTTAAGTGTTTGGTAGAATTTGTTACTGAAACCATCTGGTCCTGGGCTTCGCTTTGTTGGGAAATTTTTGATCATTGCTTCAATTTCCTTAATTATATTGATCAATTCAGATTTTCTACTTCTTCATCATTCAGTCTTGGTAGATTGTATGTTTCTAGGAATGTATCCATTTCTTCTAGGTTATCCAAAATGTTGGCATATACTTGTTTATACTAGTCTCTTATAATCCTTTGTATTTCTGTAGTATCAGTTGTAAAGTCTGTCTTTCATTTCTGATTTCATTTATTTAAGTCTGCTCTCTTTTTTTCCTTAGACTAGCTAAAGTTTTGTCAATTTTGTTCATTTTTTCAAAGAAGCAGCTCTTAGTTTCATTGATCTTTTCTGTTGTTTTTCTGGTCTCTGTTTCATTTTTTTCTGCTCTTTGTTTTCTCCTTTCTGTTAACTTTGGCTTAGTGTGTCCTTTTTCTAGTTCCTTATGTGTAAAGTTAGGTTGTTTATTTTGGATATTAACTCCTTATCATCTATCTGATAAGGAGTTAATATCCAAAATATATAATGAATCCACAAAACTTAATAACAATAAAGTAAATAATCTGATTTTTAAAAGGGCAGACCTGAATAGACACTTTTCTACAGAAGACGTACAAAAGGGCAACAGGTACATGAAGAGAGGTTCAACATCACTAATCATCAGGAAAATACAAATCAAAATCACAATGAAGTGTCACTTCACATCTGTTAGAATGGCTATAATGAAAAAGAAAACAGATTAACAAGTGTTGTCCAGGCTGTGGAGAAATGGGAACACTTGTATACTGTTAGTGGGATATAAACCAGAAAAGCCACCATAGAAAACATTGCAGAGATTCCTCAAAAAATTAAAAATAGATTTTCCACAATGATTCAGAACTTCTACTTCTGGATATATATCCAGAGGAAATGACATCACTACCTCAAAAAGATATCTGCGTTCCCATGTTGATTTCAGTATTATTCACAATAACCAAGTTATGGAAACAACCTAAGTATCTGTTTAAGTGTGAATGGATAAAGGAAATGGTACATACATGGATGGATAGATGCTTGGATGGGTGGATGCATGGATGGATGGATGGATGGGTATAGATATAGATATAGATATAGATATATATGAGCATTATTCAGTCATAAGAAAGAAGGAAATCTTGACATTTGCTACATCATGGGTGGAACTTGACAGCATTACGCCAGGTAAAATAAGTCAGACAGAAAGAGACAAATACTGTAGGATATCACTTATATATGAAATAAAAGAAACAAACTCATAGAAGCAGAGAGTAGAATGTTGGTTGCAAAAAGCTGAGGAGTGGTGAAATGAGGAGATGTTAGTCAAAGGGTAGAAACTTCCAGTTGGAAGTTGAGTAAATTTTGGGATCTAGTGTACAGCACGGTAACCGCAGTTAACAATATTGTATTTATGCTTGAAAGTTGCTGAGAGAGTAGCTCTTAAATATACTTACCACACACAAAAATGATAATTATGTAGGGAGATGGAAGTATTAAGTGACCTTATTCATAAGATATAAGTGTATGAAGTCACTGCTTTGTACACAATAAACTTACACAATGTTACAGGTCCATTACATCTCAATAAAGCTGGAAAAGAAAGAAAATTATTGACATGCTTTACAAGACATGGTCTTGTCTCTGTTGGTCCCCTGAGTTCAGGAGGTACCCGAATTTCCCCCAGACGCTGTGATCCAGACCATAGGATCTTCTTCTGCTCCAGGAACACAGCACACTCTCTCTTCTTTCCTGACAGCAAGTCTCCTCCTCGTGTCTGTCTTCTCTGTACAGGACAGCATTTGAAGACAGTGCTTCCAGGAGGCCAAACTCAACTTCCCCAGCCTGGGCTCGATCCCTGAACTCACCAGCTATCTGTGTGTGCCCATCAGAGTGGCTGCCGCATCCACATTCACCGTCTCCTTCCCATCAGGCTGTGGGCTCTATGGAGGCAAATTCCAGCTTGACCTTCTCTACCCAGAATGTCCAGCGCCAGCCCAGTGCCTGCACGTGGAGGACTTTAGATGTTGGCTGAATGACAGAGACCGAAGACATGTCTTTTCTTGTGTTGGTGCCTTTTCAGCCCTGGATTCCTTTCTGGTTAGTGATGGAGGGAATGGATGACACAGGAACCAGGGAGTCGTTGCAGGTGGTCAGTATCGGGAGGCCCGTCAAGGCCAACAGTAGGCGACCAGCAGGTAGGTGACCTTTTGGTCCCATGGGAAGGAGAAGAGGGACGCTAAGCCCGAGGCTCAAAGATCTGGAGCCCAGGTGTCCCCTCAGAGGAGGGCTCAGCCTTTCTCCAGTAACATCCAGACCCAGATGAGGATGAGCCCTGGGCTGAGGCACCAGCTCCTTGCACACCTGGACCCAGGGCGGGAGGGATGCAGCCCCGAGCCTCCTCCAGGGCGCTGCTAGGCAGGCCCAGCAAAGGGGCGAACAGCCACGAGCACCTGGGCTCAAGCAGGTGAGGAGTAATTCACACAAAAAGACGCTCTCAGAATGTACTGCCTCTGGAACCATCGGACTCGGAAGAAACATCTCAGTGACTTCCTGTCTTCTTACACATGTTCATGCATGTACACACACACACACAGAGTCTATCATTGATTCCACGGAACCACGCACCTGGGGTCCGAACCCAAATGTGTCCCCTTCCTGCTCCTCCTGCGGGGGGTCCTTCCTCAGGGGATGCTCTGTCATCACCCAGGAGCCAAACCCAGATGCCCCCTTTTACTGCCATCTCCCTACATCCACTCACAGAAACATGGGTTCTCCTCCCAGCCTTCCACTCATCCCTGCTCTTCTGCTCCAGCTGGACCCACTTTGGCCCCATTTCCTGCAGCATCCCCTTTAATGTCCAGCCTGCATCCCTGTCCTGGCCCTGAATTGCTTCTCTACACAGCAGCTGGAGTCATTTTTCTACTATGCCAATCTGCTCAGAGAGACCCTCTGTTCAAATTCCTTTAAAGCTGCCCAGGGGTCTATGGAACCTTTCCAGCATCCTTACCGAGCTGCCAGGCCCCCAGTGGTCCAGCGGCTCCATCATGGCCCCATCACCTCTGCAGGCCCTCCGCTTCCTGCTCCAGGTCTGCTCAGCTTCCTTCGCGTTCTTGAAAATGTCTTTCTCCTGCCAAGGACATTCTCCTCTCTGTTTACCCTACCGCATTTTATTCTTCCTCTGATGGCAGCACAAAAAACACCTCCTCCAGGAATGGCTCGCCGACTTCCCAGGCTGAGTTTGATCCTCTGTCAGCCTCCAGAGCCTTGTTTCATCACCCATGTTTCGCATCAGTTCCTAAGTCCCATGAGGGTCACTGCTGTGAAAATCTTTGAGGGCAGATTCATTCTGTGGTTTAGAGTGTTTCTCTGATCCGGGAGGTTGGGATAACATCCTGCCGGCAATAATTAGTAGCTGTGTGGCCTTGGGGGAAATGACTGAGCCTCTCTGTTCCTCAGTTTCCTCAGCGGTAAAATGGGATGAGTAACAGCAAGTATCTCATGTGATCATTTCAAGGACTAAACGGGTTATTCCAGGCAAAGGTCTGAGCAGGCTGCCTGGCAGAGAGATCTCAACCGTTCAGTTGTGGGTGACGTCATCATTTACGCCGGGAGCTGACCTTCCTGGAGAGGACACAGCCCCTGATCACATCAGGGACATGAAGAACCAAGTGAGTTCCTTTTATTGCAGGTGTGTGTTTATTGACCTTTTGCTCCCATACCCCCGTTCTGGCTGCTGAGGGGATCCTCTGTCAGGCGAGTATGTGGAACTCGTCAGGTGGTGGAGTAGCTCGTCTGGGAACCTGGAAGTAGTTGGTCTCCCAGGTTGAGGTGCTCGGGGGCAGCAGGGGAGACCCTGGGGGGAGGCCCAGCTCAGCTGCAGGAGTGAGGGGTCCAGGGGCTGTGCCAGAAGAGGTGAGGGTCGGAGCCCCTGCAATGTCAGCACGAGGGCACATCCTGGGCCCTGGGGGATGGAAGAGTGAACCTGGACCTGGGACCAGAGCCCCCGGAAGTGGGCATCGGGCAGCAGGGGCCCCTCCCAGCCCTGGGCCTGAGGTCCAGTGGGCTTGGTCGCAGGCACAAAGCCTGCTCCTGGGCTGGCTGGTGAGGCTGAGACAGAGGGGCCCAGAGTCTGGGGCGGACTGAGAGTGTGTGGGAGGTCGGGGGGCTTGGCCTCAGGGCCCAGGCTGCCCATGGCATGGGATCACGTAGGTAAGGGTGGAGACACACGGGAAAGAGTCCAGTCCAAGGAAGGTGGCTTATTGCTTTCGTAGGGCTCAGAGCCTCTTACTGACCAAGGCACAGACTCCCTGTGCATGTGGAGCCCCCAGCAGAGTCACTGTCACCTTCCCAAGGGTGAGCAGGTGGGACCAGGCAAGGGGCTCCTCGGTGCACAGGGGCCAAGCTGCCCCCAGGGACCAGGGCTACTAGCTACTTAGCGAGGGGAACTGCCACTCAGAGGGGAGGCCCAGGCTTGACTGGGTTTGGTGACTTTCCCCAAAAAGATGATGCTCTGAGTATCTTTGTGAATTACGGAAATCAGAAAGGGCCTGCCAAAACTAGCAATGAATGCTTGTAAGGTTGAAGTCATCATCTTGATTCCAGTGGCAGCAGCTCCTTCCATGCCTTCCTCGCCCACATCAAGCATGGTCTGGCGGACCACCTGTGGAGACCCCAGAGCATTACCCACTGGACACAGGGGAGTAGGATGTGAGCAGCTGCCTGACCCCCACTAAGGGGACTGGCATTCATTCACCTGATGCTGTCTGTCACCGTGCTGTCAACCTGTTCAATTTGTCCTCGCAACAAACTCTCAGCTAGTTTGCAGTCATGATGCGCAGATGTGCAAAGCGAGGCTGCGCGTGCTGGGCCCAGGGTCAGAGAGGCAAAGAGCAGGGGCTCCCTGATGTGGATCCCTCTCTGTCTGAGTCCAGAGACTGTGCTGCCCCAAAGCACCCCCTGGTATAGGGGGAGGGGCAAGGCAATACATTTTCTCACAGTCCGCTGTCCACAGTCCCTCCCTGTCGAAGCAGCAGATGGGTGGGCACTGCTTTTGCTCATCTCCTGCCCCAGTGGAAATGTCCCTGAGCCCTCGGCTACTTTGCGTAGGATGTGGCTTCCCATCCCTGGACCCCGCAGGCCCCTTGGCACATACGCCTCCTTTACCAGGTCCTTTGGCAGGTGGGGTGCAGGGGAGACCGCAGGGCTGCCCAGCCTCCCCCATTCACTCTGACTTCTCTGCTTCTAGGATTGCGGTACCAGGGCCTCTGGTATTCTTGTCTTGTGCTCTTAGGGTATTTCCATCACGATGGCCCTGTAGCCATTGTTAGTACCTATAACCTCTTACCTGCTCTGCTAGACTCTGCACGCTGGCTAAGAACTATCACCCTCATTTACAGATGAAAAAACTGAGGGGCACGAGATTTTAAGTATTTGACTCTATAGGCAGTGAAGAGTGGAGCTTGGCATGGGGTCCACTGCTGATTTCAGATCTTTCCCAATGATAGACTTCTGGGTCACATTAGATTTCAGGGAAAGTGGGCACAGCTCCCCACCATGATTGTAACCCAACTCTCCTGGGCTTAGGGAGTCCCAGGCGGCATGAGTGAGTTACAGGAAATTCAATGAATTTGAAAATTCAAAATTAGCCAAACATCTACCTGTCTGTCACCATTCAAGCTCCTATAAGAAGGATGAATTGTCCAAAGTTTTAAAGACTCACCTCGGAAACCCCCAGCTTGTTGACCTCTGTGATTCCTGACAGGTCAGACTCGTGGTTGAAGACTTTCTTAATACCCAGCTGGGAAAGTACGTTTCTCAGCTTATAGTCGCTGGAGATGGAAAACCTTGGCAAGTTGAGTTCATCTATCCGTCTAGGAAATGAGGAAAATAAACTGGAACTTCTGCTTGACTCAGAGCCCGCCTTTTCCCATCTCACAGCTTGGTCTTCTGTGGTTTCCTCTCCAGCTACTCCCTTCTCCCTGGAATAAGGACTCCTTTCCTCAGTTTCTAGACCCCTCGGGGTAACTCTCCTTAATTCGTTAATTATCCATCATGTCGGCAGGTATCTAACGTGCTAGGCAGAGCACAAGGGCTGGGGCTCAGGCGGTGCCCACATCTGGCCCTGCTTCTCCCTGTAAGCCCGTAGGGCATGGGAAACACCCTCCTCCAACAGGGATTCCACAGCTTCTGGGAGACTGTGCTGGGGCGGCTGCTCCATGGGCACCAGGAAGGCTTCCTGCAGGAGGTGGCATGGAGCCTGAGTCCCGGAGGAGTGAACGGAGCTGACTGGGTGAAGAGGAGTCCAGGAGGCAGGAGGATGCACTTGCAGGAAAGAGGGAAGAAAGAAGGGCTGCCCCACAGCACAGAGGCAGCCTGAGTGCGGGCAGTGGGGAAGGGAGGGGCCGGGAAGGGGCTTGGGTGGGACGTGGAGGGCTGGGGGCTGCATTCAAGGGCCTTGGGAACCTGAATCAACCAATCCAACATCTCGATCTTGTCTTCCCAGTGAGCTCCTTGAGGGCAGGGATGCATCCGCTTCTGAGCAGAGGTGGCAGCATGTTCTTGGAGCAACAGATGCCTCCTCTCTCTTTGTCTCTATTTCCTTTAAGACTCTTGTCACGGTGTCAGCTCTTACAGATGCCAAATACAAGGAGGCTGTGGCTCCCATTAAACGTTGAGTCCCTTGGGAGCAGGGAGGTACCTATTCCTCCTCATAGGCCATCTTTCCTCCCTCCTTCCCTCCCTCCCTCCCCCCGCCCTTTATCCATTCATTCAACAGATTCTTAGTGAGCGCCCTCCATGGGCCAGGAACGTGTAGATGCTTGTCCCCCCAGTGCTTGTAAATCAAAGATGTCTGATGAATATTCTATCCACTTACAACTATTCACTGAGCCCCCGCCCTGTGGTAGCTCTTGGTACTGGAGGAAGGAAAGGGTTGGGAAGGGAGTACATGCAGGGGGAGGGTGGGTCCCGTGTCCTGGAGTCTCCTGGGATCTGCAGTGAGGAGGGGCTGAGAGTCAGGCAGCCCCAAGGCGCCCGGTCCCCTGGACAGGGGTTGGGGAAGGAACTGCAGCCTCAATGTCACGTCTAGGCAGGTCTCTCATTCTTTGCGGTTTATAATGTACTTTCCACACCTGTTACCCCTAGGATCTGCATAGCTGCCCACAACCTTCCCTATCTCCGCTGCAGCAGACACTGCGCCCAGAAGTGCCTCTCCCTCTGCTGTCCCCCTTGTTATTGGTCTCCTGTGTCTGCACTCAGTTTATCCAGAGCCCGACCCCTTCCGCCCTTCCCGGTTCCTCCTGGTGTATCCCCAGCGGCTCCCCTGGGTGAGTCCACTGGGCGCCTGGCTGGCCTCCCTGCCTCCATGCTGGTCCACGGCTGTCTGTTCTCCACTGGACAACCTGGGTGATCCGTTTAAAACATGACTCAGATCGTTCACTCTTTGGCCCAAAACCTTGTGATGAGTCTCTATTTCCCTTAGAGGGGGGCGCGTCGAGGGGTCTGCAAGGCTCCAAGTGACCTGACTCCCCCCTGGGGTCCTGACCTCTCCCAACTTTCCCTCTCACTCCCTCTGCTCTGGCCTCACTAACCCTCAACCACACCAGGCTCCCTCCTGTCTTAACAGGTTTTGCACTGGCTGTTCCCTCAGCCAGGAACGCTTTTCCCCCCCATATGCACATGGCTCAATCCCTCATCTCAAACATCACCTAAGGGCCACCCTGCTTACAATCACAAGCTACTTGCGGGTCCCATTTTTTCATGATTTTACTGTGCTTTACTCTCCCCACCTCCCCATTTCTCCCCTCTCAAAGTAGCAAATAATTTACTACATTTATTTCCTGTCTGTCTCCTCCAACTGCAAAGTAAGTGCCCGTAGGGCAGGGAATTTACTGCTTTATTCGCTGACCTACCCTCAGAGTCTAAATTAGTCCCTCAGATGTAGCTTGATCTTCATTCATTCATTCAATCAGTGCTGAATGGTTGAATGAATAAATGAGTGAATTAATGTTTAGCCCGTGCAAAGCTGATGCTCACGTCTGTCTCACCTGAGCCCCCAACTGATCCCAGTCCCATCCGCCCCCCTCCACCTGCAAGAGGTGGAGCCACGGAGAGAACAGCATGAGTGTCGGGGGTTGTGTGAGGATCCTCAGGACTCAGCGCATGTCAGTGTCAGAGGAACCCTCAGCCCCGCCCCCTCTGATGTCATCATCTTAGAGAAGGAACAGCTCAGGCCCAGAGCCACGCAGGCAGCCAAGGGCAAGGTCAGCCCTGGACGGGCCCTCCCACCTCTGCCCCCGCCCCTGGACATTACTGAGGCCCGGGGGCTGCGGGTCCGGAGTCCTGGAAGAGGGGGAAGGGCCGAGAAGGCAGATGGGCCCACAGCTCCGGGTCCTGGGGACACTCACCTGGGCTGCAGGGAGTCTCTCCATCTCCTCAGCGTCTCTGGGAGCAGCTTGGCCTCCAGGTCGTGCATTTTGCCCTCGTCAGGGAGGATGAAGGGCGCGCTGTCGTCGCTGGTGTACCTGAGCTCCAGCGCGGGGCAGGCAGCTCCTCGTCCCGGAAGTAAGGCGTTTCCAGGCCCCCAGTGGTCATCATGGGCACCTCCACTGTCCTGTTCTCACTCACGTGGAACTCTGACTTATAAGTATGGCTGGGATCAAAGGGCTTCTTCCACTGGGCTAGAGGTGGAGGGACAGGTGAGGGGTCTGTGGTGCAAGGGCTGCAGGCGTCTCACTCCTCTGCCCTGGTCCCTGAGCAGGGGAGACCCTCCCCACACCAGCAGCCCCCCACGTGCCTCTAGGGATGGCCCTGCTAGGTTTGCACATATACCTGGGCAGGTGGGTAGGCCCTTGGGGACGGGGGTGAGCCCAGAGGTCTGGATTGGGAAGGGGGACATGAAACAAACCTGGTTAATTGTGCTACGTGAGAAACCAACAGGAACAGGACAGGGCAAGGGAGAGATGGGGTGAGGCTGGGACTGCAGAGAAATGGGAGCTCCTGGTCCTTAAAGGGAACAGTGTTAGTGACCAGTGGCTAGTCACTGGCTTTGCAGGGAGGACACATGTCCTCGCAGCCTTGTGAGCCAGGCTGAAGCAGGAGCCACATGGGTACCAGGAGGGCAGGGCGGGGTCAGCAGAGGAGAGAGCTGGGGTCTCCCCGCAGGAGGATGGAGCATTCAGTGATGGGGGCTTCTTGGGGAGATTAGGGCCCTGGGGCTTCATGGAGTGTGTATCCACCCCCGCTTCCTGCTTTGTTTCCAGCCCTGCCTGTGTCCCCAGAGTTAGAGGCAGGAGCAGAGGGAATGCAGGGCTGGCTGGGGTGCCCCTGGTGGGGAGATCTGGGAGGAGAAAGTCCTAGACCAGGGCAGGCTTGTAGGAGAGGAAAGCACAGGAGACTGAAAGAATAAACATAGCAGGACAGGCCTGGATTCGTTTTCCAGAGAAATGGGATTCTACGCTTTCATTTACAGAGGAAAACACAGACCCAGGAGGGCTGGCCACGGCTGCAGCCAGGAGCTCCCAGCACAGGGCTAACTTGTCTCCCCAGAGCTAGTGTCTCCTAGGCACGTGACCACCCCCTGCCTCAATGATCATTCCTTCTGTCTTTATCTATGCCGTGTCCCTATTTGCACTGCTGGCTCTATGTTTGAAATCTATCTGCCTTCTCTCTGATCCTTATGAGTTTTCAGGCTGAGGTTTGCAATCTTGAGTTTCTATCAATGGGACTGGTCACTGGGCCAGCTAGAATCTGGGAAAGAGTCTTGGCTGGATGCTGTCCTCTGAGTCTTCCCTCAGATGATGGCCTTGCCAGTTCCACCCTCATGGTCATGAAAGAGCACAACTGAAGTTCCTTGTGCTGGCCAGGCTGCTCAGAGGCTGTCACACTGTGAAGACGGCCACCAGCCTCACCTCAACCACCAGAGACCAAGTCCCCTTAGACGGAGCCCGTCAGACACAGCCCACAGTGTACACAGCTGAGGCCTTCCTGAGCATGTCCAAAAGCATCTCATTAGGGAGGAACCTGGAGTTCCCGGCCACCCCGGAGAGAGCTGAGACGAAAACTCCTTCCTTCTGGCAGCCGGGCAAGTTTAAATCAGAATAAAAAGTCTCCCTGTGGCTCAGACAAAAGGGTTAGTGGCTCCCCTGCACTTAAGTCCCGCACAGTCAGCTGTGGTTTAGAAAACCCCGAAATAGACAAAGCCTATGATCGAGGCAGAGCCTTGGAGCCCAAGCCCCCCTCAGCCAGGAGCAGCCTGCTCTGTAATGTTTTACCGAACGACACAGTTGGCAGAGGCTGGACAGAAATTGCCCTGAAGACACAAAACCAGAAGTGTGTTTCCTTCTGAATTAAACAGGGCACCCACCTTTAAAGTAGACGTAATTCACCAGGACCATCACTGTGCTCTGGGAAACATTTTTGAACAGCTCCACAATTTTCCCCTGCGTTTTATTCTTCACGTAGTCATTGATGAGCTTCTTGGCAGTGTCGGAATCCCGGAAGTCGGTGGAGAAGGCCTCGGAGGCACACAGCGCCCAGGCATCTTCCCTGAACTTGTCCTGAAGCTTCAGCTGCTCCTGGACGAACATGGCGTTGCCCACGCTCAGCTGCAACTGGTCGCTGGGTCGGCCGAGCGTCTGCAGGAGGTGCTGGAAGCCCTGGTGGATTTCTGTCTCAGGGCTCTCTGTGAGGTTGAACTTGAAGCCTTCCAGGGGCTCCGTCAGGGTGGGTCCGCGGGCCCCCAGGCACAGGAAGGCCAAGGCCATGGAGACGCTCAGGGGGGAGAAGATGACATTCTCATTGGAGGTCTTCAAAGCCAACTGCTTGTAGAGGCTGAGGGTGAAGTCGGTGTTACTGGAGACGAAAGTGTGGTCGTCCATAGGTGCCCCTTTGTGTTGGTCCTCTGGGGTCACATCCTCCGGGTCAAGCCCACCCCCTGGGAGGCAGTGGACACTGGAGCAGAGCCCAGCCACCAGGAGCCCCAGAGCCAGGAGGGGAGACATTCCCTCTGCCCTCATCTCTGAAAAGCAAAGCTCCTTTAAGTCTCGGTGTGTCAGATGATGGCCCAACCACCACCCAGTGTCCCCACGTGGTCTCTGCTCTCTCTGCCTCTGCTGCTTTGTGGCCTCCCAGTTCTAGGCACCCTCCTGGGCTCCCAACATACATGAGGAGGCTTTGGGCTCCCTCTCACCCTTTGAAGCAAGTCTTGTAATTGTTACCAATTTCCCCAATGGAGAAACTGGGCACAGAGAGGGAAAGGGGCTTTTCCAAGGTCACCCAGCAAGGAAGTAGAGGAGCGAGGGCAAGAAGCCTGGGTTGCCTGGCTCCAGTGGAGAGCTGGTGATGGGTTTGAGGTGCTTTCCAGTGAGAACCCATCCCCCTCCTGCTGGGAGAGCAGCCACCGTCAGAGGGGACTAGGCAGCAGGGGCTCCGTTTCCACTATGTCCCCTGTCTGCCCCCCAGGATGGAGCCCTGGACTTAGAGGACACAGCACCTCTCCCAGCCTCTTGATGACAAGTGTGTGACATTAGGGGGGCACTCTCATTGTGGTACCTCGTTGCAGTGAGGGTTCAATGAGAGAGGCCACCGCAAGCAGCGGGACCAGCGCTGGAGCCTAGGTGGCCCTGATAAGGGTTGCTGTAAAGATCAAAGGAGGGTAGAGTGTTCTTTTCAGCCCCTGGCAGGTGGACACATGGTGGTTGATTCCACCATAAACCTGTAAAGGCCTCCTAGTGGGGAGAAGCAGCGTGGTCTCAGAGTGCCAGAGACCTGGACAAGGATTCCATTTTGACCACTAGTGAGTGCTGTGTGGTGACAAACAAGTGACTGAGCCTCTCTGAGCCTCAGGTCCCATCTCTGTCCATGTTGAATGGCTCAGGTGACATAAAGTATGAAGGTGCTGGGTTCATAAGAGGAGTTCCAGAGGTGTCATCTCCTCCACATGCCACCGTCTCTAGGACCCTACAAGCCAGAGCTGTGATCCCTGAAGACAGGGGACAGAGGACAGAGCTACTGCATGAAAGTCTGAGAGAGGCTTAGCTCAAAGCTGGAGGCCTCAGCAAACAGGACTGCTTACCTTCAGCCTCTGGCCCCTCATCTCAGAGTTCAGAGGAGAAAGGACTGCTGGGGGGGAGGGGAGTGAAGGGGAGGGAGCTGAGCTGAGGCCAGTGGAAAGGCCTTAGGACAAGCCTGGGGACAGAGGCGATCAATTGCCCCAACTTTTAGTTTACTCAGGGCCAGTGCCGTCGTTTCTTTCAAAAAGAGTTAAACATTTTCCTCTAAAATTATTCCTGAAGAAATAGTGCTTTTGTTATTTGGCTGGATTGGAGAGCTGGCTCTGTTTCTGAGCAGTCTGTCTTTTCAGTTGCTGGACAGACGCACCTTCCTGTCTGCTTGACCGGGGACCCTATAGGGACAGTGGAGCCCAGGAAACTCCCCTAGAGGCCCCGCAGCCTCTGCTCAGAGGGACACTGTGCACTAATTCCATCCACCCGGCTCTCTGAGAGCATCACCTGTGCCAGGCAAGGAGACGCACTGCACGGCCCTCGGGAAGTTCTGACCCTGACGGTGGATGCACAGCTGTATAGGGTGCACAGCTGGCTCGAATCAGAATCCCACAGAGTCAAAAGCCAAAATGTTCCCAGAAGCCCTGGTAGCATGTCCCTCCCTTTGCAGGATGAAAACAGACCCAGAGGACTGGTCTTCAGACGGGGCAGAACACTCCCAGCATCGGACATAAGTCCCCCCACCTCCCTCCTGCCTCACGTTCCACAGGTCCCGTACAGGGTCCTAGAACCACCGTGGAAAGGGGGTCCCTTTGCTCTCAGTGTGGGAGCGTCACGGATTAACCGCTTGGGAGAGCGGGATGTGGGGAGTGGATCCAGAGCCGCCGCCTGTCCGGGATGCTGGATTCTCATGGGTGCTGCTATCTATTTATCCCGCAAAGAGCTCCTCCCCTGCTTGCACAATGTCTGCGGGGACAACAGTGTTCTGTCCTCAGACTGGAAATGGACAGATGACCATTCCTAGTAACAGGATTTATTACATCTATTTGAACAACCTTGTTACAGAAATCGCTAACGTTTTGTCTCTTAAAAGAAAACTGAAAATAAACAAATAAAAAAAATTTCCCTTGAGAGTGTTTTCTCCTGTTAAGAAAACTCATTTAAGTATGTGTGAAAGCTCAGAATATAAAAATAAGGGACATTGAAAAATATACCTATTGATCGTTAAAAAAATATATTGGTCTTGTTAGTTTTCCCCATGTTTATGATAACTTCACTGAGAACCACATAAAAACCCAGAGAATATAGAGAAAGACATTGGGAAATATTCCCTAGAATTGTGTCACTCTGGGACAGCCCCACCAAACATTATGCTGTGTTTCTTTTATAAGTCACTTTTCTTTGATTTGTGTATGTGTGTGCACCTGTCTGTATGTGATAGGAATGTCGAAACACAAACTCAGATATGTTTTTAATAGGTAATGCGCTTTGTCTAGAGCTCGATTTACATTCCCAGAGAGGGAGTGTGAGCTGGAAGGCCTCCGTGCTAGGTGTTGAGAGCGCAAGTGTCAGGGTTCTCTGGTCTCTGGCGCCATCTGTCTTTGGAGGCCTGCTGTGTCTGGGCCTTTGTCCTTACCCCTTCACTACTAGTTCACCCTAAGAGCTGGTTGACCTTCATCCCTGGCCTTGAGGTCTCCTTAGATTTCTCTTTGAGCTAATCCCAGGCCTTTCTAGAGCTCAAGGGAAAATCCTTCCCTTTTACCCCTCTTAGTCACAACCCTCCCTCCATGACAACTCTTGACAGACCTCTGTGACCCCTGGGGGTTCCACCAAGCATAGTTTGGAAACCACTGGCTTAGTGGTGAGGGTATGGCTTTAGCCTGAATACCTGAATCAAGAAAGTACTACTCACCAGGTGTGACCTCAAACAATTTACTGTAAATCCCTCAACATTAATCTCCTTGCCTCTGAAGTGCAGGTACAAAATTTCCCTGACGGAGGTGTCTATAAATATTAAGTGTAATAATACTGAATGGAAGCTCTAGTAGGACAGGATTTGGTTGGAGGGCTGTACAGTGCTTCCCTCTTTTACTACTTAGTAAATATTTATTGACGGTAAAGCATTGATGGGACTAAGAAGATTTTGGTCCCATCCTTCCTGAAATGACAATTTATGTCCTTTCAAACACCAAATAGTTCCAGAATAGTTACATATTTTTAAGCTACACAGTATCCAAAAATATAGTGGCTGAAACAAGACTGCAGTTTATTTCCATCTCATGTAGGTCCAGATGCCGGCAGTGGGTTGACACGGTGGTCCCACCATGTCAGGACTCAGGCTTCTTCTATCTTGTCGCTCCGCCATTCCTCACGTTTATTTGCCATGTCCCAGATGGGTCGTTGCTGTGTCCACCTTCCAGGTAAGGACAAGAGGGGAAGGTAACAGCACACCCTTTTCTTTGAATGGAATGTTCTAAATGTTGTCTGTAATTTCCACTTCTGTTCCACCAGCCAGAGTTTGGTCGTATGGTCACACCTACTGCAAAGTTGCAAAGGAAGCTGCCCAGTGCAGTCAATATTCTACGTTGGGTGCCATGTCTTAGCTAGAAATTGGGAGGGGGGAGAAAATGAGAATAGACGTTAGGCATCACTACTAACATGGTCCCAACATTTCCCCCGAGTGTTCCCAAATTCTCTGGCCCCAGGAGAGCCTTCATCTTCCTTAAAACTGAAATGACTTGGTCTGAACCTCCAGTCAATGTGAAGGCAGAAAATTTTTCTACTTTTTCCAAGTAACTCTGAGGATGTTTGAAGTGGTCCCCTCCAGGTCATCTCTGTACAGGCCACTGAGGCTACAGGATCACTGAAGGATATTTACCTCCTGAGTCAGCAATCTTTTTTGAATATTCCCTCCTGGGAGTCCAGGGGACCCTGGCAATATTTCTGGACCACACAAAAGGGAAAAAAAAAGAGAAATTAATGGCATACTTGTGTCTTAAGAGATACCCCTGCCCATAGGGATAGAGCTTTGACACCCTTGCTATATTCAAAATGTGGTCTGCAGACCAACAGCAGAGAGCTTGTAGAAAGGCAAACTCTTGGGACATACTCCAGGCCTACGAATACGGAATCTGTCTCCTGATAATCTCCCCAAGTATTCATATAGACCTTACGGGCTGATGGGGCACAGCCATGTAGCCTAAGCAGGTTGAAGGGAGCAGGATGCGCTGACTATGAAAACACAGAAGCCTGCAACAAGACGAGTTTTTTTAGAGTCTTAGGAATTGCGGTTTGGAAGATACCAATTCAGATAAAACCAAAAGAGTGTTCCAAGGAAGAGAAAGAGTCAGGAGCTTAGGGCTTCCCTGGTGGCGCAGTGGTTGAGAGTCCACCTGGTGATGCAGGGGACACGGGTTCGTGCCCCGGTCCGGGAGGATCCTACATGCCGCGGAGCGGCTGGGCCCATGAGCCATGGCCACTGAGCCTGTGCGCCTGGAGCCTGTGCTCCGCAACGGGAGAGGCCACAGCAGTGAGAAGCCCACGTACTTCAAAAAAAAAAAAAGAGTCAGGAGCTTATAAAGACAAAACCCACAAGGCTGTTAATGTTATCTGGCAAGAATTTTGATTGACTTTGACAAAAGAAAGGAAATCATTGTCCTTAAGAGATAGGTTGTCATGATTTTTTAAGGGTAAGGTTCCAATAAGTAGATAGGTCGTCACAAATTACTTTAGGGTAAGGGTCTGATATGTATCTTGAGTCTGAAGACTGGGCAGATGTTCTAGATGTCGATATTAAGAAAATAATTGGTCAAAGTTCAGAACCCATTTGAGCAGAGACGTGCATAAGTCACAATTCTGAATTCTTGACTTTCCGTTCACATTTCCCCCTTATGTTCGAGATCTTTTGGGAGAAAGCACTGGTGATCAACCATTTGTTTACTTGGCATCAGCGTGGACTTCTTTGGTGCTGAGAAGACTTATTCCCAGAGAATCATGTCCCATGGAGGAGGAGAAGAGGTGGTTGTGCAGGAGACATGCTTTTAGAGAGCTTATGGCCACATTTGAGCAATAAGGGGCCATCTAGGAAGTAAGTCTTAGGCAGCACTCAATAGAGGAGAAATTCATGGCTCTCCATTAGCAGGAATCTTATGGGAGTCATCAGTCACCTCCAGATGTCAAACTATCATTATTCCCTTGGAGGCTGTCATAGTACAACAGTGGGAAATATAAAACATAAGAAGTTGAAAACCAACAGAGAACAAATTAGAAAAATGATTAGCATGACTAGTTGCAATCTTGATTAAAATGAGGCACCAAGTCCAGCTGAAAAAGATTTCTAGATGTCAAGGTTTAAGTCTCTTTTTGCGGTTTAAAATGTCTCTGATGATGGCATCGTGCGTTTAGGTAATCGTTCTGAGTGACTTATACAGCAACAGGCACAAGGATTGTCTATACATGAGCTATTATGGTGATTTCCCTGAGGTTTATATCAAGCTGTACAATTTTAGCTTACCTGGCTTCAGAAAAAGGGCAGTTTTATTTCTCAATGATTCCAAGTCAAAAAAATTAGAGGAAAAACTGGAAACTGTACTTTGGAGAGTCAGAGCCAGATATTGGAGGAAACTAGAAGAATTCAGGATCTAGTTCAGTTTACAGGTAAATACCAAAACATCAAAGACAGTTAACAGCACCAGAATCTATTATCCACAAAGGTACATTACTGAAACATAATTTTTCTCTCTAAAATCACCCTCATCCTACCAAATATTGCCAAGTTAAGATTAATTTTTAGTTAACATAAGTCTGGGATCAATAAACTTGTCCTGTTTATTTATCTATGTGTAACAAAAATAGCAACTGATCACATAAGCTCTTTTAAATCTGCTTTCCTGGAACTTTTCATTAGGAATCTCAGAATGAACCTTTAAGGTCCTCTCAAGCCCAGTAAAGCCAAGTCATATACTTGCCATCAGACTTTGCCTGCAATACCTATAGATTTAGGTGAATCCCTCCCTTCTTGAGATCCCCCAAATATCTTGAGCTTCCTGCAATTGCCAGGAAGTGACCTTCCTTACTCACCTGATTAGACAGCTGGGAACCCTGTGAGCAAAGCACCAGACTGTTTTTCCAAGGGGATTGTTGGCTACATAAAGTCAATCTTAGTTCCTTAAAGCTGGATGGTAATATCTGAATTTATGCATACTCTTAAATATGGCATTCCAAACAAAGCCTTGGTAATAAATCAATGTTTTTCCAATTGTGTCCTGTTCTAAAGAGAGCAGACTATTTTGAATTTATGTAAATGACTAAATTGCCATGAAAATAAGAATAGTCATTAAGAGTTTCTGAGTCCTGGAGAGTTCAGATGGGGAGAAAAAATAATGTTTCATCTTTGTTTACAAAGCTATACAATATCAAAATGCTGCAAGTCATAGATGTCTTGAGAGAAGAGGGTTCCTTAAATCTGGTAGAATGAAACATTAAAAAATAGGGAACATTTAAACCAAAAAGTCATACAAATTATTATCATCTTCATCAGTTCACTCATTCCCATGAATTTAATTCTTGATTTTGATCTTTTTCCCCAGTTTTATGAAGCCATCAGTTTCTCCATTCGAGTTCTGTAAACTCTTATCCGGTTCAGTGATATGATCTGAAAGTTTATCAGAAAACTATACTCCAGAGAAAGTATCGGAGTCCTTCCTATGAATGTCTCTGAAGGTGAAACATATTTGTAAAAGCAGCAGTGTAAACAATAACTCTCTGTAAATGAAAAAAGACTTAAAAATACCCAATATTTAAGATCTGAGAGTTTGTTATAATGAAACTGACAAGAAAATTTGGCATTTCTGTGACACAACATTGGAAGAAAGGAACTAGATTTATGACTGATAACATTATACCAGGATGTATTACTTTTCCAAGAATTTTGCATAGTTTCTGAAACAAAACAAGTTTTTTTTCAAGCTATCAAAAGATTTGGTGAAACTATTTTAAAGTAGTTATACCAAAATACACAATTATTCTTAGAGTTCACCTAAAAACTCTCATCCCATTTACATTTAATTTACTTATGAAAATTTTATCACACCAAGTTATATTTCTTGCTAACAAATTTTATATTAAAATTGGGTTCACTAAAAGTATTATACTTAATGTTGATAACTCTAAAGACACAACCATATTAATTAAACTAACAAACTTAAATTAGCTTTTTAAAAAATTTTTATTGGAGTATAGTTGATCTAAATGTTGCATTAGTTTCAGGTGTACAGCAAAGAGAATCAGTTATACATATACATATGTCTACTCTTTTTAAGATTCTTTTCCCACATAGGCCATTACAGAGTACTGAGTAGAGTTCCCTGTGCTATACAGTAGATCCTTATTAGTTATATATTTTATATATAGTAGTGTGTATACATCAATCCCAACCTCCCAGTTTATCCCTTACCCCCTGGTAACCATAAGTTTGTTTTCTACATCTGTAATTCTATTTCTGTTTTGTAGATCAGTTCATTTGTACCCCTTTTTTTAGATTCCACATATAAGCAGTATCATATATGATGTTTGTCTTTCTCTGTCTGACTTACTTCACTCACTATGAAAATCTCTAGGTTCATCCATGTTGATGCAAATGGCATTATTTCATTTTTTATGGCTGAGTAATATTCCATTGTATATATATACACCACATCTTTATCCATTCCTCTGTTGATGGACATTTAGGTTGCTTCCATGTCTTGGCTATTGTAAATAGTGCTGCAATGAACATTGGGGTACATACATCTTTTCGAATTATGGCTTTCTCCAGATATATGCTCAGGAGTGGGATTGCTGGATCATGTAGTAGCTCTATTTTTAGTTTTTTAAGGAACCTCCATACTGTTCTTCATAGTGGCTGTACCAATTTACATTCCCACCAACAGTGATGAGGGTTCCAGCATTTATTGTCTGTAGATTTTTTGATGATGGCCATACTGACCAGTGAGAGGTGATGACTCATTGTAGTTTTGATTTTCATTTCTCTAATAGTGATGTTGAGCACCTTTTCATGTGCTTTTTAGCTACCTGTATGTCTTCTTTGGAGAAATGTCTATTTAGATCTTCTGCCCATTTTTTTGATTGCACTGTTTGTTCTTTTGATACTGAGCTGTATGTTCGTATATTTTGGAGATTAATTCCCTGTCAGTTGCTTCATTTGCAAATATTTTCTCCCATTCTGAGGGTTGTCTTTTCATTTTGTTTATGGTTTCCTTTGCTCTGAAAAAGATTTTAAGCTTAATTAGGTCCCTCTTATTTATTTTTGTTTTTATTTTCATTAATCTAGGAGGTGGATTGAGAAATATCTTGCTGCAATTTATGTCAAAAATGTTCTGCCTATTTTTCCTCTAAGAGTTTTATAGTATCCAGGCTTATATTTAGGTCTTTAATCCATTTTGAGTTTATTTTTGTGAATAGTGTTAAGAAGTGTTCTAATTTCATTCATTTACATTTAGCTGTCCAGTTTTTCCAGCACCACTTATTGAAAAGACTGTTTTCTCCATTGTATATTCTTGCCTCCTTTGTCATAGATTAGGTGACCATAGCTGCATGGGTTTATCTCTGGGCTTTCTATCCTGTTCCATTGATCTATATTTCTGTTTTTTGTGCCAGTACCATACTGTTTTGATGACTGTAGTTTTGTAGTATAGTCTGAAGTCAGGGAGTTTGAGTCCTCCAGCTCTTTTTCTTTATCAAGATTGCTTTGGCTATTCGGGGTCTATTGTGTTTCCATACAAATTGTAAAATTTTTTGTTCTAGTTCTGTGAAAAATGCCATTGGTAATTTGATAGGGATTGCATTGAATCTATAGATTGCTTTGTGTAGTATAGTCATTTTCACAATATTGATTCTTCCAATCCAAGAACATGGTATATCTCTCCCTCTGTTTGTGTCATCTTTAATAACTTTCATCAGTATGTTATAGTTTTCTGAGTACAGGTCTTTTGCCGCCTTAGGTAGTTTATTCCTAGGTATTTTATTCTTTTTGATGCAATGGTAAATGTGATTGTTTCCTTGATCTCTCTTTCCGATCTTTAATTGTTAGTGTATAGGAATGCCAGAGATTTCTGTGCATTAATCTTGTATCCTGCAACTTTACCAAATTCACTGGTGAGCTCAAGTAGTTTTCTGGTGGCATCTTTAGGATTTTCTATGAATAGTATCATGTTATCTGCAAACAGTGACAGTTTTACTTCTTCTTTTCCAATTTGTATCCCTTTTATTTCTTTTCCTTCTCTGATTGCCATGGCTAGGACTTCTAAAACTATGTTGAATAAGACTGGCAAGAGTGGACATTCTTGTCTTGTTCCTGATCTTAGAGGAAATGCTTTCAGTTTTTCACCATTGAGAATGATGTTTGCTGTGGCTTTGTCATATATGACCTTTAATATGTTGAGGTAGGTTCACTCTAAGTCCATTTTCTGGAAAGTTTTTATCATAAATGGGTTTTGAATTTTGTCAAAACACTTTTTCTGCATCTCTTGTGATGATCATATGCGTTTTATTCTTCAATTTGTTGATGTGGTGTATCACATTGATCGATTTGCAAATATTGAAAATCCTTGCATCCCTGGGAGAAATTCCACTGATCATGGTGTATGATCCCATTAATGTGTTGTTGGATTTGGTTTGCTATTATTTTGTTGAGGTTTTATGTGTCTATGTTCATCAGTGATATTCGCCGGTAATTTTCTTTTTTTGTGATATCGTTGTCTGGTTTTGGTATCAGGGTGATGGTGGCCTCATAGAATGAGTTTGGGGGTGTTCCTTCCTCTGCAAATTTTTGGAAGAGTTTGAGAAGGGTAGATGTTAACTATTCTCTAAATGTTTGGTAGAATTCCCCTGTGAAGCCATCTGGTCCTGGACTTTTCTTTGTTGGAAGAATTTTAATCACACTTTCAATATCAGTGCTTGTGATTGGTCCATTCATATTTTCTATTTCTTCCTGGTTCAGTCTTAGAAGGTTGTACTTTTCTAAGAATTTGTCCATTTCTTCCAGGTTGTCCATTTTATTGGTTTATAGTTGCTTGTAGTAGTCTTTTATGATCTTTTGTATTTCTGTGATGTCCGTCGTAACTTTTCCTTTTCTATTTCTAATTTTATTGATTTGAGTCTTCTCCTTTTTTTCTTGATGAGCCTGGCTAAAGGTTTATCAATTTTGTTTATCTTCTCAAAGAACCAGCTTTTAGTTTCATTGATCTTTACTATTGTTTTCTTTGTCTCTATTTCATTTATTTCTGTTTTGATCTTTATGGTTTCTTTCCTTCTACTAACTTTGGGTTTTGTTTGTTCTTCTTTCTCTAGTTGCTTTAGGTGTAAGATAGGTTGTTTATTTGAGATTTTTCTTGTTTCTTGAGGTAAGATTGCATTGCTATTAACTTCCCTCTTAGAACTGATTTTGCTGCATCCCATAGGCTTTGGATCATCGTGTTTTCATTGTCATTTGTCTCTAGGTATTTTTTTATTTCCTCTTTGATTTCTTCAGTGATCCATTGGTTATTTAGTAATATATTTTTTAGCCTCCATGTGTTTGTATTTTCTACCATTTTTTTTCCCTGTAATTGATTTCTAATCTCATAGTGTTGTGGTCAGAAAAGATGATTGATAGATTTCAATTTTCTTAAATTTACCAAGGCTTGATTTGTGAGCCAAGATGTGATCTATCCTGGAGAATATTCCATGTGCACTTGAGAAGAAAGTGTATTCTGCTGCTTTTGGATGGAATGTCCTATAATTATCAATCAAGTCTATCAGGTCTAATGTGTCATTTAAGACTTGTGTTTCCTTATTAATTTTCTGTCTGGATGATCTGTCCATTGGTGTAAGTGGGTTGTTAAAGTCCCACACTATTATTGTGTTACTGTCAATTTCCCTGTTATGGCTGTTAGCATTTGCCTTATATATTGAGGTGCTCCTATGTTGGGTGCATAAATATTTATAATTGTTATGTCTTTTTTTTTAATTGAACCCTTGATCATTATGTAGTGTCCATCCTTGTCTCTTGTAACAGTCTTTATTTTAAAGTCTATTTTGTCTGATATGAGTATTGCTACTCCAACTTTCTTTTGATTTCTACTTGCATGCAATATATTTTTTCATCCCCTCACTTTCTGTCTGTATGTGTCCCTAAGTCTGAAGTGGGTCTCTTTTATAAAGCATATATACAGGTCTGTTGTTTTTGTTTCCACTCAGCCATTCTATGTCTTTTGGTTGGTGCATTTAACCCATTTATATTTAAGGTAATTATCGATATGTATGTTCCTATTGTCGTTTTCTTAATTGTTTGGGGTTTGTTATTGTAGGTCTTTTTTCTTCCCTTCCTCTTTTGTTCTCTTCTCTTGTGTTTCCCGCCTAGAGAAGTTCCTTTAGCATTTGTTGTGAAGCTGGTTTGGAAGTGCTGAATTCTCTTAGTTTTTGCTTAACTGTAAGGTTTATGATTTCTCTGTCAAATCTGAAGGAGAGCCTTACTGGGTAGAGTATTCTTGGTTGTAGGTTCTTCCCTTTCATCACTTTAAATATATCATACCACTCCCTTCTGGCTTGCAGAGTTTCTGCTGAAAAATCAGCTGGTAACCTTAAAGGGAGTCTCTTGTATGTTATATGTTGCTTTTCCCTTGTTGCTTTTAATACTTTCTCTTTGTATTTAATTTTTGTTAGTTTGATCAATATGTGTCTCAGCATGTTCCTCCTTGGGTTTACCTGTATGGGACTTTCTGTGTTTCCTGGACTTGGGTGACTATTTCCATTCCTATGTTAGGGAAGTTTTTGACTATAATCTCTTCAAATATTTTCTCAGACACTTTCTCTTTTTCTTCTTCTTCTGGGACCCCTACAGTTTGAATGTTGGTGCATTTAATGTTGTCCCAGAGATCTCTGAGAATGTCCTGATTTCTTTTCATTCTTTTTTCTTTACTCTGTTCCACAGCAGAGATTTCCACCATTCTGTCTTCAAGGTCACTTATCCATTCTTCTGCCTTAGCTATTCTGCTATTGATTCCTTCTGCGGTATTTTTCATTTCAGTTATTGTACTGTTCATCTCTGTTTGCTTGTTCTTTAGTTCTTTTACATCTTTGTTAAACATTTCTTGTATCTTCTCAACCCGTGCCTCCATTCCTTCTCTGAGATCTTAGATCATCTTTACTATCATTACTCTGAATTCTTCTTCAGGTAGATTGCTTATTTCCTCTTCATTTATTTGCTCTTGTAGGCTTTTACCTTGCTCCTTCATCTGTGACATATTTTTTTGCTGTCTCATTTTTTCTTTCCTTTTTTTTATGAGTGGGATTGTGTTCTTGTCTTACTGGTTGTTTGGCCTCAGGCTTCCAACACTGGAGTTTGTAGTCTGTTGGGTAGAGCTAGGTCTTTGTGCTGAGATGAGGACCTCCAGGAGACCTCACTCCAGTGAATATTCCCTGGGGTCTGAGGTTCACTGCTAGTCCAGTGTTTGGACTCAGAGCTCCCACTGAAGGGGCTTTGCCCTGACTCCTGGCTCGTGAACCAAGATCCTGCAAGCCACATGGGGTGGCAAAAAAAGAAAGAAAAAGGAGAACAATTACAAAGAATAAAAACAAAATTAGGGCTTCCCTGGTGGCACAGTGGTTGAGAGTCCACCTGCCGATGCACGGGATACAGGTTCATGTCCCGGTCCGGGAAGATCCCACATGCCATGGAGTGGCTAGGCCCGTGAGCCGTGGCTGCTGAGCCTGCCCGTCCGGAGCCTGTGCTCCGCAGTGGGAGAGGCCACAATGGTGAGAGGCCTGTGTACCGCAAAAAATAAATAAATAAATAAAATAAAATTAGACTAGGAAACTAACAGATATGTTAGAAAGAATATAAAAATAAAAATATAGATGAAACAACAACCAGAAGGCAAAACAGAACCACAATAGTAAAAACAGAGGAGAAGAAAAAAAAAAGGTGGAAAATGTCTTGACTGTGGACTGTGGGGCCTAGGCAGGGGCAAGGTTTGGGTGGTGGGTGGGGCCTATGCTTAGGACCCACATGGCTGGAAAAGGCCCTGGGGAGGTGGGATTGGGGCTTAGGCTCAAAACAACAGAAAGGGCCCAGGCATACCTCTGGTCTCAGAGGGTGGGGGACCCCACCTGAGAACCGAGCAGGCTTCCTGGGCCCGAGTGGGTGGGACAAATGCCCTCTGCTCCTCTCCCACTCCTCTGGTCCTGGAGGGCCCCTCCCACCTGCCTCTTCTATTCTCCCCCAGCCTCCCTCCTACGTCCCCAGTACCAACACAACCTAGAGGGGGCCTCTGAGGGTGTAGGACACAGCTGAGAGCCAGGCAGACTTCCAGGGCTGATTGAGCATGGGAAACGCTTGGCACACTCCCCCTTATCCAAGCCCCCGAGGGTCCCTCCAGGCTTAGGAACCCCTCCTCCCATCTCAGCCAACCCCAGTGGTGCCTGTCCTGTCCAACTTCCACTTCTCCTCTCCCTTCAGTCCCTCCATGTCCTACTGGTTTGTTTAGGGGTTCTTCCTATCTCCTTGGGTGTTGAGGTCACCCACCAGCATCTGGCAGGCACCCTAGTTGTGGGGAGATGCGAACTCTGCATCTTCCCACACCACCATCTTGACCTCATGCATTTTTAATTGACTCAACTGTGAGGGCAGTGATTTTGCTGGATTCTGGGGATACAGTAAGCTGGTCATTTTAGAGGTACATCCACAAATTCTTTGATAATCCTGCCTTCAAGAGATGGAGTTTAATTACCCTCTCCTTGAGCTGGAGTGGACTTAGTGGCTTGTTGCTAATGAAAGGAATGTGAATGAAAGAATGTGGTATCATTTCTGAGACTGGGTTATAAAAAGATGCTACTTTTATCTTGGCTTCTCTCTCTCTCTCTCTCTCACACACACACACACACACACACACACACACACACACACACACACACATGCAGACTCTAGCGGAAGCCATGTCTGAAGCAGCCCTGTGAATAGACCCAAAGGCAAAGAGCTGAGGCCTCTTGCCAACAGCCATGTGAGTGAGTCTGGATGTGGAATTCCAGCCCCGGGCAGGTGTGCACAGTATCACAAGAGACCC
This sequence comes from Grampus griseus, assembly GCF_964374135.1. Taxonomy (NCBI): domain Eukaryota; kingdom Metazoa; phylum Chordata; class Mammalia; order Artiodactyla; family Delphinidae; genus Grampus; species Grampus griseus. Next base: position 10,100,073 of record NC_139018.1, read on the forward strand.
TAAATCAAAACCACCCATCTCAGCCCCTCCCAGGTTCCAGACCCTCAGAAACTGTGAGATAATAAATGTTTTGTTGTCCCAAGCTGTAAACTTTTAGAATGATTTATTATACAGCCAGAGATTAACCCAGATCCACTTCACCTGCCCACTTGGCTCTCAGGATAGGGAAAGACAGTAAACCGGGACATTTGAGTATTATGGAAGAAAGCAGACACAGCATGGTGTGTGTCATACAGCTGATGCCTCAGTAAATGGGTGTTCCCTCAGCCTTTCCTCTTTTTAAACATGTTTACCCGTTCTTCCTTCACCACACAGAGGCCTGGTCATAATGAGGATGTAATCACAGGTGATCTAATCTTTATGTTAAGAACTCAAATTCTCACAAATACCTTCTGAGGGAGGTACAGTTATTCTGTTTTACATATGAGGAAATTGAGGTACAGAGAGATGAAGCGAATTCCCAAGGTTGCAAGGCAGTAAGTGCCTAGCGGGGATTCCACACCAGACCAGCTGGCTTTGGAGCCCACAGCGTTGTCCTCTCCAGGAAACACAGGCCTACACCTGACTGCCCTGTTCCCAGCCTGACTTCAGAGACACCACATGCAGCCCATGGGAAGGTGGAGGCATCCTGACTCTGCTCTGGGCCAGCCCATGGAAAGATCTGGCACCTGGTCCAGAAAACGTGTGTAATGGATCAGGATCCTAAGGTGTCTTCCTGGGACAGACCACACCATGTCCTCCACCTGCCTCTGGTTTGTAGAAAAACTTTAGCCTCCTAGGTCTTCCCCGAGTTCCAAAGAATAAATTTAATCAGAGAAGTGAGAAAATGCAGAAGCAAAGGAAAACAGTCAAGCAAGACAAAATAACCATAGTTTAGCCGTTAAACAAAATCAAGGATCTTTAGTTCCTCCTCAAGGGCTATAGATAATATTCTGAGCCATATCCTTTGAGTTATTTTGCAGATACTGAAACTCCAGCAGGTGGAAGCTGCCCATTAGCACATAGACCCCAGACCAGTTGAACCAGAAGGTTGATGATGTTGACTCCAAATTACCTCACCACCAACCAATCAGAAGAATGTCCATGAGCTGATCACGTACCCCACAACCCTCTCCCCTCCCCTTGTCTTTAAAAACATTTCCCTGAAAGCCATCAGGGAGTTTCTGGTCTTTTGAGCACTAGCTGCCTTACTCCTTGCTTGGCGCCTGCAATAAACGCTGCACTTTCCTTTACCACAACCTGGTGTCAGACTGGTTCGTTGCCCATGGGCGAGCAGACCCAAGTTTGGTTCAGTAACACAAGGACAGTAATAATTTCTGACTTTAGGGACTCTGGAGCATGAAGTCACCTGCAGGCTGCGGGACTCTTGGCTAATGTGGGTGCTGTTGACCAGAAGCCCTCGCATGCACTCCACTTCCTCCTGTACCCCCTCGGCAGCCTGGTCTGGCCTGAGACCCTCTCCTATACCACAGGGCTCTCCACTCTCCTTCACAGGTGGTTTCCTGTCACATCGATCACCTCCTGCCTCTTACCTGGGGTGCTGTAGCTCTCTCCATGTTTCAGAGATTTCTGGTAACCAGAATTTTGACATAGCTCCTCCTTGGCTTCTCTCTTTGGTGATCTATCCCACTGACTATGCCCTAAATAACCCCCCACCCCACAGTTCTCTGCTCCTCATCTCAGTGAACAGTGCCTCTATCTTCCCAGCTCAGCCAGGAACCTGGAGTCATCCTCCCTCCTCCAGCCTCCCCTTTAGTGAGGGGCGAGATCTCCCACTTCCACATCCCTGGAAACCACTTCTTATTCTCCATCTCTGCTGCCCACACTCTGGTCCCAGCTCCTGGCACTGCTCCCTGTGTGAGTGACCACTGGGTTGTCTGCACTCCTCCCCGCCTGCTCCTTCCCAGTCTGTTTTCTGCAAGGTCCCCAGAACATCTTTAGGGATACAGGCTCTTCAGGGCACTCTTGTGTTTGAAGTCTCCACCTCCAACCCCAGGCCTCCCTTCCAACCTCTGGTCCAGCAGCACCCACGTGGTCTGGACCTGCCCACCTCTGCAGCTGGGACACCAGCACCAGGTCCCCAAGCACATTCCTGAGTGTAGAGCTGTCCCTGCAGAGCCCACAGGTCCCTCAACTCATGCCAGGAGAAGGAAGGGTTTCAACTCCCTTTATAAACAAGGGGACCTCTGAGAACATTCTGTCTCAGGCTTCAGTTGGATGCAATCACCCATGAGTCAACCACTTTGTTATACCTAGGGCTGCACAGCATGTGGCAGGAAGCCCTCCCTGGTGCTTCTTGGTGGAATAGTCCCTCCTCTGACGCCTCCAAACCCGTTCCCACTCCCCTTACAGCAAGAGCCTTTGCCTGCTGTCCCCATGAGGTGACTTCCCCTCAGCTCTGCAGGGAGCACTGTTGGCTTTTGGCTGTGGGGATGGCTGCTTCTCGCTCACCCTTGTTCCCTACAGACAGAGCTGCCAGATTTGGCAAACGAATTCCTGGGACCTATCCCACAATTCCTGGGACATACTTATGCTAAAAAATGATTCATTATCTGGAATTCATATTTATCTGGGTGTCCTCTATGTTATTAGCAGCCCCACCTGCACGATGCCCTCGGGTAGGGGTCCAGGGCTCAAGGAATAGGGAGTCTTAGGCAGTGGCCTGAGGACTTGCAGAGGCATAGAGTCTTCGGCGGCCTCCCACTTGGCCCCTTCGTTCACTCACCCAACATTTGTTGAGGGCACTTTGGGTCAAGGCCCGTGCCAGGCACCGGGGTGAACCCTCAGGGATTTCCTGGTGTGTGAGAGACACAGAAACATAGAGAGATGATAACTATACAGTGTGGGAAGTGGTGGAGGGAGGGAGGGGTGTGGGGGGGGACCAGAAATGGTCTGGGGGAGTCAGGAAATCTCCACCACGGAGGGACCTCTGGGCAGAGTCCTGAGGATGTGCCTGGGTTTGTGTTTATTACCAGCTGTGGCTCGACAAGGACTAGCTGGAGAAATGCCTAATACTAAAGAGTGTCTGGGCCCTAGGGGTGTAGCGTATAAGAGTCTTCAGGCCCTGAAGCCGGATGGTGGCAGCTGCACGGAGGATGGGGCGCAGATTCCCTGCGGCCCGAGCCACATCGGAAACCCCGTGGTCTTCTGTCTGCCTGTGCATCCGAATCCTGAGAGGGGGTCGTTAAACATGCTGATTCTTCGGGTAAGGGCCAGGAATAGGCATTTCTAACAAGCTCCCTGGGTGATGCTGGTCACAGTCTGAGAAATGCTGCTGTAGGGTCAGGGCCCCTTCCCCTGTCTGGTTTCCTCCAAGCCTTCAAACAACCCCGTTACCATCACCCCATCGGGCAGTGGGGGAAATGGACACATGTGTTTGCTCAGCACACCTGGGAGCAGAGGCCGGGCCCTTGTCCCATACTCCTTTACCCCACGCCCACCAAACCCATCTTCCCAACCCCCAGCCCAACCCACCCCCACCCCGCTCGGGTCCCTTAACATCTGTGAAGGAAATGTACCTGTTGATCAAAGCCACGAATGGTTCATAGCAGCCTCTCTGGGAGACTGATGGAGAAGCAGGAGCACAGAGAGGGGAAGACTCTGAGCACCATCCCTCCCGCCCCACCCTGCCCAGGTACACAACGAATGCTCTGGTACAACCAGAGGCTGCAGCTGTAGTAGCTGCTGAGAAGCCACCCATCTCCAGAAGGCTGTGTGCACCCACGTGTGCACATATGGGCGAGTTAGCAATGCGGGCGTGTGTAGGAGCATTTCGTTATCTGTACTCTGCGTCTTCACAGAAAATCACCATCAGGAATGGCATGTGGTCTCTCGTACTGGATTCTCCCAAGTAGCCAAAGCGCTTTTGCGTCTGTAGATGTTGCCACCTTGGGGCCACCTCGTTCCCACCTCGTTCCTTGGGGATTGGTGGCAGATAGCCACTTTGGGGTGCAGCTCTCTAGGAAACAGGAGAAGGTCACTGATGTCACCCACTTGCCATCCCAGCCCCTTGCACAGGTGCCTCTCTGCCTCTTCATTAACTGAGACGATGTATGCAGAGGGCTTAGAAGAGTGCCAGGCACACAGTAGGTGGCATCCAAGTGCTATCCAGTGTTAGGAGTGCCTCCCCCGCCCCCAGCACCCTGCACAGCCTAACAGGTGCTGGTGAAGAGCGAGCCTCCCAGGCTCCAGCCACCTGTGTCCCGTCAGTTCCGTGAACAGGACACACTCTCCCACCTCTGGGTCTTCTTCGCTCACGTTGTGCGCAAGTAACTTTTGCTCCATTCACTCCTGCTTGTCCCTCAGCTCTTGGCTTCAATGCCACCACCCCAGAGCTCCCTCTGGAGCCCCAGCTGTAGAAAGTCCTTGGCTATCTCTCTTAGCGCCCTGTTCTCCTCCTTAACTGGTCTCCTGATTCTGCCTTCACAACCCTAACCCCACACCTATGCTCTTCCCTACTTTTTTTTTAACGTTTCACTAAAAAAAGTCAACTTTCTAGTTTGAAACAATTTTAGATATACAGAAAAGTCGTAATGACGGTGCAGAGAGCTCCTGCGACATAAGCATCTTACAGAGCCACGGTACATTTCTGAAAACTAAGGAGTGAGCCTTTTTACTGTATAGACTCATTTGGATTTCACTTTTTCCACTAATGTCCCTTTTCTTCTCCAGGATCCCATCCAAGAAACCACATTACACTTAGTTTCCAGGTCTCCTTAGTTTTACCTGGCCTGTGACAGTTTCTCAGGAGTCTTAATTTGTCCCAGCTGCCATAACAAAATACCACAGGCCGAGTGGCTTGTACGTGGTGGAAATCTACTCTTTACAGTTTTGAAGGCTGGACATCCAGGCTGGAGATCCGGGAACCAGCATGGCCAGGTGAGGGCTCTCTTCTGCTTGTGTCCACACATGGGAAGGAGCAAGAGAGAGCTCTGGGGTCTCTTTTTTTCTTTTTTTGTTTGTTTTAATATTTTTTTCTTATTAGTCATCCATTTTATACACATCAGTGTATACATGTCAATCCCAATCTCCCAATTCATCACACCACAACCCTCACCTCTGGGGTCTCTTTTTTTTTTTTTTTTCCAGTACGCGGGCCTCTCATTGTTGTGGTCTCTCCCGTTGCGGAGCACAGGCTCTGGACATGCAGGCTCAGCAGCCATGGCTCATGGGCCCAGCCACTCCACGGCATGTGGGATCTTCCCGGATCAGGGCATGAACCCATGTCCCCTGCATCGGCAGGTGGACTCTCAACCACTGCACCACCAGGGAAGCCCATCTGGGGTCTCTTTTAAGAGCACTAATCCCGTTCATGAAGGCTCCATCCTTATGACGTAGTCATCTCCCCATGACACCACCTTCTAATACCATCACACTGGGGGTGAGGATTTCAACATGTGAATTTTGAGGGAACACAAACCTTCAGTTCATAGCATCAGGCTTTCCTTGTTTTGCATAATCTTGGCACTTTTGAAGAGTACTGCTGGTCAGGTATTTTGTTGAATGTCCCTCAGTTGGGGTCTGTATGCTATTTTCTCATGATCAGAGTGAGGTTATGTGTTTGGGGGAAAATCCCACTGAGGCAATGCTCCCTTCTCATCACCCCATATCAGAAGAAAGAAGATGATAACACAACATACCACTGGTGAAGTTGACCTTGACCACACAGTCAAGGTATTTCACCCAAGGTCGTGGATGTCAGGTCTCTCCACCTAGCACTACTGTTCTTTACTTCCTGCTCTAATTGTCAAACTCACTCTCCATAGCATTTGCCATCAACTGACATGCGATGTATTTTACTTTTCTTTTTTATTCTTTGTTATTTTTTTTGTTATGGTCACTCCATACTAGAATATAGTTCCTCCAGAGCAGAGATCTTTGTTGTTTTCTTCATTTATCTCCAGCACCTAGAGCAGTGCCAGGGGATATTCAATAAACATCTGTGGACAAAAGAATTACCCTCACCAGAGTTTGTAATTCTGCTCGTTTGTTTGTATACTTGGTTATTGCCTAAGCCCGTGTCTGCTGGGCTCAACATTACACCCTTTTACTAGCTCCTTGCCTGATTCCCTGTAGGCACCCCATGAGCAATGGCCTTTGGATGAAAGGGCTAAATAAACAAGTGTAGTCTGGGCAAGGCTGTTTAATGGGGCACGAAGTGCTTCCTCTGGAGACCAAGTTCATTCTTTTTGGTGTGGGTTTCTGCAGGGAGAGGTGGAGGAAGGAGTCCTGGGCCCTAGCCCTGTTCCTCCACTTTCTGGCAGCAGCGGAGTCCACACAGGGAGGGCCTCAGAGTGCACGTGGTCAGAGAGGGAAATGAAAGTGGGTTCCTAAGAACACGAATGAACTTGGCAACAGCTTCCAAGAAACTCAAAGGTGGGGTGACTGCTATGGGTTGGATTGTGTCCCCCTAAATTCCTATGTTGAAGTCCTAACCCCCAGTACCACAGAACGTGACTGGAATTGGAGATGGCATCTTTAAAGAGATGATTAAGTTAAAATTAGGGTGGGCCCCAATCCAATATGACTGGTGGAGATTGGGAGATGAGAAGATTTGGACACAGACATACACACACCCAGGGAAGCCCATGTGAGGACACAGAGAGAAGACGGTCATCTACAAACACAAAAGAGAGCCCTCAGAAGGAACCAGCCCTGATGACACCTTGATCTCAGACTTCCAGCCTCCAGGACTGTAAGATAATACATTTATGTTGTTAAGCCACTCCGTCTGTGGGACTTTGTTATGGCAGCCCTAGTAAATGAATACGGCGGCTAAGAAAGTGGGTCCTGAGGGGGACAGCCATGCCTATAATGTGGGCTCTGACAGACCTGGTACTTTATCTCACCTGATGAATGAGGTCTATCCCAGGGAGGGGCAGGCGGGGCTGATGGAGAAGCAGGTGTGGATGGGTGTGAGCGCCCCCTAGGGGGATGAGTGAAGCATCTATGGTATGCACAGATGGGAGAGTGAGGGGCAGGAAGAGGTCCAGGGACTGATTTAGGTGTGGCATGGATGGCCAAACTACCCTGAAATCAGGAGGAGAAAGGAGACAAAACCTGGGCCTCATGTGCAGAGTCCCTGTCACTGGACCGCAAGCACTGTCCCCTCTTTCCTCCTTGCTCTCCTTCCCACTCCCTGCCCTGGTCCAGGCTGAAGTCTCCACAATTTGCCATCCACACTGTAGCTCACTCAGCCTCATGCTCTCTCCAGCTGTTCCCTTGGCCTGGAAGTCCCAGCTCTGTTCCCAAGTCTGCTGTCTGTGAAGCCCTACATGCTCTTCAAGATCAGCTCAGAGTCACTTCTTCAGCAAAACCTTCCCTGAGACCTCAGAAGTTAACTCTCTTTCTCTCTCTCTGAGTTGCTCTATCAGTTTGTTCAGCCCAGGATCGTGTGACAATTGACTTACATGACCTGCCGTGACTCCCAGCTCAGAGCTTCCTTCCATGATACCCCAAATCGGCCGCCCTGAGCCCGGCCCGATCCCCACACGGGAGCTGTTTTGTGACTGTTTGCTGAGTGAACTTTAGATAGCGCTGGACCTTGGCCTTACACACATGGCACAGCCAGGACCTCCCCCTGACCTTGGACTGGCTGAGTAAATTCTGAGAAAAATATTTGCCAAAAAAGAACAGGTGTTGCGAAAGGAAAAGGCACACAGGAGCGGGTCTGGCTCCATGAGGAGGCCCCATCCTCCAGAGCTTCCCAAGCCCAAAGCAAAAACGCAGACAAGGCGTCTGGCTCTGGTTGCAGCCATCTACCCTGCCGCCGGCCGACATCTGTGCCATCTGGGTCCCCGAGCCTGGGCCTTACACTGTCACCAGCAGGGGGGCTCTGGGCAAGCACTTATGTTGCCCTCTGTGAAATGAGGACGCTGAGGTTGACCTTACAGGGTTGCTGAAGGATTAACGACATCACAGATGCAAAGTATCCCCACTGCTGGCATATAGTAGATGCTCAGTACTTTGAGGGGTGGTCAGAGCTTGGGGTTCTGACCCCGTTAGTTCTAAGGGGCACCCACACAGTCCAGTCTCTGGGGTCAGAGTGCTGGCCGCAGGTTCATGGAAAGCAAGCTTTGGGCATGTAAGTTGGGGCGACAGGCACTCAGGGGTCAGACTTGGGGGCAGCTAATTAGGGGAAAGTCTGAGACTGAGTGAAGGACTCATTCACTCATTCATTCATTGATTCTTGAAAGGGTCCAATCCCTTTTATTTGATAGACAAGGAAGCATGGTGGGTTTCGTGAAGGAGGAGAGTGAGCCTACCTGGATGACAAGGGAGCTGGTGCCCGGATGCACTTGACCTGGGCTTCTGTTTCTGGCTCATGTCTCCTCTGCGGCAGAGCCCGGGGCTGAGAGGGTGGTCCAGGGGCCACACTCCTGGGGTCAAATCCTGCCTCCACCACCAAGGAGCTGTGAGACTAGGTATATTACCTATTCTCTACAAGCTTCACCGTCCCTATCTGTAAAGTGGGGATAAGAGGAGTGCCTGCCTCGTACAGGATATTGTGAGGGGTAAGTGCAACCATTCAGATTAAGCTCCTAGCATCAGTCCTGGAACATAAGCTATTAATGTTGCTGTTCCCAGAGCTACTTCCAGAAGGACAATGACACCCAGTGTTTGCAAAATGCTTTATTGTTATTGCTGACACTAAAATCCACAGTTAGTCATCAGGGTCTTCAACTGGTACTCTAGTATTTGCAACAGGCCTCCATTCTCCCACCCCCAGCCAAGCCCACGAGGTTGTAAATGTACCCACAGGATGGTACAAACCTGAGATGGCCGTGTCCACCCTGCCGTCCACCTGCTTTCCTTAAAAGATGGGTGGCACTTGGATGCATTGAAATCACCTGATTTGTGGGGAACATTCTACACTTTTTATATGATTTCAAGGATCCTCCAGTCCTTGACCTGACCCTTCATCGTATACGTGGGGAAACCGAAGTCCAGAGAGCGACAGTATTACCCAATGTCACACAGCTGGGACAGAAGCCCCACTTCATACCCCCATTCCAGTGTCCTTTCCAAACCATGGCAAACTGGTAGCTGGTATTACAGACAGGTGGGGAACTAGGCTTGGGAATATGCTTCCTGGTGGAAATATCTACTGGAACAATCCTCCTGGATTGGATTCTGAGCTTCTCTCTGCCACTGGCATGCTGTGTGGCCTCTCTGGATCTCAGTGCTAGTCTCCATGGATGAAGGGTGAGAGCAAAACCAAATGTTCTCCAAAGCACCCGTCTTGCAATCGTGTGGAAAGAAGCAATCATCAGTATTTCAATGTTATTGTTATTATTATTATTTGTGGAAGCCTCATTGGTCAATTAAACCTGTGTATATCACCAGCTCCCAGCAGATACATGGCCATAGTGCACCCTCATCTTCCACTATGGAAGCCCGTGCCTTTCAGGAGAAATCCCCATCTCAAGGGCGAGTCACTTTGCCGAGGAAAAGGATGTGTTTGTTGTTCTCCACAATGAGCATCAGAAAGGGCCTGTTGAATACTACCTTTTGAGAGCTCATCCGGGCAGATCTGAACATGAAGATTGTCCCCGTGGCTGCAGCCGCTTGGGTTCCCGACTCATCCACCTCCACCATGGCTTTGTGAACCATCTGCAGGGGAGACATCAGGCGTCACCGAGCCACCAGGGGCTGGGAGATGCCATCAGGGGGAAACAGACAAGTTTCTGCCAGCAGCATCACTGTGAAAGTTTCTGTGCTCCTGAGCCATGAAGCAGATAGGAGATGATGTGATTGAACAACTACTGCGCACCACGGCTTACAGGTGAGCGCATGCATGTCTTTCATTGAATTCTCACTGCATCTAGCAGCAAGGGTGTGACTCTCCAAGTTTATAGAGAGAAAGGAGGCTCAGAGAGGTCGAGTAATTGCTGGAGGATGCTAGCTCCTTCACACACCAGCTGGTGAGTGAAGGAGCTAGCATCCAATTCTTAGTTTTGATTGCTTCAGACAAGACACCTTCCCCCAAGGCACGGTGCTGGGTAGGGTTTCCCATTGTTCAGGGACAAGATGCAAAGTGAAACTTTTGCTTCCTGAGGGAAAAGAGGAGAGAGAGAGAGAAAGGATTTGGAATGAGGAATGGGATGGAATAGGATAGGATAGGATAGGACAGGATAGGATAGGATAGGATAGGATAAGATAGGATAGGATAGGATAGGATAAGATAGGATAGGATAAGGTAGGATAGGATAAGATAAGATAGGATAAGGTAGGATAGGATAGGATAGGATAAGATAGGGTAGGATAAGATAGGATAGGATAGGATAGGATAGGATAAGATAGGATAGGATAGGATAGGATAGGATAAGATAGGATAGGATAAGATAGGATAGGATAGGATAAGATAGGATAGGATAAGATAGGATAGGATAAAATAGGATAGGATAGGATAGGATAGGATAGGATAAGGTAGGATAGGATAGGATAGGATAGGATAAGATAGGATAGGATAGGATAGGATAAGATAGGATAGGATAAGATAGGATAGGATAGGATAAGATAGGATAGGATAGGATAGGATAAGGTAGGATAGGATAGGATAGAATAGGATAGGATAAGATAGGATAGGATAGGATAAGATAGGATAGGATAGGATAGGATAGGATAAGATAGGATAGGATAGGATAAGATAGGATAGGATAGGATAGGATAAGATAGGATAGGATAAGGTAGGATAGGATAAGATAAGATAGGATAAGGTAGGATAGGATAGGATAGGATAAGATAGGGTAGGATAAGATAGGATAGGATAGGATAGGATAGGATAGGATAAGATAGGATAGGATAAGATAGGATAGGATAGGATAGGATAAGATAGGATAGGATAAGATAGGATAGGATAAAATAGGATAGGATAGGATAGGATAGGATAGGATAAGGTAGGATAGGATAGGATAGGATAGGATAAGATAGGATAGGATAGGATAAGATAGGATAGGATAGGATAAGATAGGATAGGATAGGATAGGATAAGGTAGGATAGGATAGGATAGAATAGGATAGGATAAGATAGGATAGGATAGGATAAGATAGGATAGGATAGGATAGGATAGGATAGGATAGGATAAGATAGGATACGATAGGATAGGATAAGATAGGATAGGATAGGATAGGATAGGATAGGATAGAATAAGATAGGATAGGATAAGGTAGGATAGGATAGGATAGGATAGGATAAGATAGGATAGGATAAGATAGGATAGGATAAGGTAGGATAAGATAGGATAGGATAGGATAGGATAGAATAAGATAGGATAGGATAAGGTAGGATAAGATAGGATAGGATAAGATAGGATAGGATAGGATAGGATAGGATAAGATAGGATAGGATAAGATAGGATAGGATAGGATAGGATAGGATAGGATAAGATAGGATAGGATAGGATAGGATAGGATAGGATAAGATAGGATACGATAGGATAGGATAAGATAGGATAGGATACGATAGGATAGGATAAGATAGGATAGGATAAGATAGGATAGGATAGGATAGGATAAGATAGGGTAGGATAGAATAGGATAAGATAGGATAGGATAAGATAGGATAGGATAGGATAGGATAGGATAAGATAGGATAGGATAGGATAAGATAGGATAGGATAGGATAGGATAGGATAGGATAAGATAGGATAGGATAGAAATTTCTGAAAGCAGGTGCTCAGGAGCTTCTGAGCTCACCTCAGACACCTGGATGTTGGAATGGTTGGAGATGCCGGTCAGGTCAGCATAGGAGGTGAAGACATCTCTGATCCCCAGCTTGGGGAGGACTTTCTCCAGCTGATAGGAGCCCTCAATGGAGAACTTGGGTAGGTGAAGCTCAAGCTGTCTGGAAAGAGAAGACCTTTCTTGGACCCTCCCAGAGCACTGGCTCCCTGAGCTCACATTCCTGCCATCTCCTCTTGGTTTCATAATGCTCCTCCAGCACGTTGCCTACAATGGAACCCATCCTACTCTACACTTGGACCTGGGCTGCCCCCAGAGGTCACTGCCCACTCTGACGGCCCCACCAGAAAACCCAGCTTCCAGCCCTGGTCCCTCTAACTGGGTCAGGCCAGAGGGCTGGGACTTCACATGATGCCTCTGGGCTGGGAGGCGGCTCCCAGGCCAGGTGAGTTCTCCCACCACTGCCGTGTGGCCCTGCAGGTGTGCAGCAGCAGGCTGGCCCTGGAATAGTGTGAAGAATACCTCTTCATGGGCATCTTGAGCCACTTCCTCAGTGTTTTCTCTGTCAGGCCATTTTCCACCTGTCCCATCCCGCCCTCGCGGGGGAGAATGAAGAAGGCGGTGGCGTTCCCTTGGTAGGGGACCCCTACCACCCTGCAGGAGAGGTTTCGGTCCAGGAGGTAGTAAAACTGATCCTCTCGTTTCATCATGGGTACCCGCACCACCGTCTCTGAGGTCACGTGGAAGTCCTGCTCGTGGGTGCTTTTGCGGTTGAAGCTTGTCTCCCACTTAGCTAAAGATTAAAATGGAAAAGGAATTAAACATTCTCAGCTGCCAATGAAAAGTGTGCAGACACTAAACCTACCAAACAGACAGCATCCTCTCTGGAGCAGTCTTATGGGCAGAAGTGACTGCCAAACCTCTTGAATATAAAGACGAGCCACTTCCAAATTCGGGGGACAGGCTTGAACTTTTTGTGGGGCTTTATTTCCACATTTGCAAAACAAGGAGGTTGGTTTTCCTGTCTTCAGAGACCCTTCACCCCTAATGTCATTTGTCTGAATATCTGATGTTTCTACTCAAGGTCAAACATCCCAGTGAAAAGGGTAACTAATATGTACGGCTGACAGCTACACTATATCTGGGTGAGCTATTCTCTTTTTCCGTCTTTTCCCAATATTTGACCTCAATCTGGGTTTGGGAGAAAGGTTGGAAAGGTTCCTGCAAAAACATGATTTTTCCTGCTGAGAAGTCTGTGATGATGCTTCTTGCTTTGTCTGCTAGGGACATTTTGTTCAAAGTGGGACAAGTAATTGTTTCCATTTTCTTACTAGTTATCAAATATAGATCCCTCCCGCATGCCCCACTTAGATTATTTCACAGCTGTCCTCTGCAGCCTAGCCCTGGACCAGGGGACAAGAAATCTTAGAGCCCAAGCCTGATACTCACCATCTGTGACCGCGGGAAGAGGGGGGCTTGGTTAACAGTTTAACTATTTTCCTCTATCCTTTTCCCTCCCTGCCCCTCCCCCATCCCCAGCAGGCCCCGCGCAGGGTGCTCAGCAGCTCAGTATCTAGAAGGAGAAGCAGGTGTACAAGCTGAGATGAGTAGCGATATTTACAAGCAATGCCAGGGAGATAAAGATGGGGGGGGGGTCAGCTCTTGGGGAGGGGGGAGAGGACTGTTCAGGGGAACAGGCTCTTGTTCCAGGATTTCTCGGTTGAGGAAACAGCCCCTAGGAGGATATGGGTACAAGAGAGCATCTGGGAAATGCCCTCTCAGGCCCTTCTAAGGCCCACAGTCCTGCCCTGAGTAGCCATGCTGTCAGTTTCTCTGGCATCGTGGCCTTGAAAAACTCATGCTTCAGAGCCTCTGTGGAAGCTGTTGCTTTAAGTGCCCCCAGGGGCACGAACAGGAATCAGCTCTTCCCCAGTGGAGGAAACAGCATCCGGGGACTTTCACTCCACCTTATGCAGTAAGAAGACACTGTCTCACCCAGCTGCTGTTGGCTTCAGTCTATCAACAGGGATCAGAAAAGAATAAATCCACTCCCACTCTTTCACGGGTGTGGGAATTGGCTTGGTTTTGTTTTTTGACAAAAGCATCTTAAAAGAGAAAGCTCAGGGCCTTACCTTTAAAGAAAATGTAATTCACTATGACCATGACCTCAGTGCCATCCAGGCCCTTAACCAAGTCCACAATCTTGCCTTTCGTTTGCTTTGCCACGTAATCATTGATCTGCTTCTGGGCCCCTTCAGGGTCCTCAAAGTCGGTGGGGAAAGTGTCTGCCAGGTACAGCGTCCTTATGGCGCCCAGGAAGGCCTCCTCCATGGGCACCGCGGGCTTGGTGAACAGGGCGTTGCCGAGGCTCAGCTGGAGGCTGTCTCTGGGCCGCTCGAGCTCCCACAGCAGCCGCTGGGAGGCGCTGTGGAGCTCCTCCTCCTGGCCCTCCTGGGGGCTGAGGCCCAGGCCCGCCAGGACCTGCGCCTTCGTGTTGCACCGCGCCCCCAGGGAGAGCATGGCCAGGCTCACGGAGATGCTCAGAGGGGAGAAGAAGATGTTCTGGTCGGGGGCAGCTGCGGCCAAGGCCCTGTAGAGGTCGAAGACAAAGTCCCGGCTGCGAGGGGCCACCGTGGCGACTGCGGGCGGCAGCTCCTGAACTCTCTTCTTCTGGGGTCGGCGCAGGGCGACCATCCGCGGGCTCAGGAGTACCAGGCACAGGAGTAAACGGAGCCGCATCGTGGCTGCCCAGGCCTGAAAGGGAGGGTGGGCAGGTCACAAGCAAGGCTGCCATTCCGGGAGGCGGCACCATCAACCAGCAGCCTCAAAGGGCGATGCTGAACCAGAGAGGCTGCGAGTGAGCGCTTAGGTAGCGCGGGAGGGACTGCAGCACAGATACTTGAGGACATGGGCATCGGTGGGTGGGGAGAGCGGGCACCAGGCGGAGGGGAGAGATCCCACGTGGGGACTGGCCCCCAAGGCGAGAAGCCTCCCTCACCCACGTCGAGGTACGCGTCACAGGGGGATGGGCCGTGGGGCGGAGGGTTCTCCCGTGTTCGGCCAGGTTAGCGTCCCTGAGGTTACCGGGACCTGGCAGCCTGTTTCCATACATGGCCCCTAACCCTCACTTCCTTCCCTGGGTGTAGCATTTGCAAGACCTCGTGTCCTTCTCTGAGCTCAGGGCAGCTACCCACTGTGGCCCCTGCCACACTGCTGGATTCGTCCCTGTGCTTTTGGAGCACCTACTCCATGGCGTGGTGGCTAGCGTGCCAGCCTCCTGTGGTTCATCAGTGAACTTCCCCAGGGGCTTCCCCAGGGGCTGCTCCAGGACCCCTCAAAGCCATCCTTGTCCGTCATCAGAGGCACCTTCCCCCCTTGAGGAAATTCCGCCCTCTTAACGTGAGCCCCCCCAACTTCCCTTCTCATCTGTGATGGGCTGAATTGTGTCCCCCAAATCCATTCATTGAAGTCCTAACCCGCTGTACCTCAGAATGTGACTGTATTTGGAGACAGGGCCTTTCAAGAAGTAATTAAGTTAAAATGAGGTCGAGCGGGCCCTGATGCAACGTGGCTGGTGTCCTCATAAGAAGAGGGCACTAGGACACAGACACACACAGACTGAGGGGCGACCACGTGAGGAATGTGAGGGCACAGGGAGGAGGAGACATTCACGTACAAGCCGAGGAGAGAAGCCCTAGGAGGAACCAGCCCTGCTGACCTTGGACTTCCAGCCTCCAGGACTGTGAGACCATAAATGTGTGTTGTCTGAGCCCCCAGGCATCTCTTCTTCCGTGTCTCCCCCAGGTGAGGAGCCCCTCAGCTTCCTTCTGTCTGTCTACAGCCTCTCAGGTGGGCCCTGGGGGCTCCTGCATCATTCTGGCCTTGTCCTCCGCCCACAGTCTCTCGCATGACCACCTTCCTAGACCCCTCCTCTGCGTCCAGTAACCCCTCCTGTGCCCGGGCCTCCTAAAGCCCTCCTTCCACCCCCGTGAACAGTGCAGAGACTCTGCAGCCCAGCAGCTGGGGTTCAAGTCCCAGTCCCACTGCTTCCTCCAAAGTGTGATGTGGTACAAGTCGGTTACACCCATGCCACTGCCCCACCTGTACAATGGAGGTCGTGACAGAACCTCCACCAGGGGCTGGGGCTTTAATGACCCACATACGTAACGTGCTTGGAGCAGTGCCCGGTGCAGACATGCTGTCCAGGTGTGAGTTGTTGGTGTGGCAGCGACTGGCCAGAGCCCCACCCGAGACCCCCGTTTCCCCAGCTGTACCGTGGGGTACATGCTTTCACACACACACTCTCGTGGCAGCCTGGTGGCGGCTGGACAACTAATTCCCACGGTGGCCTGACTGACCCCTGATGAGACCTCGCGCTTGGCGTGCATCCCCCGGTGGACACCGTGTCATCAGGTGCCCCGGGCCCAGGGCGAGCACAGACACAGAGTCACAGACCCACGCAAAACCAAACTGCAAAGAGCCCCAAAGAGCTGCATTGGAGGTGGCTGGCGTGGGGGACACCAGGGAGCTCGGGGATCGGCAGTCCTGGCCGTCTTTGTCTGAATGAAATTGACGGACTCAAGCAAGTCATGCTCACCACCCCAGCCTCCCAACTGCACCTGAGCCCACAAAGGAACTTCATTTAGCCGATTCTGTCTGCAGAACCTCCAGCTACCCTGAACCAAATATAGCGGCCCGAGCAGTCCCCATGCCCGTGGGAGGCCCGAGTGCATCGCCAGCACCCGCCACTGCTGGGTGCTGCACTGTCTTGACATATATCAACTGCTATAGCCTCTCACCCGCCCACGGAGGCAGGTTCTGTCACTGGCTCCATTTTACAGACGGGTCATCTGAGGCTCAGAGAGGATGACTTGCTTGCTAGTAGTGGCAAAGCTACCAGGGTTCAGACCTAGTTCTGACCCTCACAGCTCATGCTCTGAACCGCCACACCGTTTAGCTCCCCCAGATCCCTGGTCCCCCTCCTCTGTATCACAGCCTCCGGATCCTGTATTCTTGGCCTCCACGGTCACCACCGATAGCCCCTACTCTGCAGAGAATTAAGAAACAGGCTTCCCGTGCTGACACTCCCTTTTTGTTCCCACTTTGAGACTTGCCTTCACGGAGGTCTGTGAAGGACATGGGTGGGTGGTGTGATCTCTGTGTCCTCTAGCGTGCAGAGTGTTAGAATCATCAATGTAGCAGGGAGCTGCTGAAGAAGCAGTTCAGCTCACCAACCCCCCAGCTCCCAGACACAGATTAACACCGAGCTGATAATTACCCTAAAAGAAATACTTTCAAAGAATAGCTACAGACCGCAGAGGAGTTTTCTGCTTAGACGGAGCCCAGGGGCAGCTGGCGGGGGAGCAGGAGTGAGAGTTCCAGTCTCCCATCCTCCCACCCCTGCAGCCTGGTGACCTTGAGCCAGGCCCTTCCCCTCTCAGGCTTCAGTTTCTTCATAAAAACCTAGAGGTCTGGTGCCATGGCTCCACCACTGCCTGACCCCCCTGAAACACCAGCGATCTGATGGGCCAGAGCCACTTCTCTGAACGCCCCATGAGTCCCCATAGAGAGCAAGGCCTCAGCTTCCCTCTGGCTCCCCTGGGCTGCAGGTTTGGGACCCAGAAAACCTTGCTCCAAGTAGCTCTCTCTCTCTCCCTCTTATTGAATCCACTGTTTATTAAGGACCTGTTAGACACTCTATAAATATTACTGTATTTCATCTTTACCAAAAGTGTTATTAGCCCCATTTTACAGCCAAATAAACTGAGGCTTAGCAAAATGGAAAAGCTTGTCCCAGCCAGTGAGTGATGGAACCAGGTTAGAATCCAGATTCTTCTGACTGGTGTACACGCTGCCTCTCGGCTGCCTTTTATGGCTCTGAGGAATGACACATTGTTCCCCCTCCTCTGTGGCTGCTGGTGAGTATCCCTGGGTCTCCCCCAACCTGTTCACACGAATTAGCTCATTTACACTCCTCCACAGCAACATAGAGTTGGTGTCCTTGTCACAACTGTACGGAAGAGGAGACAGAGGGTCAGAGAGGTTACTTCTGAGAAAATGGAGGCCCAGGGGTGCTCGTTTCAGGTTTCCTAGTTTCTAAGCCCAGTCTTTGCCATTACACTCCTGGGCCTCTGGTACAAATATACAGCTTACAGAGTTTTGTGCCAGCTTTGAGCCAGTGGAGCGTCTGCTCCAGGCTCTGTGAGCCTGGCTCTCAGGACACCAGCCCCCGCAGCGGGCCGGCAGAGCCTGGCCTGGCTGACCCTCTCCTGGGCCCCTGACGCCAGTGTGTCTGCAGAGATGCTCCCGCGTGTCAGAGGGAAGAGAGCAGATCGATCAATTTTATCTGGCATCCCAGGCCAAAGGGACTTGCGGCGACAGAGGGTGGGCATGGAGTAGGCAGGCCCCGGGCAGTCCTTCCCCTGGTCCCCCACCATCCAGACCCAGAATCTGCTGGCGTGTATTCCAAATGTTAGGCAACAAAGTCCCACTGAGGTAGACTTTGGACTCAACCATGGGAGGTGTGCAGCTCAGAAGGGTCTGTCCACTATCTGCTAATTATGCAAGGAGATAGATACAAGATGTGGAGCCCAGGCAGAGAGCAAAAGACAAAATCACAACTTCCCCTGGATCCTATAGACCAGGGGGCAGAGCTTCCTGGAATCAGTGACCTGGGGGACTTTCCTAAGATGGGGACTCCCTCCCCATCTCCAGACTATCAGCAAGGCTTGCCAGTTTCTAGCTCCGAATCTGCCTGCCTCTCCCAATTTTCCCTGCCACCATCCTAATGGAAGCCTTTTTTTTTTTTCTTTCACCTGGACCCCACTTTTCCTGGGCCCGAGAGCCATTCTACATACGTAAGTACATTCTGAAAGAATCCCCTTCAATCACAAACATGGTCAAGCCACTCCCCTGCCTAAGAACATTCTTGCTGCCCAGTAGCTTGGTAAAACCAAACTCTGATTTGCACGATAACCCATGAGGATGCGTGCAGTCGGGCTCTGTCTTGCTGTCCCCAGCCTCACGTGACCAGCTCTGTCTCCCAGGGCACACTTCTTCTTTTTCAATTCCTAACACAGAAGCCCCATCCCAGCCATGGGCGCTTGCACACTCTGCTCTCCCTCCCGGAGCCCTTTCTCCACCTTTCTCACAAGGACCAGTTTCTCCCTGAGTCCAGGCCTCTACTTAACTGTCACTTCTTGGTGGTACCTTGTCCACACGTGACCACGCCCTCTCCGCCGTTATTCTCTATAACAGCCCCTTTGATTTTTTCTCTCATGGCTCCATCAGCTACAGAAGTGCAATTACGTATGCGTGTGCTGTTGACCCCTCTTGTTCCGGCCTCTCCCCCACTAGAACATGTGCTTGTAAGAGAAGACCCGCATCTGTGCTGGTCCCGCCGTGACACTTTCAGTCAAGGGGTGATGCTCAGACACCCCTGTGAATGAATGGATGAGTGGATGGATGAATGGACCCTGTCTCCTTCTCTGTAGTTCGGAGGTGTTAGACCACACGCTGGCCACCGAGTTGTGGGAATGAGCCAGGCTGGGCGTCCCGGGCTGAGCCCTCGTGGCCCTGGGGCTAACATGCCAGCTGACCTTGAATAACTCAGCTGACCTTGAATAGCTCAGCTTCAGTTTCCTCTTTCTTTTTTAAAACCACTTTAGTGAGGCTGGACTGACACCCCAAAACCTGTACATATTTAATGTAGACAACTCGATGAGTTTGGAGAGAAGTACACATCCATGAAACCATCACCATCAACGCCTGAACACATCCATCACCTCCCAAAGTTCCCTCCCGCCCCCTTTATTCTTCAAGCTGCAGTTTCTGGATCTGTCAATAAGGATGTTGGCCCAGGGGAGCAGTTTCCCTTTTATTGTTGCATTTCATGCCAAAAGCCCCATCCTTAGAAAAACTGAAAATTTCACTCACTTCCCATCCACATTTTGTTTATCTAACAAACGGCAAAATGGCATCTGGAGCTCTAACAACCACTCTGGGTAGCAGCCTCTGGGCAGGGCAGCCTTATCTCAGGGAAACAGATTATATTTGAACATTTTTCCTGCTTTCTAAAGGTCCAAGGTTCCAGGCACAAAAAACAGTAGACGCTATGGTTGATCGAGCACGTCCTGGGTACCAGACATTTTGTCCCCGTTCAGGGTTTCTCAGGCATTTGGAATCAGATCATCCTTTGTGGTGGGGGCTGTCCTGGGCATCGCGGGGTGTTCAGCAGCATCCCTGGCCTCTACTCTCTGGAAGCCAATAGCAACCCCCGCGCCCCAGTTATGACAACTAAAAATGCCTCCACACCTACCAGATGTGCTCTTCACAGTCACACCGTGCAAGGGGTGCAATAATTTGCATCTTATCCACGAGGAAGCTGAGGCTCGGCCAGATTTAGTGCCACCCCCAAGACCACACAGCAAGGGGCGGGGTGTCCCCCACTTCTCTGCTCCAGAGGCCCTGGCTCCCTCCCCACCACTGTGTCCTGCTCACCCTGGGGCACCTCCAAAGTTTCTAAGCCCTCCAAATCCCGTAACTCCAGAGCCCATTCCTCGCCCCTGAGCCCACGGCCCTCCATCCACTGTGCCTGTACTTACTCTGTCCAGTGGCCGAGCGTGCACACGGCAGAGGCGACGGTCGGTTGGGCTCGGTAAAGAGCAGAGGGCTGGCTGGACTGGAGCCAGCATCTGTTACTGACTAGAGCAGGGCCCTGACTCCGCCCCTCCCGTGGCCCCGCCCCAGCCAGCCTCGCCCTGTCCTATCCTGGCAGGGCTTCTAGGCCTACCAAGCCAAAGCCATCTGAGCTCTGACCAGGGCCATCTCGTCATTGCCCCGAAAGCCCTACACCAGCCACCACCTGCCAGCAATGGCACGAGCATCCCAGGCAGACCAGGATGGACAGGTGACCAGCTGCCGGCTGGTCCAGACGCAGGGAAAGAGACATCCTCTCAAACCTCCTCCCTTCCTCCGGGCTGATCCTTTTGTTTCCTGCAGCCAATTTGCTGCAGATCTGGAGGAGTGAGGACCCAAGCTCTTCAAAGTCTTGTGTGCTTACTAGATTCATGGACCCCCATCGCCAGATCCCCGTGGAAATTAGATGGATTGAGAAGGTCTCACAATGGCTGAGATGAGGGATCACTGTATCCACCCCTCTTATTGCACTCATAACTGAACCGAGGCTCAGAGAGATGATGGAACTTTTCAGAGATGTGCATCAGTTAGGGACAGAGCAGGGCTGAGTGCCCAGGTCGCTGTCTCCAAGGCCAGGGCTCTTTGCTAAGCAAAGGTCTGTCTCCAGGATTTCTGTGGGCTCACTTGGACTGTCCTTTTCTACCTTGAAATTGGAGCTTCAAAACTCAGCCCCACACTTTCAAGAACATTTCCAAGTGCTAGGGTGTTGGCTCAACCCTTGTTTCATTTCCAAGGTCCCCATGCCTGGGGCTTCCTAATACCGGGGTATCCAGTGTGTGGCCATGACCCAGAGGTTGTGTGGGTGACTGTCGCGTGTGGAGTTGGTGGAGGAAACAGAGGGCCAGGCGTTACCCAGAGGAAGCGATCCTGGCGCTCAGCAACCAGGGTCGCTCTACAACCTCTGAGATGTCCCCCTTCTCACTCCCTGATTCCAGGCCCAGTTATGGCCCATTACCTCTTTTAGTCCTTACAACCACCCTGCAAAGGGCATAATACTGAACTTTATCTCAACCTAGAGATAATCACAGTCACTACCAGGCATCAGGTGCTTGCTTTGTGCCCTCTGCCCTTGCAACGCGCTAGATGATGGGCACCAGCATCCCCATGGAATCCGTGAGAAGACGGAAGCTGAGAGAGGTTAGGTGATCAGCCCAAAAGTACACAGCTAATAGGGAGAGGCATTAACAAGGAGGAACTAGGTCCCTTCTGTCCAGGTTTTGCTTTCTGTCCATTGTGCCATGTGACATAAGCAAGAATCCTTCATCTCATGGTCTAGAGATTCCCAAACTATGTTCTATAGGGAGGGAATCAGTGTTACCTACCTATAGTAGGATGGATAGCAGTCCCCCAGAGATATTCACATCCTAATACTCAGAACCTGTGAATGTGACCTTATATAACAAGAGGGATTTGCAGATGTGATTGAGTTAAGGATCTTGAAATGGGGGGGGGGTATTATGGATTTCCCAGGTGGGTCCTAAACGTAACCACAAGGGTCCTTCCTTATGTGAGAAAGAGAGAGAGGAGAGAGTGAGAGAGAGGGGTGGGAGATCAGAGTCAGAGGAGGTGATGTGATCAGGAAAGCAGGAGGAGAAAAACAATGTGATGAGAGGCCGTGGGCCAAAGCACTCCAGAAGCAAACCCTGCTAACATCTTGATGTTGGCCCAGGAACCCGTTTGGACTTCTGACCTCCAGAACTGTAAGAGAATAAATTTGTGTTGCTTTAAGCCACTAAGTGTGTCATAATTGGTTACAGCAGCAACAGGAAACTAGTATAATACTCCCAAACAGATTCCCGAGGAAACTATGTGGGAAAGATGGGACTAAGCAGATGCTGAGGGACTTCTCCAGCCCGTGTGCCTGTCCGTGGAGACAACCCACGTACCACGTCCCAGTCCTTACATTTTAAGGACTATCTTGAGAATTTGGGGAACGGGGCAAACCCTGACTGCCTATTGTCACTTGGCAGGGTTCTGAAGGAATGGGGGCTGGGAATGGGTCCATTTGGAGAAGTTTTGAGGGTGTCTCAGGGCCTGGATTAGTCTGCTCTGGCTGCCAGAACAAAATACTACAAACTGAAAGGCTTAAACGGCAGAAATGTGTTTCTCACAGTTCTGGAGGCTGGAAGTCCAAGATCAAGGTGATGGCAGGGTTAATTTCTGGTTAGATCTGTCTTCCTGGCTTGTAGATGGTGCCTTCTTGCTGAATCCTCACACAGCCTCTTCTGTGTACATATGGGGGGACAGAGAAAGAAGGGGAGAGAGAAAGAGAGGGAGGAGAAGCAAGCTCTGGTGTCTCTTCCTCTTATAAGGATACTAATTCAGTGGGATTAGGGCCCCATCCTTATGACCTCATTGAACTTTGATTACTTCCCTAAAGGCCCTTCCTCCAAATACAATCACGTTGGGGGTTCAGCCTTCAATATATGAAGTTTCAGAGGACACAATTCAGTCCATGACAACTGGGGTGAGAGAGTAAGATGGGCCAGTGGCCAGAATATGGGAATTTAAAGGACCTGGTAAGTCATGCTAGATTTATTTTTCCATTGACATCAAGAGCAACAGAGAGCACAATTCCCAATAGGCGAGCTTCACCCTGGGCAGAGTTGGGTTCTGTCACCCCCCTGAGTGTGTGTGTGACAATGTGGACCAGAAATGCCTTTCAGTGGGGGCTGTTACTATTCCGCCTGCCTGGTCCCCACCACCGTCAGCTCACTTTACCTGTTCAGGTGACCTACCAGCTCTGGCAGGCATGTGAAGTTGTGACCCTGCTTTAGAAGAGAGTTGTGATAAAATATAAAATGAAATAACAATAGCGAACATTTGTGGAACAGCAAAGATGTGTGCTTTACATACAGGACCTCCTCCAGAATCTACAGTAGGCTTACGTGTTAGGTAGCATCATCTCCATTTTACAGGTGAGGGAACTGAGGCACAGAGGGATGGCCCAAGTCCCACACCATGTCATGGGTTCAACTGTGTCCCCCCAGAATTGAAGACTTAACCACCAGTATCTCAGCATGTGACCTTATTTGGAAATAGGGTCATTGCTGCTGTAATTAGTTCAGATGAGGTCATACTGAACTAGGGTGGGTGCTCAATCCAATAAGACTGATGTCCTTATAAAAGGGGGAAATCTGGACAGAGACACACACACAGGGAGAACGCCATGTGAATATGAAGGCAGAGATCTAGAAGCCAAGGAACACCAAAGATGGCCAGCAAACCCCCAGAATCCAGGGGAGAGGCCTGGGACAGATGCTCCCTCACAGCCTCAGAAGGAGTCAACTCTGCCATCACCTTGATCTTGGTCTTCTGGCCTCCAGAAGAGTAGAACGGTACATTTCTGTTGTTAAACCACTCAGATGTGGTCCTCTGTTAGAGCAAAACTAATACACTAACCAACTAGTATACTCAGTGATTGGTAGATTCCAGGTTCAAACACAGGCATTCTGACTCCAAAGTCCAGGTTCTACGCTCAGATGTTCTGTGGCCTCTTGGTAACTCCTGGAAAGAGCTTGTCACTGTGCCTCGCTCATTGCAGGCGCACAGAGCTTGGAATCCATTAGTCTCAGACCTGCTCTGTCTCAGAAAAGGACTCCTCACCTTCCCAGGCAGCCAGGGATGAAGCAGACACCCTCCTGCCCTTCACATGTTCACACGTTCACCCGCTCAGTCAGAGCTAGGGGCTCCCAGGCCTGTATCTTCCGCGGATCCCACGTGCATCCACCACCCCGCCGCCCACTGCTGCAGCTGCTGTGGGATTACATGCCCACTTACAGGTGCAGAAACTGAGATCTGGAGAGGTAAGAGCTAGCCCCTCAGCACAGGTAACGGAGAAGCTGGAGCTGCAGGCTTTCTGTCTCACCCCAAATTTCAAGTGCCTCTTCCTCCACTGCGTACATCCCTCTGGCTTCCTGGCTAGTGGCCAATCTCCACTCAGTAACTCTTTGTTGAGTGAGAGAATGAATAACTAAATGAACCCATGATGCTTCTCTCCACACCTGCTTACGAGGGCCATGAAATTCGTCCCTCCACTGGCACCTGGGTCCCCCAGGCTCCACGATGACACTCCTCATGACACTCACTTGCCTCCCTCTGCCCTCCCATCACAAAGTACAGAAAAGATTTCGCCTTTCCTGCCAAAGGAGAATGACAGAAATCGCTAGCATACCCACCCGGTCCCAAAGAAGTGAGTGTGCCCCCCAAGAGGTAAATCATAGGTCACACACAGCCCCGTAGATCTCTTTTTTTAATGCTCCAAAAGGGCATTTTGAAATCTGAGAAGCTGGACTAAATATTTACCCAATCAATTCCGGGGATGTGTCAGGGGGTGGTGATGCAGAACAAATAGCTCGAGGACCTTGCTCAGGGCACAGCCTTTTCCATTCATTCATTCATTCATTCAATCACCAACTATTGGTTGGGCCTCAGCCACATGCCAGACCATACGATCAGCGCTGAGGCCAGTTCCTGGGGTGAGTGAAGAGAATGCAGGGTGAACAGGGTCCTGCCTCTGAGATGTTCCTTCTAAGAGGGACGAGGGTTGGCCGGGATGCGGGGCAGAGATTAATGTCAGCCAATCATGTCTGATGGTAGGATGACAGTCTGCCTTAGGGAGGGGAGGAGGCATTTGTTGGAAATCCTGGTAGACTCTCAGGGATGGGGAAGGGAGATTTCTGGGTGATAGGGATCTGTGGGGACCAGAGGCCCGAAGGTGGGAAGCTATGGGCAACCTGGAAAGACAGCAAGAGTTTCCGTGACTGCAGTCATGGGGTACATGAGAGCAAGAGGAGGGGCTGGGGCAGGAGAGGCAGGCAGGGACCAGATCAGGGAGGACCTTGACTGCATTTAGAGGAGTTTGAACTTTATCCTGTAGGCAATAGGGAGCCATTGAGTCCTTCTGAGCAGGGGAGGGATGAGCTCAAGCAAAATAAGGAGGCATCACCCTCAAGGCTAAACTGGGGGGTGACTGCCCCCCTTTTCTCCCCTTTTTCACACCAGGGCTTGACTTTCACACATCACCCCAGCGGTGTCATTGCCATAGTAACCCTAGGCCTGCATCTTCTTGCAGGCTTGTCTGGGACTCTTAAATCCACCCACCCCCCACCTCTGCAGGGGCAGACTGGGGAGTGCGTCAGCCTGGGCCTGACTTTATTTCTGGCTGTTAAAAAACAGAATCCAACATCCCAGCGGGCGCAGGGGGAAATGGACCAGTTAAACCAGGGGGCGGCAAGGAGGGTGTGCGTTCCTCCGAGGCTTGGAGGGCGCTAGGTGCTGAGTACTTGCAGGTCCTTGACCCTGTAGCCTGGAACTGGTGTGATTAACCCTGGGCTGGTCTTGCTGAGCGATGTCCTCCTGTGGGACCTCCCATCTGTCAGTGACTCCTGAGGCTGCCCCGTCCAGCTCAGAGCCATGTTGCAGAGGCAGACTCCTCAGAGCCATCATTTCGTTTAATCCGTACAACTACCCTCAGTGGTGGTGGTGGGGGTTCTGCCACTTTCCGGGGTGGAAACCTGTTCAAAGAGGTTAGATGATCTCTGTGAGGTGCCATAGCCCTGAGGAGCTGGGTGGCAGTCCACATCAGTCTGATACCACCCACATCCCTCACCTTCACCAACAACTTCTGCCCTGGATCCTCAGCAGCTCCTGCGTCCCCCACTCCAAATCCAGAGCGGCTCAAACTCAGCCCTCCAGGCCAAGTCCTCCTGCTTGTAACAGACAAGCCAGCCCTGGAGGGCTATGGCTTCGTGGAGTTGACAACCTTTCCCAGAAAGAGGATGCTCTGGGTGTTGGTGGAAAAGATCTCCACAAGGAAGGGCTTGGTAATTGTCCCGGGACCAGAAGGTGACAAAGCCACTGGTGGCTGCTGCAGCCTGGGTGCCAACCTCATCCACCACCAGGATGGCTTTGTGGAAACTCTGGGAAGGAAATCACAAGCGTTACCTCTGAGAGAGCATGAGCTGGGGCTTAGGGAAGACTAGGGGAACTAGAGACCACTGAAGATCAAAGCCACTTGTTGGGATATCACAGCAAGAATGTCTATACTGGGGGGGAGGTATTGAGCTGGATGACCTCTTATTTATAAATAGCCATTGCAATCATTAACTGAGCACATACTATGTGCCTATGCTCTTTTTAATCTTCATAACCATCCTATGAGGTCAATGTATTATGTCTGTTTTATAGATGAGGAAAATAAATCCAGAGACTGGGTAACCCTTTAAGGTCATAAGAGGCAGAACTGGCATTTGAACTCTCAAGCCCAAGACTCTACCCTCTAGTGCACCTTTGTTATATGTAGCTGAGGTCATAGGTCCCTTTCTCTGGTCTAAGAAATTTATGATACACACACACACACACACACACACACACCTCAGCCTCATCTGTATCCTGCCTCTGTTTCTGTCATTGCATTTGTCACTCTCAGTTGCCATGATCTATGAGGGCGCTGTCTCCTGGACTTGACTGGAAGAGCTCTCTGAGGGCAGGGACCTGATGGACCCTAGATCTGCAGCACCGACCACCACGCCCAGCACATAGTGGGTTGCTTCTTGGGCTCCCTATGCCCGTGGATGATTAAATAAAACTTGGACTCTGAGACTTCACGTGGTGGCAGGGAGAGCACCCATCACCCAGCACCTTCCAAGAGGTGGAGCTTCCCCTCTGAGGTCTCTAGGAGTTGATATCCATTGATGACTTACCTTGGACACCTGCAGGTTTAGCTGTTCAGTGATGCCAGACAAGTCAGCCTGCTACGAGAACAAGTCCGTGACGCCCAGCTTGGGCAAAATCTGATCTAATTTATAGGAGCCAGAAATGGAGAATTTGGGGCTATACAACTTGAGCTTCCTGTAACCTGAAAGAGGCACTGGGTTAAAACACTGGACTCAGGAATTAGCCAAGGGTCCCAGCCGGCTGTGCTCTCCTTGACTGCACTTGCTCACGGCCCACCGTGCATCTGAGTTCTGTGGTCACAAACACGCTTTGCCTGTGCCACTCCCTCAGATGAGTGCTGCCAGAGGCTTAAAGCCAGGCTCCTTCTTTGCCCTCAGGGCCTGCCGTCTGCAGGACCTCCTTCCTTTGGGAGTTCGTCTTCAGCAGAGGTTGTTTCCTGCAGACGTGCCAGGTGCCCAGGGAGACGCAAGTCTCCCGGTGTGGCAGTTTTGCCTTTGTCTCTGATGAGGCCCCGTGCTTTTCACTTGGTTGGGACCCATTGATTTCTTTGGGTGGAATTCCCCCACCACGTGGCCTGTGTGAATCTTCCATCCACATGTGGCCTTGGCCTGAGGTCTTTTTCTTATGTGTGGCTGGAGACTTTTCCTGCTCATAGCCCCATGGTGACGTGAAAGCTTCCCTGCTATTTCCTGGGGTGGGTGGAAACCTCTCTACATCAGCTCAGTCAACCATCTTGATGGGAAGTCTACCCATTCATTGCACAGGGTGGACCCTCAGAGAGCCAGTGTCACTTCACCCCAGACTTGTGCAGTACGAGGGCTACGTCTAGAACCCAGACTCCTAACTCCTAGTCTGGTTCTCTTTTCACTGATGAGAGCGAAATCACATTTTGGGTACAATAAGAGTGTTCCTTATTTAAGGAAACCCAAGGAAAGCTTTGAAGAAAATAAGAATTCTTCCATAATTTGGCGATCCCCTCCACTCCCATTTGGGGCACTGGCTTTCACTGGAAGGGTCCATGTGAAGGGCAGTGCTGCAGACTACACCGCACGATGCCCTGATGGTTTACCTCTTCTGAAGCAGATTACCTCCACCCTGTCAGCATCTCTGGAGTCAAAACCTCTTCCACCTGCTCCATGTTCCCTCAGTTAGGAAGGATGAAAAGGGCTGTTGCGTTTCCTTTGTAATCCATCCATAGCACCGAACAGAGCAAGTATCTGTCGGGAAGATACCAGTGGTGCCGGGTATCCTGCAGCATCACAGGCACCTTGACTACTGTATCCTCATCAACATAGAAGTCATGGGGAGAGGTCATCAAGGGGATGGATGGCGTCTCCCACAGAGCTGGAGGAAAGAAGGGAAGAAGGTACAGGGCATCCGTGGACCAACAAGCCGATCCTCCAGCCAGGGAATGCATCCCCCCATCGTCACTCAAAACTCACCCTCCACCATCTCAGCAGTTCAGCACCTGACCTGCCTGGGGAATGGATCTGGGGGTTCAGGTAGGTTCTAAAATAAGAGATCCCAGAGGATATCAGCAAGGTTGTTTCCTGTCTTCACTGATTACTTGAAATCATTGGACTTAAATAATTTTGCCAACCTGATGTTCGTATAGTGGTAGCTCACTGTGGTTTTGACATGCACTTTCTTGGTTTAAAATAAGGTTGAGTAGGGCTTCCCTGGTGGCGCAGTGGTTGAGAGTCCACCTGCCGATACAGGGGACATGGGTTCCTGCCCCGGTCCGGGAAGATCCCACATGCCGCGGAGCGGCTGGGCCCGTGAGCCATGGCCGCTGAGCCTGCGCGTCCGGAGCCTGTGCTCCGCAATGGGAGAGGCCACAACAGTGAGAGGCCCGTGTACCGCAAAAAAATAAAAATAAAAAAATAAGATTGAGTAGTCTTTAGTATGTTTATGGATCAACTAGAAGTTTGGGGGGATTTTTTTTGGGTTTGGGGATTTTTGTTTGTTTTTTGATTTTTTTTATTTTATTATTATTATTTTTTAGTTCAGTGCCAGTTCACTTTTTTACCCATATTTCTATAGGGCTGTTTCTTAGTGATTTGCAGGAGTTCTCTGAACACTAGTTGTCTATCAGTTCTGTGTGTTGCCAATGTGTTCTCTTCCTCTCTGACTTGTCTTTTCACTTTCATAATTGTGTGTTTTGATGATTGAAATTCTTCACTTCATGCAGTGAGCATACCAGGTTTTCCCTTTATGGTTAGATCTCTGTGTCCTGCTTAGGAAAAAATTTCCTACCTCCAGGTCATGAAGATACTCCCCTATTTCATCTACAAGGTTTACTCTTACCTTTTGCATTTAGGACTTTACTTCACCTGCAGTAAATGCTTATGATCTGTATGGAGGAGTACAAAATCATTTTTTTCCATGAGGATACTGTCCCAGGACTGCTTTTTCAAAATCTATCCTTTTTCTCAATGCTCTATCATGCAGGCTTTGTCAAATATCAAATGTCCATATATCCATGGAGCCATTTCTGGGTTCCATTCTGGCCTCTCTGTTCTGTCCCATTGGTCTATGCATACCACACAGTTTAAATTAATACAGATTTATAACCAGCATTGCTCTCCAGCAGACAGGTTCTCTCTTTTTAACTATTCTTGGCCCTTTTCCCTCTCATATACACTTTAGAATCAGCTTATTAACTGGTACCAAAAAGAATCTTTTAAAAACCTGTTGGGATTACTTTAAAATATTTCAATCAACTTGGGCGGGAACCGACATCTTTTCCATGTTAAGTCTTCCTATTCATAAATACGGTATATCTATTTTTTATTTGTCGACTTTAATATCTCTCAATATAATTTTATCTACAGAGATTCTGCATATCTTTGGTTTGTTTCCTTCTAGGTACTTTTCATTTTTTAAGATAAGCCACATTTGTTCTACTACTGTCACCATGTGACCTAGACTGAGGTCTTGGGGCTACATTTGTGTCCCCAGAGTGATGGGCAGATGTGTCAGAGGGCAAGATGTCTATTTCTGGAGCACCTCCTTCCCTGTGCCACGATCACTAACACAACTGCAGCGAGGTGTCTTTCAGGAAAAGAGCACCAAAATCTTCATTATTTCTGGCCAGAGCTTTGGGTGTGGTGATGGTGTCTATTACACATGTAAATTATATTATATTTTAAATGGAATGGAGTCAATAGAATATTGTGCAGCCACTAAAATGAGATCTAAATAAAGTTTTCAATAGCGTAAAACTACACACACACACACACACACACACACACACACACGAGTGCATGTGAAAATTGATAACATCCGAATAAAGTCTATAGATTATCACCAACGTCAGCTTCCTGGTTTGCTATTATACTACAGTTACATAAGATGTTATCTAGAGGAACCTGAGTGAAAGGTACATGGGACCACTCTGTACAACTTTGCAACTCCCTATGAATTTACAGTTATTGCAGAATTTTTAAAAAAAATTTTTTAAAGTTTTCAGTGGTGCCTGAAAATTCCACATGTAAAACTGCAAGCAGTGACCAGTTTGGATGGATTATAAGTCTGGGACTGTTCCTCAGAATCTGTTTCCTGTAGATTCAAGGTGGTTACAGCAGGGGATTGAGAGGCAGATATGAAGCAGCCATTGCCCGCTGAAGGCAGACGAGACGATGAACAGACCAGAGGGGCTGCGAGCTCCAGCTCACCTATGCTCTCCGCCAAGTTCATTGTCCAGCTCTACCCTGCTGACCAACAGGGTCTCCAGACCACTGCCAGGTGCTCAGCCTGGGCCTCTCCCCAAGCTCTCCCTACATGGAACCACTCTGGTGGCTGGATGTGCCTGGCATGTAGATTTCCTGATAAGTTCCAACTTGTCCACAAGCTCCAGTGACTTGTTCTCTGTCCCTCCAACCCCCTCTTCCTCCGGACCTTCACTTCCCCAGTCCTTCCCACAAACATGCCAGGACTAATTCCTCTCACAACCCCCTTTCCCTCCCCACTCATGGTGACTATGCTTCCTGGATGGCGCCCTAAGTGATACACACTGTACAAAACTGTTCCTACCTGTGATTTCAACTTTATTAACATACGTGTATGAATGGAAGACTGGAAGGAATTAGGCTAAAATGTTAATGTTGGTTCCCTCAGGAAGGTAGGATTCTGGGCAATTTCTAGTTTTTCTTTTATACTTATATGTATTTTTAAAGGTCTTCAAAATTGTTATCATTAGAATAATTACAAATACTCTATTTATTGAGCGTATATAATGGTCAGGGGTTGTCAAACTTCTTCTGCAAAGGGCAAGAAAGTAAATATTTTACGCTTTACAGGTTATTCTGTCTCAGTAGCAACTGCTAACCTCTGTCCCGTGAAAGCAGCCAGAGATAATACATAAATGAATGGGCGTGGCTGTGTGCCAATAAAACTTTATTTACAAAAACAGGTGGCCTTCAGGTTTGGCCAGGAGCTGTGGTTTGCTGATCCCTTCAGGCCCTCTTCTAAGGAGTATTCAAATATGTGACATCATTTGATTCTCAGAAAAAAAACTTTGAAGCAGGGACTCTTCTATCCTTATAAGAGTCCTTCAGGCAAACAACCTGCCCTGTTTGTACTGTTGGTAAGTGGCAGAGCTGGACATGAATCCAGCAGTTCAACTTGTCACCATTGGGTAGAATGCATTTCATACATTGCTGTTATTTTTTTAAAAAAATAAAAAAATAGGGCTTCCCTGGTGGCGCAGTGGTTGAGAGTCCGCCTGCCGATGCAGGGGACACGGGTTCAAGCCCTGGTCTGGGAAGATCCCACGTGCCACGGAGCGTCTGGGCCCGTGAGCCATGGCCGCTGAGCCTGCACATCTGGAGCCTGTGCTCCGCAACGGGAGAGGCCACGATAGTGAGAGGCCCGCACACCGCAATGAAGAGTGGCCCCCGCTTGCCGCAACTAGAGAAAGCCCTCGCACAGAAACAAAGATCCAACACAGCCAAAAATAAATAAATAAAGGAATTCCCTTAAAAAATTTAAAAAAAAAAAAGAAAATATGTCTAAAGATATGAAGGGGTGGAAATCAATACTACCCAAACTTAAATATCTGAGGCTCTAACATTAAATTCTCAGAAGGCTGCTCAAACCTATCAGACCCAATCCATCCACTTTCTGTTCTGCGGGAGTTTCTTTCTGATATGTGATCCTTCAACGAATTAGGGGGAAAGGGAAGATGTAGGATCCACCAACGAATTGACTCTTACCTTTGAAGTAAATGTAATTCACCGGCACCATCGTGGTATCCGCGCTGAGCTCGTTGACCAAATCCACAATCTTCCCTCGAGTTTCCTCCCTGACTTGGTTGTTGATAAGCTGAGTTGTGCCCTCAGAGTCGTCGAAGTTGGTGTGGAAGAGTTTGGACTCATAGAAGGTCACGGAGTCATAAAGGAATCTTGGAAGGAGCGGCAGCTCCAGGCTCAACAACGGGGTGCTGTCCACACGTATCTCCAGCCCGTCGGCCGGGAGGTGGAGAGTGTGCAGAAGGTTCTGGAAGCCCCTGTGCATGTCAGATACTGACACCTCTGTGAGATTGAAGCCGAGACCCTCGGCTGTGCTAGCGGACCCCCAGGGACAGCATGGCGTAGGCGGCGGAGATGCTCAGCGGGGAGAAGACGTTGCTCCCGTAGGGTTGGGAAGCCATCAGGTGGCAGAAGCGGAGAGCAAAGGCAGTATTGCCTGCAATGACCTTGGGGGAGGCCTGACCTGTGCCCAGAGCCTCCTGATGGGGGCAGTGGATGTGATCCCGGCCGTGATGCCCAGGATGCCGCTGACCTCGAGAAAGGACCAGTAGTCCAGCCAGACGGAGGAGCAGGCAGTCGGCAAGATGCACCTTCTGTGCTCTCAGGTCTACAGGATGAAAGAATGTGCCCAGGAAACTCCCCAGCAGAATGCCCAACCCCACTGAGATGCCAGGCAGAAGGCAGGGCCCCAGGGATCTAAGCGATACTCTCAACTCCTGCAAATGAGCTTGCAGGGGAGTAGCGAACACCCAGTGCACCCACGCGTGCAGCGCCGTGACACGGCAGCAGGGCTGCAGATTCACAGAGCAGCTCAGTGCCCACCATCCCGTTTCCTTTCCCATCTCTGTGAGCTCTGCGCGACACCGGACTCCATTCTCATTACAGAGAAGGGGAAACAGAGACTCCAAAAGTGACTTAACCAAGTCACCAAACTGGTAAATATCTGAGCTAGAGCACAGGTCTCCGGACTCTCAGCCTGGGCTGCCTTGCACCATGTGAGTTTATTTCCTTAGCCCAGTGACCCATCACGTCAAAGGTGCTCATCGCCGAAGGCTATGTTAGCGACTACCCCACAGACATCCGTGGTGTGCTTTACACTTTGCAAAATCGCTTTTATGCCATTTTGTTTGACCCTCTTATCCAGGTAGAGGTCAATAGAGCTGGTATTCTTGTCACCACTCTGTACAGATGAGATCACTGATGCTCAACACATGATGTATCCAAAGTCTCAGGGACAGAATTGGTCCCTTTCCCTAATGAACTTAACCTGCCCCAAACGGGATGCTCAATTTTCTCCACCAAATCTTCTCTCTGCCCCATCAAATGGCCCTACCATTACCTAGTTCTCAGCCCCAAACCCAGTTGTCACCCCTAACATCCATCTGGCCTTGCATCCATCCCACCCCATTCAATCCCTCAGTCCCTCTTGACACTCATTCAACCCTCCATCATTTTTCACCCAGACCAGAGGTCAGGAAACTTTTCCTATAAAGAGCCAGATAGTGAATATCTTTGGCTGTGGGGACCATACAGTCACTATTACATCTACTGAACTTTGCTGTGCTCGCTGGAGAGTGACCATAACAAGGAACACCCCCCCAAACATGGCTTCCTACCAACCTATAACAACCACTCCTCACCCCCTCTCACACACTTCTCTCCGGCTTTGCGGTGAGATTACCCAGAAGCTCTGACAGGAGCTCTCCAAAAGCAACTGGAGCCAGAAGACCTGGGTCCCCAACTGTACGTGGCCTTGCGGGAGGCTTTTCTGGATCTGAGCACCAGTTCCCTGCCCAGTGCAGCAAGGAGGTTGGTGCAATCATATGTAGGGGTCTTTCTAGCCTTTGTCACCTCTAATTAGGGTGACCAATTGTTCCAGTTTGCCCAGGACTTTCCTACTTCTAGCGCTGAAAGTCTTGTCCCAGAACTCCCAGTCCTAAGCAAACCGGGACGGTTGGTCATCCTCCTTTTAGTCTCTACTGTGACCCTCGTAGGGTTACTCACAGCACAGTCAATCCTGGAGTGGCCCCTGGGTGCCTGTCTGAGCTCTAGATGTGGCTTGGATGTGTCAAGCCCAGGAGGATGGGAGAAACCTCTCTGCACCACCTACCGCCTCCCTGATTAGGTAATTATTAATGAACCGACCCATGGGTACGGTGTGGAGTCTCAATATAGAGAGAAACCTCACTGCAAGTTGGCTCACCTCTTCCCAGGAGAACCCCCTTTCCCTCCTGGGGGGACCAAGAGAGTTCACCCCTTCCTGTTTGTGTTATTGTTGAGGTTCACCTGATACTTGCTTTTCCTGCGGCTCAAGGGAACCCCTTAGTGGGCCTGGTCTCCACTCTGACCCTCAATTGCAATGTGAACTTAAGTACTACCGTCCCCCTCTCTGGGTTTCTGTTGCCCCGCACCACCATTTCAGCCATATCCCTGCCCCTGCAAATAAAGAGTTGGGCCAGACCAGGGGCAGCAAACTCCAGCGCCTTCACGAACTCGGGAAGGCAGCTTCCGGGGCGACATGGTGGGAAACAGTGGGCACGCGGAACTGGTATCAGCTCTCTGTGACCAGACAAGACCCATATAGAGGCTAGATCCTTCCCAGGGCTTCCAGTGTGCAATCCTGGACTACGTGATTTCTGAGAAGCCTGCCAGCTTTATAGTGGCATGGTTCTGTGATGGAACCTCCTAAGATGTCACATGGTAGACTGCAAGGACGGCGCACCCCAGGAGCAAAGGCGGGAACAGACGCCTCCTTGGTCCAGGAATCCAATCGCTCATTTCCTCTCTAATCACGGAGCTGCAGCTGCTCTCCTGTAAGTAATCAGGGAGCCTCAGCACGCTTGGATCATTCTGGGACAGCTGCAGGCAGGGGTGATGTCTGGCTGTTTCTCAGGCCATATGGCTCAAGGAGGAGAAGACTTCAGCTGATCTCTGAATCCACTCTTTCCTTCCTTCATTCATTCAATCAATCATCCAGCTCCTTGCTGAGCTCCTGCTATGGTGAACGGCATTGTTACATTCTCATTGGCTGGATACACACACTGTAGGATATAGTCGTGAAGGGTAAGTTCAGGAGTTAGGATTGACTGTACAGGGAATTACTCTGGCTGCAGGTGGGGACAGAGGTTAGGAAGGGTGTCCTGGGGAAGGGACATCAGAGCTGAGACGGATGAGGAGTCCCCAAGTTAAAGGAGAGGGGTTAGAGCAGGGAACAGTGTTCCAGATAGGGGAACAGCATGAAAAAATGTTCTGCAGAAGAATGAATCATGGAATAATGATGGGTGCAAAGACCCCAGTGTGCCTGAGGTGGGAGAGGATGGGAGAGGCAGCATCTGGGACACACAGGTGCACAAGACATCATCTTGACCTTAGGGGGCAGGAGACGAGGTGTGACCAAGAGCAGCAACAGCATGAGGCAGCCCTAGGCATGGCCATACGCCTTAGAGCAAGGGATTGGAAGGGAGAGACAGGGCAGGCTTCATGGAGGAGGGGGCATTTAGGTTGATCCTGGTTTGGTCTGATTCAAGGGCATTAGACTCCTCTCTCTGACTGTGCAGAGCAGTATCATCTTAGCCATGAGGATTCCCTATCTGATCCTGAGCAGGTGATTCCAGAAGGTGAAAGTCATTCTGAACTAAGAGGGAAGGAAGGGGTTGAGGATCTCTTCTCTTCAAGGGCCAGCTGAGTCTTTCAAACTCTGTCTCCCTCCCTCCCACATCTCCAGACCCCACCAGGCCCTTCTGTGAGCACTGCTGGTTCTGTGCAGGTCTAACCAAAGGCAGGTAGAACACACAATCTAGACTTTGAGCCCCTCTGGACCCGTCAGCTCAGAGCCACCTGGGTCTCAGCATTTAGGGTTGTTAAGGACAGTGAGGTAAAGGAGGATGGGGCTTTATGAAAGATGGTGCAGATGTAGGGATTTGCAGCAGGCTCTCGTGATGGGGACACACCACTTTCTGACACTTGGTGGCTGACCGCTTCTAAGCCGCATCCCTCCTTCTCCCCCTTCTGCCCCACGTCTGGGCGAGCTGATGAGAAAGCCCACTGGTAGTTCAATCCTCACCCCAGCCCCTCCCACCAGCCACTGTAAAAACCCCAAGCCGGCCTCCCATCCCTGCTTTCTAGGGCCATTTTTGGACCAGCTTGGGAGCCTGCCTTGTCCTCCCCAGCAAGTCTCATTATGTGAACAATAAACCTCCCCACGCCCTCTGGGTGCACGTGTGGTGTCATCAGTCTTGACCTTCAAAACAAATTTTAGGTGGGGGTTTATTATGGCATGAATTATGTGCCCCCCAATCATATGTGCCCCAGAATGTGACCATATTTGGAGATAGAGGTCTTAAAGAGGTAATTAAGGGCTTCCCTGGTGGCGCAGTCGTTGAGAGTCCACCTGCAGATGCAGGGGACACGGGTTCGTGTCCCGGTCCGAGAAGATCCCACATGCCGTGGAGCGGCTGGGCCCGTGAGCCATGGCCGCTGAGCCTGCGCGTCTGGAGCCTGTGCTCCACAACGGGAGAGGCCACGGCAGTGAGAGGCCCGCATACTGAAAAAAAAAAAGAGGTAATTAAGTTAATATGAGGTCATGAGAGTGGGGCCCTAATCCAATATGACTGGTGTCCTTATAAGAAGAGATTAGAGAACCTACTCTATAGCACAGGGAACTCTACTCAGTGATCTGCAGTGACCTAAGTGGGAAGGAAATCTAAAAAAGAGGGGATATATGTATATGTATAACTGACTCACTTTACTGTACGTCAGAAACTAACACAACACTGTAAAGCAACTATACTCCCAATAAATAAATAAATAATAAAAGAAGGTGAGGCTAGGACACACACGTACAGAGGCAGAAAACCATGTGAAGACACAGGCTGTAAGCCCAGGAGGGAGGCCTTGAGCACAATCATCCTTCATGGCCCTCAGAAGGAACCAACCCTGTTGACACCCTGATCTGAGACTTTTAGCCTCCAGAACCACAAGGCAAAAAGTGTCTGTTGTTTAAGCCACCTCTGTAGTCTGGGCGCTTTGTTATGGCAGCTGAGCCGACTAAGACAGGCTTCATCCTGCCTCTGGTTCTCAACAAACTCCTGTCTCTAGGATTTGCCCCCAGGGCCATAGCCAGACCTCTGCCTCTGTCCCCCGATCGGAGCTGGTGGCATAACTGTGACTGCAGTTTTGGCCGAGCTTAGAAAGGCCTAAACCCATGTGGCCGAGCCCTGGAGTTGTCCTTCCCGTAGTCCACTTGCTCTACATTCCGCTGGCTTCCATGAAGTTCTCCAACAGCCTTACCATCTTTCCAATAAATTCTCATTTTTGATTTGTCTAAGCAATCCAAAGTGTCCTAAGACTCTTTGCAAGCAAAAGGAGTATAACTGGTACAATTGTTAACATATTTTAATGGGGCTTCCCTGGTGGCGCAGTGGTTGAGAATCCACCTGCCGATGCAGGGGACACGGGTTCATGCCCCGGTCCGGGAAGATCCCACATGCCGCGGAGCGGCTGGGTCCGTGAGCCATGGCCGCTGAGCCTGCGCGTCCAGAGCCTGTGCTCCGCAGCGGGAGAGGCCACAACAGTGAGAGGCCCGTGTACCGCAAAAAAAACAACAACACATATTTTAATGAATAACAAGATGCTGATCTCTTAAGTTGGGCTGATCTTCTCCCTCAATTTTGTCCTTAGGAAGAGTTTACACAGGGTTTACTGAGCAGTAAGCCCTTCCTTTGTATTAGCCCATCATTTGGCTTAGACATGGGGTAAATAATTGCAGTCCTCAAGTTAGTGGCACTGGGTGAGGCCCTAGCTCACGTGCCCTGCAGTATGCCTTTATCCAGGTCCTTTAAACAGGGCCTGGGAAAGGATCAGTCCCCGTGATGGATTAAATATGGCTGCACGGTCTGTGCTGCTCCTTCCGTCAGGAGGTGGGGTCTATTTCCCCTCCCTCCCTTTGAGTCAGGGCTTCCCCCGTGACTTGTCTTAATCCTTTGGGGCATAAGTGATGCTGTATAAACTCCTGAGGCTGAGCCTTGAGATCCGCAACTTCTGCTTTCACGTGCTGGTACGTTCTTTCTTGGAAGCCAGCTGCCATGTAAGGAGGCTGACCTGGAGCTCCCATGCTGTAAGGAAGCCCAAGCTAACCAAATGGGCAGGCGGTGGGGGAGAGAGAGAAGGGGGGGAGGTGTCACGTGAAGGAGCATTGAGGCAGCAGACGCGTGGATGAAGCCTCCAGGGACCTCTTTACCCAGCCCAACCACAGTCTGAACACAGCCAAGCGAATGACCCCAGCCAGCACCCTGTAGAGCAGAAGAACCACTTGGCCAAACGCTGCCTGAATTTCCCACCCATCTAACCCCGGTAAAAGTGAGAAAGTGATTGTTGTTTCCAACCACTGAGGTTTGGGGTGGTTTGTTACATAACAATGGATCTTCCAAACAGTCCCAGACTTCGGGTTTTCCTAGAGCAGTTCTTTTTCCTTTTTCTTTTGGAAGAACTCTGAAGCACAGGTCACCTGACAGACACTAAGTAGCAGGACACCACACGGGACAGGTGATCTTCTCAAGGGTGAGGAAGACGGGAGAGGAGGCACAAGTCCATTCACAGAGTCATCAGTCATTTACTGAGAACCTACTATGTGCCTGGCCCTGTGCAGGGCTCTGGGAGTTGAGCCTTGGGGAGCACAAAGTCCCCGCCCTCATGGAACTTACATCCTAGTCCAGGGGATGGACAGGAAACAAATAAACACATAATAGATTTTCAGATCAGTGCTGAAAGGAGCATGGGGAGAAGAGGAGATACAGACTGATTGTGTCACAGGGAAGAGGCAAATCTGACTACACGTTGGATCTGTTTCTTTTACTTTAACCCTTGCTTCCCGTTGCTTTTGTTCACTAAAAGGATACTGTCTACATAATGGCCTGCCTTGAGGAAACCTGCCCCTCTGCCTGAATGTTAAACCAAAGTGCCTTTGTTCAGGGAAACCTCCGGACCCTGTCCACCTGTGGATGGCTGCAAGAAAGAAAACACATCCCCTCCCTGCGGCTGGCCATTCCAGGGGATCTTTGCAAAACTTACGGCCTTTTTACTTTACTTTCTCGTCTCCTCCCCATCTCTGTGCTACAAAAGAAACTGGCATCCAGACCCCGATAAGATGGTTATTTAGAGACATTAGTCTGGCATTTTCTTGGTCTGCCGGCTTTCCGAATAAAGTCGTATTCTTTGCCTCAACACCTCGTCTCCGATTCATCGGCCTGTTGTGCGGTGAGCAGAGCGAGCTTGGACTCAGTAACAACGGGCTGGGCAGTCCACCCTGAGGAGGTGGCATTTGAGCCAAGACCTGCATGAAGAGAAGGGACACGGACGAGCATGCAGACAAGTGTGGCCGGAGTCCAGGCCGAGGGGAAAGTGCGATGCCCAAATCAAACAGGATGTCACCGATGAGGCAGGTGTCGGGGCATCTGGGCAACCCCAGGGGACCTCTGATCCACAGCTCCCGTTGCCACAGACGCCTTCTCAAAAAGAAAGTGGAGTCGCTCTTCCTCATTCCTCAATCACCATAGAAACCCTGCCAGAGGGAACCGGAGCAGGGGGAGGAGAGACCGGCGAGGGAGACCAACCTACCAACGTCCCACAGATGTACAGGCAGAAGTCAAATGCATCAGAGACAGTTAGCTGACAATTAACCCGCATCAGTTGCAATGACTGCTTTCAGTGCAGGGATGGCTGGGTTGCATGTGCCTGGTGATGGTTGGATCACAGTAAGTTAAAAAAAAAATACAACCCTAGAAAGAGGCTGCAGAGTCACTCAGCTGGCAGGCTTCCTGGGCTCTGATTAGTCAGATGCCTGCGAGCCCCGGTGCTGCTGAGAATGTGCTGGTAACATGAACTTGAACAGGGAGGTGTGAAAGTAACAGGCTCCCCCAGCTGAAGGCAGCGAGGGCAGCCGGGTAGCTGGGAACGGGGGTCAGGAGGCTCGGGTTCCAGTTCCTTGATGGTCAATGGTCTCTGGGTGGCCTTCAGCAGGTCCCTTTCCCTCTCTGGCCTCAGTTTCCCCATTTGTAAATGGAAGTGGCTGGACCAGTAAGGGCTGCACACTGGGCCTTCTCGGGGACCAGGCTGTTAACAGGATAATGAGGCAAGTCACAGGAGCACCGCAGGAAAGCATCAGTGGCCAGGGCCACGTCTGCCACGTAGTAGATGCTCAGTAAATTCGTTGAAGGTCTAGATAGACCTGGTGCCTGATCTAATGATGGCGCCAACAGACCTTCTGATTGTCCCAGGGGAGTTGGAAGTCTGGATTTCTTTTTTAATGTGAACTATCCCAATTTTAAAACGTGGGCCCCTAATTAAAATGAGTTTTTTTTAATCCATCCATTTCAAACAGTACGGCTTCTACCGGTTCAACCTGTTTGCTGCCAGTTTGCAATAACCTTGGTGCTAGCAGATTTTCAAGGCCTTTTCCAGCTCTGCATTCTTCGGAGGAAAATATAATGTTTATGTCACACTTGATTCGTTAAAGGGTTTGAGGCTGGCTTTGGGGACCTCCCCAGATTTAAAGTTAAAAGTTAAAAATTAAACAAATCAGACACACCGTCAGGAAAAATATAAATGAAGTTGGAATGCTGATCAAAGCAGTGATAAAAAAGAACAAACCTGGAGGGCTTACCCTAGCATTTTGAGATATTATCAAAGTCACAGTGAATTAACAGAAACAGAATGCCACAGCTAGAAAGTCAAAGAAAGTGCTTATTTATGAGCTAGAAGTTTTCACAAGGCTATTTGCCGCTAAGCTTCCTAGAGACCAAAGTCACGAGGCTCACGTTCTCTTACATGGTTTTCACTGCTCATGTGGGCAAGGAAGCTGGTTCTTCATAAAGCAGCCCCTAACTTCTCCCTTGGGAACGTCTCCAGCTCCCTCTGGCTACTCACCCTTCCCTTCCTCTTCCTAGGATGCGGAGGAGAAGGGCTGTCAGGATGGCCGGAGCAGGGAGCTCAGGAGCTGCCTCCCTTGGGTCCACTGGGAGAGAAGGAAGAGGCTCAGGCCTGTCTCAGGTCCAGGCTGGGGGAGGATGATAAAAGGGGAGCCAGCCCAGTGCGTCCAGATAAAGATCGGCCTGAGATGCGCAGCCGCAGATGCACTGTTGGTTTGCTCGCTTCCTTAGCTCGTGCTGTTGTCCCACCTGGGTGACTGTCTCCTGTTCCTGCTGAGCAGGAGCCCCTCCCTTCCCTGATCCCCCCACTCAGCCCCCAGCACCAAGTCAGAGATGTTCCTTCCAGATGCTCCTTCATACCACTGTGGATGCTGAGGTCAAAAATGGCCGAGCACCAGCCATGCATATACTTCAATCTAACACACAGAGCTTCGTGGCCTGCACTTCCCACCCAGCATTAGACTGTCATCCCCCGCATTACAACCTTCTTCCAAACACCCAAAATATCGCCTCTTCAGGATCTGCCATCGTTTATTTAGGCAATCCCCTGCCACTGGACATTTCAGTTACTTCTGAATTCCTTTTGATCCTAAGGACATTATGGGGGATGCACATCCTTAGACCTAAATGTGCGTCCGTTCCCCATCTCTTCCTTAGGACCGAGTCCTTGAAGCAGGATCTGGGCTGTGATCCTACATTGGTCTCCAAGGCTGCTTAACAAAGCACCGTAAGCTAAGTGGCTTAACCAACAGAAATATTATTCTCTCACAGCTTTGAAGGCAAGAAAATCCAGATTCAGGTGTGGACAGGGCCAAGAAAAAGCAGCAGACTCACAGATATAGAGAACAAACTAGCGGTTACCCGTAGGGAAGGGAAAAATAAGGTTAGGGGATTAAGAAGTACAAACTATCATGTATAAAATAAGCTACAAGGCTATATTGTACAACACGGGGAATGTAGCCAATATTTTGTGAAATACACATTGAAACTGTCAAAAAATACAATTAGCAGAAACTAACACAACACTGTAAGGCAATTATACTTCAATAAAAAATAATAATAAATAAATAAAAATGTGGAATAGGAACATAGACATCCAGATATTTTAGAGCCAGCTTTCCTTTGTCAAAAAAACAGTACTACGTATAAGGGCAAGAAAGGAGAAGTGAGTTCAAGCAGGAAGTCAGATACTCAGACAGAAAAGGCAGCCCCGAGGTAAGGAAGGTAATCCATTTAGTTTTTCCCTTCTTTACGCATTGGCCTTCAGCCAGCTGGGGAGGAGCATGGTGGTAACCTTCACGTGGTCCCTGCAGGTACCAGCAACTAATGTTAAACATAACCCCACATCCGAATCTAAAGAAGAGTGGATATATGTATATGTGGAACTGATTCACTTTGCTGTACACCTGAAACTAACACAGCATTCTAAGTCAACTATATTCCAATAAAAATTAAAATAAAATAGTCAAACTCAGACAAATAAGTAAATGAACAAATAAATAAATAAAAGTGTTATAAAAACCTTAAAAAAAAAGCCAAAAACGTGTGGGCAGGGCCAAGTTCCCTCTAAAGGCTCTAGGGAAGGATCCGTCCTTGGCTCTTCCAGCCTCTGGAGGCGCCATGCGTTCTTTGATTGTGGCTGCATCCATGTGGCTCCTCCCATATGTCTCTTTGTGTCTCACATGTCACCCTGCCTTTCTCTTATAAGGACACCTGTCACAGGATTTGGGGCCACCTAGATAATCCAGGATGATTTCATCTTGAGATCCTTAATTATATCTACAAAGATTCTTTTTCCAAATAAAGTTGCCTTCACAGGGGCCAGGGCTTAGGACAAGGACATACAATTCACCCCACTCCAGATACTCTTGACCAATTGCCCTCCATGGAGAAGCCCCCCCACTTCCCACACCAGTGACGCATACCAGGATCCCCCTTTCTGTCACGTTTTTGCAATGGCCCTGGGGAAACCTTTTGCTTCTCTGAGCCTTGTTTCCCCTCCAGTACCCAGGGATAAAAGTCCCTGGTTTTCAGTGGGTCGGAGGAGATCGGGGGCTTTGGGGCTGTGCTTTGCCAGCTGGGGTCCAGTGCGGGTGTCTGCCTGTTACTCTTCATTCAAGGCAGCTTGTGCAACTTCAGGGCCCCCTGGGGAGCACGTGGGGCCTCACAGCCTGGTGTGTGGAGACCCAGAGGCCCCGGCTGTAAGTGCAGCCCGAGAAGGCAGCCCAGTAGCAGGCGGCCAGGTGCCTGGGAAACAGGTGGGGTGGCTGGAGGTCCTGGCCTCAGGAAACAGGTGACAAGGGCCCGGGCTCAGCATTGAGGTGGGGAAAGTGGTGGGCAACGGCAACCCTCTCTGGGTCGATATTCCCTGAAGTTGAAAACTGAGAGGGTGGAGGAAGCCAGGACAGCTCGCTGCGCTTGAGTCTGGTGATTCTTAACTGACCTGCTTTACTGTGGGACCCAATTCTTTCACTCTCGGCAGGCCTACCCTCAAATAAGCTGCCAGGGCTCCTTCCAGTACATGCCAGCCCAGCCCCACCGTGTCAGAGTCACCCAGACACACTCATCCTGATGCTACAGGACCACCCGCGGATTCCAGACCCCGCCCTGAAGCTGCCAACGCAGCAGGCCGGGTGGACCTGGGCATCTGTGCGTTCAATCTCGTCTCCAAGGCAAGGCGATGCCAGCAGGGTCTGGGAGTTGCCAGAGCAGTGGGAAGGGGGTCGGCCCCACTGGGCCATCAAGCAGCTGAGCGAGCGCCCCGAGACGAGAGGACGACCCCCAGGTTTCTCGAAAACCTTGCAGCTGCTCCCAAAGTGGCAGACAAGACAAAGAGAAGCCTGGCACTGTGGCTCTGGGGGGACCTTTATTTTGATACATATTTAGATCTAAACAGTTCAGGCTTTCAATCTCACCCCTTCCTCTGTATGTGCCACAAACGTTGTCTGTACTTGGTTACACAGAGGTCTGCATACCCTCTATCTCTAGAATCTCCATTTCTCTCTATAGACACGGATGGTTTGCATTCTATTCCATAGTGAGAGCTCTATACGGCATGTTCTCTATTCTATTCCATAATGAGAGTTCTATACGGCATGTTCTATATTCTATTCTATAGTGCGAGTTCTATACGGCATGTTCTATATTCTATTCTATAGTGCGAGTTCTATACGGCATGTTCTATATTCTATTCTATAGTGCGAGTTCTATACGGCATGTTCTATATTCTATTCTATAGTGCGAGTTCTATACGGCATGTTCTATATTCTATTCTAGAGTGCGAGTTCTATACGGCATGTTCTATATTCTATTCTATAGTGAGAGTTCTATACGGCATGTTCTCTATTCTATTCCATAATGAGAGTTCTATACGGCATGTTCTCTATTCTATTCCATAATGAGAGTTCTATACGGCATGTTCTCTATTCTATTCCATAATGAGAGTTCTATACGGCATGTTCTATATTCTATTCCATGATGAGAGCTCTATACGGCATGTTCTCTATTCTATTCCATAATGAGAGTTCTATACGGCATGTTCTATATTCTATTCCATAATGAGAGTTCTATACGGCATGTTCTATATTCTATTCCATGAGAGCTCTATACGGCATGTTCTCTATTCTATTCCATAGTGAGAGTTCTATACGGCATGTTCTATATTCTATTCCATGATGAGAGTTCTATACGGCATGTTCTCTGTTCTATTCCATAATGAGAGTTCTATATGGCATGTTCTATA
This sequence comes from Grampus griseus, assembly GCF_964374135.1. NCBI lineage: Eukaryota > Metazoa > Chordata > Mammalia > Artiodactyla > Delphinidae > Grampus > Grampus griseus. The sequence continues at coordinate 10,145,048 of NC_139018.1, forward strand.
TTCTATTCTATAGTGCAAGTTCTATACGGCATGTTCTATATTCTATTCTATAGTGAGAGTTCTATACGGCATGTTCTATATTCTATTCCATGATGAGAGTTCTATACGGCATGTTCTCTGTTCTATTCCATAATGAGAGTTCTATACGGCATGTTCTATATTCTATTCTATAGTGCGAGTTCTATACGGCATGTTCTCTGTTCTATTCCATGATGAGAGTTCTATACAGCATGTTCTATATTCTATTCTATAATGCGAGTTCTATACGGCATGTTCTTTATTCTATTCTATAGTGCGAGTTCTATACGGCATGTTCTATATTCTATTCCGTGATGAGAGTTCTATACGGCATGTTCTGTATTCTATTCCATGATGAGAGTTCTATACGGCATGTTCTATATTCTATTCTATAGTGCGAGTTCTATACGGCATGTTCTATATTCTATTCTATAGTGCGAGTTCTATACGGCATGTTCTATATTCTATTCTATAGTGAGAGTTCTATACGGCATGTTCTATATTCTATTCTATAGTGCGAGTTCTATACGGCATGTTCTATATTCTACTCTATAGTGAGAGTTCTATACGGCATGTTCTATATTCTATTCCATGATGAGAGTTCTATACGGCATGTTCTATATTCTATTCTATAGTGCGAGTTCTATACGGCATGTTCTATATTGTATTCTATAGTGCGAGTTCTATACGGCATGTTCTATATTCTATTCTATAGTGAGAGTTCTATATGGCATGTTCTATATTCTATTCCATAATGAGAGTTCTATACGGCATGTTCTCTGTTCTATTCCATGATGAGAGTTCTATACGGCATGTTCTATATTCTATTCCATAATGAGAGTTCTATACGGCATGTTCTATATTCTATTCTATAGTGCGAGTTCTATACGGCATGTTCTATATTCTATTCTATAGTGCGAGTTCTATACGGCATGTTCTATATTCTATTCTATAGTGTGAGTTCTATACGGCATGTTCTATATTCTATTCTATAGTGCGAGTTCTATACGGCATGTTCTATATTCTATTCTATAGTGCGAGTTCTATACGGCATGTTCTATATTCTATTCTATAGTGAGAGTTCTATACGGCATGTTCTATATTCTATTCCATAATGAGAGTTCTATACGGCATGTTCTATATTCTATTCTATAGTGCGAGTTCTATACGGCATGTTCTCTGTTCTATTCCATGATGAGAGTTCTATACAGCATGTTCTATATTCTATTCTATAATGCGAGTTCTATATGGCATGTTCTTTATTCTATTCTATAGTGCGAGTTCTATACGGCATGTTCTATATTCTATTCCGTGATGAGAGTTCTATACGGCATGTTCTGTATTCTATTCCATGATGAGAGTTCTATACGGCATGTTCTATATTCTATTCCATGATGAGAGTTCTATACGGCATGTTCTCTGTTCTATTCCATAATGAGAGTTCTATATGGCATGTTCTATATTCTATTCTATAGTGCGAGTTCTATACGGCATGTTCTATATTCTATTCTATAGTGCGAGTTCTATACGGCATGTTCTATATTCTATTCTATAGTGCGAGTTCTATACGGCATGTTCTATATTCTATTCTATAGTGCGAGTTCTATACGGCATGTTCTATATTCTATTCTATAGTGCGAGTTCTATACGGCATGTTCTATATTCTATTCTATAGTGCGAGTTCTATACGGCATGTTCTATATTCTATTCCATGATGAGAGTTCTATACGGCATGTTCTGTATTCTATTCCATGATGAGAGTTCTATACGACATGTTCTATATTCTATCCTATAATGAGAGTTCTATATAGAGTTCTCTCTAAAGACACGGATAATTTACATTCTATTCTGCAATGAGAGTTCTATAGGACATGTTCTAAATTCTGTTCTATAATGAGAGTTGTATATAGGGTTCTCTCTATAGACACGGATGATTTACTTTCTATTCTATAATGAGAGTTCTATACCACATGTTCTAAATTCTATCCTGTAATAAGAGTTCTATATAGAATTCTCTCTATAGACACGGAAGATTCACATTGTATTCTACAGTGAGAGTTCTATACAACATGTTCTATATTCTATTCTGTAATGAGAGTTGTATACGACATTTTCTATATTCTATTCTCTAATGAGAGTTCTATATAGAGTTCTCTGTATAGACACGGATGATTTACATTCTATTCTATATTGAGAGTTCTATACGGCATGTTCTATAATCTATTCTATAATGAGATTTCTACATAGAGTTCTCTCTATAGATACAGATAATTTGCATTCTATTCTGTAGTGAGTTCTGTACGGCATATTCTATGATCTATTCTATAATGAGAGTTCTACATAAAGTTCTCTCTATAGACACAGAAGATTTACATTCTATTCTATAGTGAGTTCTATACGGCATGTTCTATATTCTATTCTATATAGAGTTCTCTCTATAGACACGGATGATTTACATTCTGTTCTATAATGAGAGTTTTATACATCATTTTCTATATTCTATTCTATAATGAGAATTCTATATAGCGTTCTCTCTATAGACTCGGAAGATTTACATTCTATTCTATAATGAGAGTTCTCTACCACATGTTCTAACTTCTGTCTTATAATGAGAGTTCTATATAGAGTTCTTTCTATAGACATGGATGATTTGCATTCTATTCTATAGTGAGAGTTCTATACGACATGTTGTATATTCTATTCTATAATGAGAGTTCTGTATAGAGTTCTTTCTATAGACACAGATGATTTACATTCTATTCTCTAATGAGATTTCAATACGACACGTGTGAGCTCGGCCCCACACTCCCACAGGCAGAGGAGAGAGGATGAAGAACTTATGACTTTGTAGGAACAGAACCCCTAGGTGCTACCATCACTGGGTTTTTCCCCTACAGGAAACCGGCAGGGAAAGGGGCCTCAGGGGGACGCGGCCAGACTTAGGCCTGATGAGGGGCGGCGGTGGCACTGCAGTCACTCAGAGCCGTGCAAACGCACCTGGCGGGTCACTGCTGTCCACACACACAGGCCTGCAATCTACGGCCAGCGAAGCAGCGACAGCTGACAGAAGCCGCGGTCCCCTCCCCGTCTCCCCTCCCCCTCCCCAGGCTCCAAAACACAGCCTCATGTGACAGGAGTCTTGGCAGAGACAGTGGGCAAGCCCCCCACAGGGAAAGAAGGCCATGAGAAGGCCACTGTTCTCCAGGAAGAACTTTCCAGAAGCAAATGCGATTTCTCTCTTGGCAGGCCTTAAACTGGGGTCTCTGAGCAGATACTCCAGACCTGTTGAGACTGGAGTCCCCACGTCCTCTGCTGGAAGCGGGAGCAGGGCTTTAACGGGCTCCAGTATCTCACTGGGGGGATTTTTTTTTTTTTACACCTTTATTGGAGTATAATTGCTTTACAATGGTGTGTTAGTTTCTGCTTTATAACAAAGTGAATCAATTATACATATACATATGTTCCCATATCTCTTCCCTCTTGCGTCTCCCTCCCTCCCACCCTCCCTATCCCACCCCTCCAGGCAGTCACAAAGCACCGAGCTGATCTCCCTGTGCTATGCGGCTGCTTCCCACTAGCTATCTACCTTATGTTTGGTAGTGTATATATGTCCATGCCTCTCTCTCGCTTTGTTACTCCTGCCGTTGTGCCAAGGAGTAAGGAGTGCTGCACGCCCCCGTCCCCCCATCCCACAAAGCTGCCGGCGCTCTTGATGCAGAGGCCGCAGAGGGGATGACGCTTCAGCATGGCTGTCTCCGCAAGGTAGCAGCCCACGCCTCCCAAGTGCTGATGCGCCGGGGCTCCGGGCCATAAAGGAGACATTCCACACTATGGAGGGGAAGCCTCCATCCGCTCTCCCAAGTGGCCCTGGCTCCAGGCAGCCGTGCTATACAAAGCTTGCTGTTGCACCTGCCGTCGGGCCTGGCCTTGGCCCTTGCTGTTTGCACGTCCAGGGGGTAGCGACTTCCCCAGCTGGGCCTCAATTTCCACATCTGGAAAATAAGGACGTCCTTCCAACCACAGAGGGGTTTCTGAGGATCAGCTGGAAGAGGAAGCTGAAAAGAGCTTTGTGAATCTCCAAGGTCTGGCCAAACGCACGGAGGCGGTTTCAGACACCCGGTCAGCCTACTCACTTCAGTAGACAGGCCACGTCCCAGTGCACCTCCTTCTTTTCCAGAAGCCACCGCTCTACCCTTCACTGGGTTCTCCTTTCACTGACTGTGTCCTCCTGCCCTTGACGGCATATATGTGGCCGTGCAGTCCTGAGTGCGCCGTCTCCCTCCCCAACCCTCACCTGCCACGCCCTCAGCCCCCTGAGAGTGACCCTACTGTGTGCCATTGAGTTCCCTGCCATGGCTTCGGCTGGGGGTCTCACCCACAGCTCGTTCCCCCTCCCACGGGAGCTAGAAGCCTTGGGGGCCATGGGAAGTGCCCCTGATCTGGCCCTAAGCGCAGCCAGTGACTGGCTGACCAGTGAGGGCCCCTCTCTCAGGGAGGCACGGCACAGAGTGCATTAGCATGGGGTGGTGAGGTTCAGGAGTCCCAAAGCTGCAGAGGAACTGGGGAGGCAGAGGCAGAGTCAGATACAGGAACAGAGGCAGCAAAGGTAGGGAGGAGTTGAGTCACCTTCAGGACAATGACATTCGCCCCCTCCTGAGAGCCTGGCAGCTGAGTTGATTGTGCCCAAGGGTGGTTCCAGCCCTGAGTGTGAACTGACAGTGTGGCTGCCCAGCCCCTCCCTCTCCCCCCTTACTTCCTCCAAATAAGCTCAACTACTGTGTAAGCTTAGTACTGCTGATATTGCACCCATTTTACAGATGAGGAAACTGAGGTCCTGAGAGGTCAACTACTTTCCCCAGCTCACTCAGGGAGAAAGTAGCAGAGCCAATGTTCAAGTCTGGTCTTTCTAACTCCATATTCTGCATTCCTCAGAAACGCCGGTCGCAGCAATCAACTCGCTTGTCCACTCATCCCAGGGCTGGGTCTGCAGGAATCATCATGTAAATGTGCTGCTGCTGCTGGGTTGCTTGCTTCACGAGGAGAGAAAACAACCCTGCTGGCTGGGTTCCAAGCCCCCTCTGATCCTGCGTTATTCCAAACGCATTTCCCATGAAGCCTGGGGCGCTTCTCCAGGCTCCTCGCGTGTGTGTCGGAGTGTATGAGTGTGCACCCAGGCCCAGGGTCTGCCCCAGGAGGCAAGGAACACTCTGGGAAGCTCAGTGCTTGGTTTAGAGCGGAGTTTCTCAACCTGACACTCTTGGCATTTGGGACTGGGGGTAGGTGCTGTCCTGTGCAATGAAGGATGTTTAGTAGCATCCCTGGTCTGTACCCACTAGGTGCCAGCAGCCCCCGCCACCACCCAGCTGTGACGACCCCAAACCTCTCCAGACATTGCCAAGTGTCCCCTGAGAGGCAAAGTCACCCCATTGAGAAACACAGGGGTAGAGAAGCCCGCAGCTCTTCACCAAGGACCCCGTCGGCCTTGGTTTCTGCTCTAATGTGTGAAGCTTATACAAAGCACAAACACGAGTCTTACATTCTCCATTTTCTTCTCCAGCCCTTTCCCCAGGCTAAGCCTCAGGGGCATCCATCTCCCAGGGGTGTTTCCATCTGGCTGATTGCCGGGCAGTTCACCAGGCTCGGCAAGGACAAGGCTTCGAGTCGCCAGCAGATGGCGCAGAAATCCTTCCCAGGCCTCTGTGGATGCCGATTTCTTCTCTGTGTCCTGAGTTAGTCTGAGAATCTGGCGCTGAAAGGGGCTTTAAGTGGCCCCGTCCTCAACTTGGGGTGGGGGGGATTTTGCCCCCCAGGAAACCTCTGGTGATATCTGGAGACATTTTGGACTGTCATCGTTGGGGGAGGGATTGCTACTGCCATCTAATGCGTAGAGACCAAAGACGAGGCTGAACACCCTATGACGCACAGGACAGCCTCCCGCACCAGGAATGATCCAGCCCAGAATGTCAATTGTGCCGAGGTTGAGAAACCCCTGTTTATAGATGGGTAAACAGAGGACACAGAGGGAGAACTTAATTGTATGGTGGCTTCCCAGTATGGTTATAGGATGTAGTGATAAGATGAGATGAAAACTGTGATGAGGGTTTATAAGTACCTATGCTTGAGGGCAGGGGGTTTGATTTCTTTGTCTCTCTCCCTGCATCCAGCAGAAGTGCTCAGGAAAAGTTGACTGAACTGGATTGAATTGGCCGCTCCACGTCTGAAGATGGGCAATAGCTATAGGTGCATTTTGGCGCTGCCTCCTGATCAGATGTTAACATCTGCCCGGAGCCCGGGGTTGAGAGGTGCTGGGCTCAGCAGGTAAGAGTGCTAGGATCGACTAGTCATGTCTGCTATGAGTGCAGAACCAGACAATCAGAAATTCAGCCGTTTTGCTTACCCTAGAATAGATGATCAGAAGACTGGGAAGAAAAGATTCCCTTAGAGAGGACTTTTCTTAAAAATGCTAAGTCCTCTGAATTGAGTCTCTGTAAAACAGATAAACAAACACCAAGATGCATTTAGAGCATCCTAGGAAACATGGAAGAAAATATTAGAACTTTGTTTACCTTTTATCGTTTTAATAAAAAAGAAATGAAGCTCTGCTCGTTTGTAATACGTGGTTAGCACTGGCTCTCTTACTCAGTTACCTGTCACCCAGGCAACTCCACATGCAGAGTCCAAGTTACGTTGGTAGGGGGAGCACCCCACGGTGTGCAAGGGGCAGTATTGTCCTTGGTCCTTGGTTCAACTTCTGACGATTGGTTCACATTGCAGTTTCTGGCTTAGCGCACTGACAGAGCATACAGACTATATTACCCAGGGGTTAGTTAAACTAACCCTCACAACATGAATAACCCACTTAAAGAGATTCCTACAAAGCAGCTATGGATTATGGATAATAAAACCAATTACGCAAACAGAACTGTACAAACAGGAAATGGCAGAACTGACATGTGTTGCTGCTGCACACAGTTGTGCAAGTTGTGGACTGCACAAGGGCACTCGGGCAGGAGGCAAGTGGGGGCTGAAATCCATCTATACTCCACTGGCCAGTCCTTCCTCCCAAGTGCGGGGCTGTATCCGTCTAGACAGAATGTCTTTTCCCCACCTGCCCAAAGGCTGCTCTGGCCCACTCCTGCTCCGAATACTGGCTTCCCATCAGCCCCAGCACAAGGCGCTCTGAAGGTCAAACCACATCTCATAAGGCACCAGCCAAAGTGCTCCAAAGGCCTCAAAGATCATTTGAAATACGGGTTTACACCCATGAGCGTAACCACTCCAGGCCTCGCCTTGTGACCCTGCTCAATGCTTCTCCAACAGCCAGCCTCTCCTTCTTGCTAGCAGAACCCCAGTTTTATACAGAGCAGCCATGTGCTCTACAAAAAAACTCCATTCCTAGTTTCCCTTCCTACTAAAGATGATAATTGAGCAGAAATCTTGATAAAGAGAAATAATGGGACATCTTCTAAGGATTTGGGGAGAATTTTCTTTTTCTAACGTAGGTAATACCCTTCCTCCTTGTGGCTTCCTCCTTCCTCCTTTCTGTAACGCAGATGTGATGACTAGAGGTGTGGCAGCTCTGTTGTGATCTTGAGAGAAAGGACAAAACAGTGGTAAAGACTAGTCCTGACGTCTGTGAGCTGCTGAAACAAAGCCAAGAACTCTCATCCTTCTGTTGTACGAAAAAACCTTCTAATTTGTTTAAGCTGCTATTTGGTCAAGTCTTGTGTTACTTGCAGCTGAACACAGTTCCAGAAGGTTGACTCCTCCGTAGACGTTATTCCCTGAAATATTAGCTCTGATCGTGTGGAATCATCACAATTAGCCAGCTATGTAAAAACTAAGACCAAGCTCAAGATTTTTTCGGCATTGTCTAAACTCATGTATTCAATCTGTCACATTACAAAGTGCTATTCATTTTAATAACACATTTTGGAAATCTCTTTAAATATGTTTTATTGAAGTGTAATATACATTTAGAAACAAGCACGTATTATAAGTGTACAGCCCGTTCATTATTCACAGACGGAACCCATCCAAATAGCCAGGATACAGATCAAGAAAGACAATGTGACCAGTTTCTCAGGAGAAGCCCCTTTTTAGATCTCTTTCTCAGTAATGAAAACAAAAGGTCACATACTGTTGGTCTTAGAAAAATGACTGAACCACTGCATGGAAAATAATATGGCAACAAACTAAAATGAATTCGTTTGTTAGCAAATACTGTTTAATGAACCAGAGAAAACGTTGCTGAAGATCCGAAGCAGGGATTTGAATCAAACAAATTCCTCCTATGGGTGGTTTGCTCTATAGTTAGATGACAGTGCTGAGACTAATATGTCTCAAATTAGGATGTTTGCTAGAGTCTTTTCAATCTAGAAGTTTGCTAGATTCTGTTTCAGCAGTGAAATATACCTAAAAAACTATTATTTTTTTTGTGAAACACCAAAGGAAAGGTTACTGGAGAATACATTTTTTTCAACACTATGTTATGTCTTAAGTCAAAACAATATTTTTACGGGGAAAGAGTGTAGGCACAGGGGCTTCCCTGGTGGCGCAGTGGTTGAGAGTCCGCCTGCCGATGCAGGGGACACGGGTTCGTGCCACGGTCCGGGAAGATCCCACATGCCGCGGAGCAGCTAGGCCCGTGAGCCATGGCCGCTGAGCCTTCGCATCCGGAGCCCGTGCTCCGCAACGGGAGAGGCCACAACAGTGAGAGGCCCGCGTACCGCAAAAAAAAAAAGAGTGTAGCCACAGATGCAGCATTTGTTTAGACTAGAAGATACAAAGAATTCAGGGCTATGTTTATACAGGTAGCACCACATGTGAAACTCCTTATATAGGTGAAAGCAAGCTATATTATCAACGTGTGTTATATTATCAAAACACACTTTATGTAGTAAGACAGCCATTTTCAAAGTCTTTATTTGAAAGATATTGTCAATATAATGAGTTTTATAAAATAAACATCTCCGATTGAATCTTCAGGAATCATAAGGTAAGGAATTATTTATATTGAAAGCTTTGATACCACACAGAAATGTTCTGCTTATCTTACGTAAGGTACTTGAAAGTATGATTCTTGAAGATGAGCTGCACATTCTTTTTCTTTTACACAGGATAGGTGTTTCAGATGTGCTGACTTTTTCCTCTGCAGTTGAAAATGGGTCTCATTTCGAAGTGGATGTATTTCCAAAACACAATCTGTCTCTTTGATATAAAAAAGGTTTTAATCATGAGTGAGAAAGTAACAGTTTTCAAAAGACAAACGAATAAAAACCAGCCTCATGCTTTGAAAATCTCTTGAAAACAGACGTATGGAAACATTTCTATTGTTATGCAATGTTGCTACTGAAAGCCACGTAAAGGTGTCACCTGCAAATACCCTCATATCTGTAAACCTGAAAACACTTGGCAACAGAATTTTCCAATCTATTTAATGTTTTTTCCCAGCAAAGAGTTTCAGGGATTGTGAACCTGGAGTAGGCTGCTGCCCCCTCCCTAAGAAAAGTTGATGTGTTGACTCTGGGCATTCAAGTAAGTGCAGAAGTGATGCATGTCCCTTCTGGGACCAGGTTTCACGAGCAAGCACAGCTCACCCTGCTCTTTTCCCACCTCCACCGAGGCTGGGAGGGAATCTGGGTTCCAGAGTGAAGATGATTTGGAGAGACCAGCAGCCAGCCCGTGACTGACATCGAGCATGGGGCCTGGCAAATGTGGCAGGGGAGGGGTAGTGATCCCATCTGACTGAACCGCAGGGTAAAAATGGCAGAAAAAGAAGAGATGAGGTCCGAAGAGCAGGTCAGGACCATACTGAAAAGGAGAACAAATGCGACTGGAGAACAGGTTGTGACTGGAGGCCCTGAGCAATCTGGGAAGGGTTGTGCGTCGACGGGCACCAGGCAGGAGCTCCCGCTCACAGAGATGAATAGCGCATCTTCCCCAACCAGAGCAGAGGAGAAATGAGATGCATCTGAAGCGGGTTCACAGTTGGCAGTGGAGGGGAGGGCTCGGAACTGTGAGGCTGACAGAGTGAAGGTCCGTGAGTTCCTGCAAGTTTATCTGGAGCAGTGAGAACACTAGCTTTGACCCCCTTTACCGGGTATTGGGGTCTGTATCGTATACTTCACAGGCATGATAAGGATTATAACATTAGCTTACATTTGCTGAGCGCTCTCACACCAAGAATAGGGACCATTAAAGTCTTCATTTTTCTATGTGCTCATGATCTTAGGCATCCCTGTAGGTTACAAACATCACCCCGACCCTTCACCCCTTCCTGCACACATTCGCTTTGCGCATCGATGTGTAGTGCCCTCCGCTCAGATCCCAGGTTCGACCACAAGACTTACTTTGGCCAGCAGACTAAGGTTACTAGTTCTCAGCCCTGGCCTTGCATATTTCCACTTGAGTTCTTTTGCCTCTGTCATCGCCAGGAGAAGAAGATACCCAGGCTGGTCTAAGGGAGAATGAGAGATATGTGGAACAGAGCTGCGTCACTCCAGCATCCTGGGGGAAGCCAGCTTAGATTAGGTGGCAGTCAGCCAACTTCCAGACATGCCAGCAAAGCCCAGAAGAAAATCAACAGCACCCAGTCCCCTAGCTGACTCCATTCATACACACCACCAGTGCCGATCATATACCACTGAAGTTTTATGGTTGTTTGTTACGCAGCATTATTATGGCAATAAATAACTGATCTCAGGACTTCCCTGGTGGCGCAATGATTAAGAATGCGCCTGCCAATGCAGGGGACACGGGTTCGATCCCTGGTCCGGGAAGATCCCACATGACGCGGAGCAACTAAGCCTGTTCACCACAACTACTAAGCCTGCGCTCTAGAGCCCGCGAGCCACAACTACTGAGCCCGTGTGCCACAACTACTGAAGCCCATGTACCTAGAACCCGTGCTCCACAGCAAAGAGAAGCCACTGTAGTGAGAAGCCCGCACAGTGCATTGAAGAGTAGCCCCTGTTCGCCACAACTAGAGAAAGCCCGTGTGCAGCAACAAAGACCCAATGCAGCCAAAAAAAAAAATTTTTTTTAATTTACAAAAAAAGATCGTGTGTATCAAAAAAAAAAAAGAAGAGCAAGAAGGATGGTGAAAGATGGAGAAGGGCAACCTGTCAGGTGAGTATTGCAACAGCTGATGACAGGTGCTGGCAGCCTGCGGTTGGCTTGGGGGTGTGGTCGCCCCAGAAGACTGGTGGCAGCAGGACCTGGTGATGAGGGACAGGGAGGGGGCAGGGGGACTGCAAGGATCTGGGCTGAGTGCCTGGTGGACAGGCGTGGCGTCCCCCGAGGTCATGAACACAGGCAGAGGAGTGTAGTAAGGACTGGGGACAGGGGAGGTCACTTGGGGCCTGGGAGCATTTGGTGAGATGTCCAGGGCAGTTAGACAAAAATAACCCGATACAACAGCGTTTCCCATGGCTGGCTCCTTGTCCACCTTCAGCACTCGGATCAAACATCTCCTCTTCAGAGAAGCTTTTCCATACGCTCCCTCCATCCAGGGTGGTTACCTCCAAGTCACTCTCTGATCCATTACCTGTCCATTCTCACAGCATTTACAGTATCTTGTTCGTTTATTTGCTTGTTTCTAGTCTCTCTCCCCACAGGTCTTTAAGTCCCACATTGTTTGCTGCCAAATTTCAATTGCTCAGAACGGTGTCTGCACGTGGCCAGGGCTGGATCAAGATTTGCCGAATGAAAGAGCAAACGAAGAAGCCCAGGAGAAGGCCCAGCGCTGCTGGCTGAGGTGGAGTTTGGGTAGAAGATGCTTGGCGGCGATCAACACCTGTGAACGGAAGTGAGGGGAGGCAGGATGTAGCAGACGGGAAAGTGGAACTGCATTACCAGCCCCACAAAACTTTGGCCAAGAGGGAACATTGTTCAGTAGAGTTGTGCATCTTGGGCTGAATTGGCTGGACTGTTAAATCCCCATCTTGCTCGGTTAAAGGAGCCGAGAGCTGAGCTCTGTCTGCTGACCACACCCCCGTGGCTGAAGGCAGTGAGACTCCATGTCCACCAGCCTCGAACTGGACAGACAGGCTCATCGGGTCATGGGTGCTCTTGGTGAAAGTAGTGTTGAAACCAGGGCAGTGAGCAAGTGACGTGCAGCAAACAGCCCGTGAGCCGTGCCCTAGGAAACGTGCAGGTCAGGCACAGTGGGGAAGAGAAGGGTGTGGCCTCTTCTAACTGCAAACAACCCCGGAGGCTCTCTGGAGGTGTTGGAATTTGACTTGAAGGATCTATTTGTCTGCAGCTACAGGGAGCTGGATGGGAGGGAGTTTCCAAGAGGCAGTGCAGCCCCGGGATGTTTGGGAGAAGGGATGTGCAGCGTTAGCTGTGAAGGGCTAGATGTGAAGGGCTAGCAGGAATGCTTCTGGAAAGGTGGGTAGAGGCCAACGCGTGGGGGAGTGGTGAACTGCAGAAAGCCCAGCTGTGAGGACAAACGCTTACCCGGCGATGGAAGATGCCCTTGCTTTCTCTTCGAAGACCCAGCACCGCAGCAGAGAACCAGACTCCTGCGGGGCTGCTTCGGAAACAGGAGCAGGTCAGCCAGGCAGACTGATGGTGGGAGGTTGGACCCCCTTAGAAAGTGACGTTATGCAACGGCTCCAGAATCAAAGTCCTGTTGAGAGAGAAGTTCAAGGGAATGTTGGCTTAGGGCATCTCTTTAGAAACTGCTGGGAAGGACAGAAAGGAAACAGGATCACAGGCAGCCCAAGAAGTGACAGAGAAAGCTGTTTTCTACCACAATCCTCTAGAGGCAGAGCGGAGCGTTCATCATCCAAAGAAACCCCTATGGCTGTGGCTGCCATCGTCCAGGTGGGAGATGAGAGCTGCTGGCACACTTTATCCCTTCGATTAGAGACAGAGTGGGGAGGAAAGCCATCGGTGGCGCGTGCCAACCTGGAGATCACCTGTCCGCACTGCAGGGGGATCTCCCCAGGCTGCATTCCAGGTCCAGAGGGGCTTCTGCCCGCCTGGACCCCTTGGCCTCCTTCTCCCCTCCTTCTTACTCCCTCCCAGGCGAATCCTGAAGCCCCCCAAATTCCCAAGACTCTGGCCACCCTGATTGTCACCTCAATCCCTTTGCCACTCGATCACGGAGTTCAGCTGAGGGGTTATATGCCTGTATTCTTTTTCCTTTTATTAAATATCCGGGTTTGGGGACTTAATTATCTAGATCAGCAGACTTTGACATAGCAAACCTAGAGATGAATTTTTAGACCTTTCTCCCACTGGATTCCAGATAAAAGGAGAGGGAGCCATTGTATTTTTCTAGGGAAAACCTACATTTGTGGCAACCTGGGGGAATATTTTAGCATTGTAGCCCCGGAGGCTACCACAGTGCTAGGCCCAGAGAAACAGTGAAGACTTGGACAAATGAATGAATGAATGGTAGTGGAGGGGAGGCTGAGAGTGGGAATTCCATCTTGGGCACCCCCTGTCCCACTCTAGGGACCCTCTGCTATTTCTCCCACCTGTCTGTCAAAGGCTACCTGGATCCCTTCAGAACCTTTATTCCCAGTTAGGGATAGATGACTGAAAACACGTCAAAGCTGAGGGGCTTGAAGATTAAAACATATTTCAAGAAAAAGGGATATAACAGCACTTTTTCTGTAAGCCAGAAATTGTAATTAAATATTTATTAGGATAAGGATTTGTTGACTGTCTACATTGCCTCCACCACTGTCACTACTACCACCATCACCAACACTACACCACCAGCACCACTATCACTATCACCACCAGATGGCTGGCCACCAGATGCAGGGACCTTCCACAGACTTCTCACCAGCTCCCAGAACCCTGGGGAAACTCATCCCTGGAGTAATCCCTTATATCTCATCATTCACCTTGGTTTTGCTGTCCTGACGGAAGCCCAGCTGATCACAGCAGAGAGAGAGAGTTTGCAGAGAGAGAGAGAATAAAGCTGGCACACAAACCAGTGCAAAGGTCGGAGCAGGTGGAAGCTTCTGGCAGCCTCACGTCACAGCTCTCGCAACCCGGGCCTTCTTGAAACCCAGTATCTCCCGCTGACTCAGATGCTGCGAGCTGAGACATTTCCTACGTTTCTCCTGAATTATGCAGTTGAGGAAACAGAGGCTTTGGGAGCTGCAGGAGTTTGCCAGGGCTGAGGTAACTAGCTAGTAGCTGAGACAGTTCTTCAAACCAGGTCTGTTTGATTCAAAACCCACAGCATGTCCCTGCCACGCTGCCGTCTCACGAGTCCCCGTCCAGTGTCTGACTCAAGTCCTTGGCCTCACGCAGGTTTCCCAACACCCCACGGGTCTGTGCCCTGAGCACACACCTAGTCTGTTCCAGGAGCTGGGGGTGCAGCTGCGGTCAGTGCCAGGTTCTGTTCTCAAGGAGCTGGTATCCAAACACTCGAAGGCCAGCCATGCAGAAGTAGGCAGGCAGATGAAAGAAGACCATTTCAGAAGTGCTGAACGCTATGAATAAACTAATCCAGGGGGATGCGCTTCACACTCAGGGAGACGCGGCAGAGACCACAGCACAGAGAGAACGGCAAGGTCAGAAACTGCCCCCCCCCCCCGCCCCGCCAGAGTGAGAAGGTGGGAGAAAACAGTCTTTGTGGCAAAGAAGAGCTCCAGGGAACGTGCTAGGCGATCAGAGCAGTCTTCCAGGTCTTGATTCACTGCTTCTTCTCCCTGTCCTGCACCCAGTCTCTTGTCCCCCTGCCCACTCCCACCCCCCATGGCCTGGACTCCACTCCCCTTCGCCCGTGGCTACTGAAGCCCTGACTCAAATGACCGTGGACTCAAAGCTCCACCCCCTGCCTGTCTCCAGCCACCGGTTGCCACCACCTCAGAAGCCCCTGGGCCCTGCACTTCCCATGGGCCCCCTAAGTGCCTACACTGGCCTAGATCAAGTCCCTGAGATCAGATACACTGGTCCAGAGAACATCTGGGCCCACCTGCAGGCCTCCTCCCAAATGCCTACATGGACCCAAATCTCATCCCACCCCAAGGTCAGCGACCATGCCCAAATCAGACTTCAGAGCCATCTCCAAAGACCCCCCAGGGCCGCGCCCAGTCTCCCTCACCCCCCCACCTGGCACTGAATTCAGAGCATTGCTCCCCACCTCCTCCAGCTGTACCTGAGAGTTGAGTCATAGCCGCCAAGGACTGGCTGAGAGCACCTGCCTCCTGGTTCCGGCATCCAGCCCCGCCCACACATCTGTGGCACAAGCCTCCTGCCCAGCCCGGCGCACCCAAGGCCGCCAGAGCGTGCCAGGTGGGAGACAGCTGCGACTGGGAGGTGGGTGGGTGTGGCGAGACGCGGACATATCTGTGGAGATGCTCTGCCTTCTGTGGCTCCATCTCCATAACCAGCGTCACCATAAAATAATAATTTAAATGATATATAATAATGGTAAGGATTAAGCAGTAATTCCCACAGAGCGCCTCCATGTCTCAGACACAGCTCAAGGGCTTTGCATGGATTATCTCAACAGAGGGGAGGTAGATGGGATTATGCCCATTTTACAGGTGAGCAAGTTGAGGCACAGAGACATGGTAAGATTTGAGGAGGCACAAGGAATCTGACCTTTTCCAGACCCACACCTCTTCTCAGGCTGTGAACCCCCAGGAAACAACCAGAATGACATGGCTGGTCATTTGAGGAGGGAAATCATTTCTGGCCTTGGAAGCGACACAGGAGCTGACTGGTCAGGTTTTTCTGGTGTTTAGAAACGTGCCTGGAGACTGTTGGTGATTGTGTGATGTGTAGGTTTTAATCCTAACATCACACAGATTTCAAGCTAGCACGCAGTATTTTTTTTTATTTATCTCTGAAGGGAAGAGTATGAAAGCTACTGGTCTGGCCCTGAGGGACCCCTGCAAAATTCCAAAGTCATGGAACAGTTTACACAGAGGCAGTGGTGCTTTATACCGCCCCTATTACAGGCACTAGTTCAATGAATCCTCCCAGTGGATTTCTCAAGCATTCCTCCCCAATTTTATGGGTGAGGAAATCAAGTTCATGAGAGATGAAGTATCTTGAGGAGGTGGTGCAGTTGGACAGTGGCATGTATGGAGACCAGACCCAGATTTTCTGACCCCAGATCGAATCCTCCAACCCCCGCCCTTCCTTTTCCCCGTTCTCTGATCTCTCCCGACTCAGAGGTCTTTCTCCCCTGCTTCAGATTCCCAGGGCTCTGCTGTTTCTTTCCTTGCCCGCATGAATGGTATCAGATAGCAGTCATTTATATCTTAGTATGAGTAAGTCTCAATCAATATATTCTTTCTCCAAAAGCAATTGTCCTTCATTTTATTCTGGATTGTAGAGCCAGTCCTCTGTAAAAGGACAATCTGGTATCAGCAAACAGGCGATGTCAGCTGAGAGCATACCCTTGCAAGTAAAGGGCACCTTCTTACCAGCCCATGCATGGTTTTCATCAGACTGCTTTCTTTCATCTTGGAAGGAGTGCTGGAAACATGGATGAATGAAAGGAACCTTCCTTCCCATTTTCCTGATATGTCTGGTGCCTCCTTCCATCCGCAGGGTAAGCCTGTGATGACAGCTTCCAGAGCTCTGTCATTCCTCATTTCTGCACTTGTGGCTTGTGGCTGGTCCTGGACCCCGTGTGGGATTGCGTGGAGCAATGCTGGAAAATGATATATAGCCTTGGGGGTTTCCACATCACTTCTTCACCCACATAGCTCGGCTTCCCCAGCCCTCGGCCCTTTCCTTGGTCTCAGGTAGACAGCCATTCTGTTTTCCTCAATTTCTAAAAACTCAGAAACGAGTATTTCCCATCCTTGACTGCACTGTAGCACATAAAACACCCAGTAGTTACCCAAAGACGGACTTCTTCTCCTGTGCTAACTAAATTACCTACAGACCTCAGCCTTCCTTAAAACTCTGTTCTCACTGCCTGATCCATTATTATAGCATTTTCTATTTGATGGGGAAGAACTGCCCTGCTCCTGGGCCTCCAGCAGCATTAAGCCCCCAACACACTCTCTCCAGATGCCAGAGGATGAAAAGGATGAGCAGTACGTGACTTGGAAGACCAGAATCAGCTGTTCCTCATGTCCGTTACTACTATTATTATTAATTACTGCTATTATTACTAATTATTATTAAATTGCCACCTTCACATTGCCTGTTGCATTTCATAGCATTGCTAACATCTTGGTGGAGTGGGCAAAGCAGGTACTTCTGTGATCCCATTGGACAGATGGAAACAGTGAGGCAGAGAGAGGCGAGGCGACCTGGGCCAGGTGGCCCGGCTAATGCGTGACTGACCGGGATTAGAATGCAGGTCTCCCTGGCTTGAGGACCTGTGCTGCACCTCGGGACCACGATGCCTCCCTGAGAGTGGGGCTGAGAGTGGATGAGGGAAGCCAGACGCTGCTGGGTTGTTTGGAGGCCTTGACTTCATTCTGTGTGCACCTGTGATGGGTGCGTGCAACAGTGAGCCCACCCCACCCAAGTCTCTGCCTGTCCTTGACTTGGGGTGGCCACAGTGTGCTGCGGCTTGAAGCAGGATCTCGGTTCCCTGATTGGGAATCAAATCAGGCTGCGGCGGTGCAAGTGCTGAATCCTAACCACTGGACCACTGAGCCACTTCTAGTGGCTAGAAGCAGGGCCCTGGCTCTTGCCTTCTTCAGAGAAAGAACTTCAGCAAAGACACGGAAATTTGTAAAGCAGATCGAGCGTTTATTAGAAGCAAAGTAGGTGCAGAAAGACACACGGGTGGGTTCAGACAGTGTCGGCCGCCTTGGGATGGTTTAAACATTTATATGGGGGCAGTTTTCCAGGTTCCCTCTGGCCAAACATCTCGCGTTGTCTGGCTCAACGTCCATATTTGGTCTGACTCAGGGCCCTTCCAGATGTGCATGACATCTTTTAGCCAAGAAGGATTCCAGGGCGAGGGTCTCTGGGATGTCAGCAGGACATATTATGGGCTAGTGACCTCTCCCTTCTCTGACCCCTGAGGAACCTTTCTGCGAAGGTGTAGTTTGGGAGGTCTCCTTGACCTCAAGGATGAGTAATATGTAGCCACCTTATCGTTTTACCCAAGCAGGGCTCAGCGCTCCTCTCTGCTCCTGCCATTATATTGATCTTGAAGTGTCTGTCCTCAGGGGACACACTGCAGCTACTCAGCCTGGGGCCCATCTACCTCCTGCCTCATCCTATCTGCCCACTTCCCTTCTCCGAGCCTGCTCAGCCCTGCCTTTCTCTTCTCTCTGTCCCCGAGTCCAGCATGATGGGAGAGTTTGACAAATATGCTGCAGGCTGTCCCCAAGAGCTCAGCACTTAATAGCAGTGACCTTAAGTGGAGCTGTGGAGAGAGTCCCAGTTTTTCCTCAATTTCTCCCAAACTTTTTCCACTAATAGCTTCTACATTTAATTTTTTTCTTTCTTTTAAATCAAGATATTCTTAGGAGGATGTACATCCACTGACTAACAATATGATATTCGACAGATTGTTCACTATCCCGAACCTCAATTTTCTAATCTGTATAGTGGGAGTTATAGCAGCCCTTCCCTCATAGAAAGAATTAAATTTATATATATGTGTGTGTGTGTGCTTGTGTGTGTGTATATGTGTGTGTGCATGTGCACACACTGCTGGAATCAAATTGGCGGGTGTAGTATTGTGATATAATAAGAAATATGTGTTTGGTTTTTTTCCTCCATTTCCAGCATTGAGCTCCGAAAACCCTTGGAATTTCCTGTGATGAGATCAATAAAGATGCCTTTTGTTATGTTAATGAGTTGACTTTTGGAAAGCGCTTAGGTAACCTAAGGATGAGGGGCTGGTTGCCAGGAGAACCAACTGTGTGATTAGAGGACTGGGACTTTCCATCCCACCCTTCTGTCCTCTGGGGAGAGGAGAGAGGCTGGAGGGTGAATGGCTACCAAAGGCCAATGATTTAATCAATCACGAATATGTAATGAAGTCTCCATGAAACACAAAACGACAGGTTTCAAAGAGCTTCTGAGTTGGTGAACACAGGGAGATCTGGGGAGAGTGGGGCTCGGAGAGGGCATGGAAGTTCCATGACATTTCCTCCTACCTTTCCCTACGCATCTCTTCCATCTGGCTGTTCCTGAGTTATATCCTTTTACAATAAACCAGTAGTCTATTGAGTAAATGGGTTTCCTGAGTTCTGTGAGCCACTCTAGCAAATTAATCAAACCCAGAGAGGGTGTCTTGGGAACCTCTGATTTGTAGTCAGTTGATCAGAAGCACAGGTAACAACCTGGACTTGTGACCGGCATCTGAAGTTGGGGGAGAGGGGGCGCTGAATCCCTAACCTGTGGAATCTGATGCGATCTCTGGGTAGATAGTGTCAGAATGGAGTTAAATTGTGGGACACTCAGTCGGTGTCCAGAGAATTGCTTGGGGGGAGGTAAACTACCCATCCCCCCATTAGAATTGGGATCTGGACACTTTTAGTGGGCTTATCCTAAAGGGTAATAAAACCTTAAATTAGGGGCTTTTGGGCGGGAGGGGAGGGGGGAGGGGCTGCAATTTACAATGTTCCTCCCATGAAGATTTTCTTCTGTTGTTCTGCTGTTGCACTGGACTCTGGTCCTGGTTAGACTTAGGTGTGTGTTATTTAAAGTGGAACCGATTGACAGCATTGTTGCCAAACCAGGCTTGTATGCCTGACGCACAGCAAGCCGTACGCTGAGATGCCGAGGTCTGCGGCAGAGAAAGTTTATTGACAAGGCAGCCAAGTGAGGAAACAGAAGAACAAACGTCCACCAAAGGCGAGAGACTTGAGATATTCATAGGATAAGTAAGCTGGGTGGTCTTAGATGTGGGGAAAGCAGATTGGCAGGGGGAGAAAGTGAGGGAATCAGTGTTCTTCGCAGGCACATCTGGGTTACATGCTTCTTCATGGGATACATGTTCAAAAATGGAAGGGCTTAGCATAATATGAGGGCGGAGTTTTCAGCCCTCCAACATCAAAAGGTCATCCGTCAGACACCTGTGCTGGCCCAGTCTGGAAGTCGGCGGTCCCAACCAGTCTTGGCCAGCTTGAACTGGGCAGGCGCTGACTCCAGGTTTCTGGAAAACAACTAAAGCCCCCCATTACTTTAGTGCCCCAAACATCAGTGGTGTTATCTATAGCGGTGGTTAGGAAGTCTTGTGATGTTACCTTGGCTACATGAAGCTTGGAGGGTATGCAATTAAAGGGAAAAAAAAGAAAGCGGCTTAATCAGTAAAGGCGGGTTACAGGCAGAGGGTTTTTGAACAGGCTGTTCCCTTGTCTGCTGTTCTGTAACGGCACAGAACACTCAGTCCTGCACACTCAAGGATATCTGTTAAGGCACCAGCTTCTGTGCCTGTGAGGCATGGTTTCAGGATGACTAGCAAGAGATCCGCCTCCTCGGGTAGCCATAGACCCAGCGCATCCCCCCGGCCCCCGCTGAACACGGTGACTCGCTGCTTGCTTTGTCCACGTGCATACCTGGACTGTGGACCCTTGGTGACCTTCATGTGAAATATCCGTGGATTATTTTGATGTATGATCCTTTGTCTTGAAAACGTATATGACGGCGCCCTCGACTTCTCACAGGTGGAACAGTTCTCAGAGCTTTCTGAGAATCTGCTTCCTGGGTGACAATCCTCAGTTTGGTGTGAATAAAATTTCCTTCTTTTCTTCTTGACTTGAAAGTTAATTGAATTTTTGTCAACAGTGTGTATGAAAGTGTCTGTTTCTGCCGAGATAAGGGTAACGGAGAAAGTAAGATAAAGAGAATGAGATGAAGAAGAGCAAAGCCAGACCCCATTCACAATGCTTCAATGCGTGTTTCCCCACGTTCCTTACCTGCCCATTAAGGAGCATGTATGTTATTACTGATGCATAAGAAGTCTCCATTGTGAAGACCATGAGGTCTCTACCACGCACACATGTTCCTGTCCGTGATTGGTCCTTATTTTGTGTATGCTGTGCAGAGTTTTAAAACATGATATTACTTTATATCCATCTTTCCTTTCATGGTTTCTGGCTTTTGTATATATAATGCTTAGGAAGTTCACTCTAACAGATTTTCCTTTAACTTAATTTAATTTTTAAATGATGTGTTCATTTCCCAATATTTGTAGAATTGATTACCTTGTCTCCATTGTTTCAAAATGCCATCTTGGATGCAACGAGTTTTACTATTTACAGAATACTTCCTAAATTTCTTATGACTTGTATTTATACCTCTCTTCTTCTTTTTTTTTTTTTTTCTTACCTGTCTAGATTTTTTTTTTTTTAGGAAAGAGTTTCAACATTTTGTACTGAAACCTCTTTGGGGTGACCTAAAGTCGTGTTGGAAATTGCTTTAAAAATAAATGTTCATGGGGCTTCCCTGGTGGCGCAGTGGTTGAGAGTCCGCCTGCCGATGCAGGGGTCATGGGTTCGTGCCCCGGTCACGGGAAGATCCCACATGCCGCGGAGCGGCTGGGCCCGTGAGCCATGGCCGCTGAGCCTGCGCGTCCGGAGCCTCTGCTCCGCAACGGGACAGGCCACAACAGTGAGAGGCCCGCGTGCCGCAAAAAAAAAAAAAATGTGTTGAATGAATGGATGAGTGGAAAGGTAAGTTTGAGAGTCACCGGGCCTACTGTTGGTGTTTAAATCCACGACACAGAATGAGATCCCTCAGGAGGAAGAAAAGATATACAAGCGAAAAGGAGCGGTGGGGAGCCTGGGAGCACCATGGTGATGAGACAGGCAAGGAGGCGGAGCCGCGGAGGACGAGACGAGTGGCAGTAAAGGACGGGGAGAGCAGAGGGCATGGACTTGGGTGGGAGCGCTTCGGAATGGAACAAAGCATCGACTGTCTAGGGCCGCTCTCCGAGATCTGGCTGCTGGCTCTAGCAAGGCAAGGTCAGCGGCAACTCTGGAGAAATGGGTTGAGGCAATGATGGGAGAACGTGGAGATGGTAGAGACAGCTTCTGCCCTGAAAGAAAGAAAAGACATGGGCTGGAAGCTGGAGGCGTGACTAGGGGCCAAGGGAGATGTTTTTGCTTTTGATTTGAGGATGGGGGTTGTTAGAGCCTGCAGTCTGCCCCGGAGGGTGATCCAGTAGATGTCATTTATGGACGGTGCGGGAGAAAAAGGAAACGAAGGCAGGAATGAGGTCCTTGCAGAGGCAAGAAGAAATGGGGTCCACGACCAGGTGGACAGGAGTCCAGGGTCCACAGGTGCCTCAGGACATCTGACCCCAGGCCCAGGGCAGGGAGGCCAACCCAGGTCCCACCCACGGAGGACGTGAAGCTACTCCTTCAAGGCCAAGGGGAGACACTGACGCTGCTGAGAACCTTCCACGCATTCGCTTTAGCCCTCTTCTGGCCCCGTGGGTGCTACCATCGTCATTTTCATACAAGTGGCTTAGAGAGGTGAAATCATCTGCTCCGAGTCACAGAGCTCACGGAAGGCAGAGTGGATTTGAGCTCAGTTCTGCCTGGCTTCCGACCTTAGGGCTCTGCTGCTTCTAGCACCAGATCGCTGGGGTCACGATTAGCTCAGGGCTTGGGCATGGCTGAGGCTACAGTGGGGATACCCTCAATGGCTGCGCTGAAGGCGTCCTGAGACGTGGGAACTCGAGGACATTTCTGTGGATGAGGACACGGGCAGTTTTGATGGGAAATAGGAACACAGTTCAGAGAGCATGGATGTTTTAAAACCCCATCCCAGGTTTAAGGAGCCTCTCCTCATTCTGTGGATGGAGAGGAGTTCTGAGACCTCAGGGGCTGGGAGGACAAATGCCTCATCATCACCTCTCCTAAAGCTGCCTGGAAAAGCGGCAGGGTCCTTCTGCTCATCTGTGTCACTTTCTACTCCCTAGGGTCACAGATGTGTTTGTGCCCCGGGTGTTCATCACCGGAAACCTCGACCTGAAGAAGACTCTTTCCTACCTGGGCATCACCAGAATCTTTGAGGAACACGGTGATCTCACCAGAATCTCCCGTCATCGAAGCCTGAAAGTGGGTGAGGTAAGCCTGCCTGGCCCAACGCTGCCCCCTCCAGCACAGGGAGTCTTCATACAGCCCCAGGCCAGAGCCACTGTCACAGCAGCTGTACGAGCCAAGAGTTCACCCACCAGTCAGGCAGGGCTGAATCCAGCTCCACCTCTAACCAGCCATATTGATCCTGAGCAAATCACATAACCTCCCAAGCCTCGTGTTTCTAGTCTTTAAAATCTGAACCATCAATCTCCTGGTCCTACTTTGGAAGTTGATTCAATGCAGCAAACAATGGATGGAGGCTTGGAACATTCATCAGGCCTAGAACTGACCCAGGCTTGCGAGGATTAAGTCGTAAACATGTTCTACGTAATGTAGAGATAAGCAAGCAAAGGACTCCATGGTCTCCAGCAAGGCTGAGCACCTGCCTATTGGCAGCAGTCAGAGAGGACCACTCGGGGTAGGGTGCCCAGATTTAGCAGATAAAACACAGGACACCAGTGAAATTCAAATTTCAGATAAGTGATGAATGATTTTTTTTCGTATAAATATATCCTGAATATTGCATGGGATATATTTGTGCTAAAAATTTCATCGTTTATCTGAAATTCAAATTTAACTGGACATCCTGTATTTTATCTGGGAACCCTACTTTTAGGCTTAAAGGGCACTGAGAAAGGGGAAGATTTCAGCAAGCAGAGAAGGGTGCGGGCAAGATCTACCTGTAGGGGGAGCAGCATGGCCTAAGGATAGGAAGTGGGAAGGCGTGGAGCCCAAGTGGCTGGGGATTGGCTGGGGCTAAATTCAAGCCAATCTAGGAAGGATCTGAGTTGCCAAGATGAGCTGACAGTAGGTGGATCACTCAGCTGTATTTTCTAGCTTGCAACAGGAAGACAGTTAATAGAACTTTATTGCTTTTAAAAGTTTTCCTGCTGCAGACTTTGCATAAACATTCCATACCACCTGCCCCTTTCCTATAGGCCTTTATTGAGTTCAATGGCCCTTTTCTTTTCCGCAGTCAGATGTGCTGATAGCTGCGATTCTATACGTAAACATCAGCTCTTGGCTTGCCAGTAAAATTGTTAGCATTTTGTAGAATGGAATGAAATGTATCAGTATTTCACAGAAGCCCATCAATTTCCCAGTGTCAATTACTTAGTGACAGATGTTGATGCCTTTCAGGTGGATCTGGGGTCTGAGTCATCAGTCCCTGGAATCTGACTCCTTCTTAACGTTCCACCAGGAGGATGAAAGGAGTGTGAAGCGGGCTGGAGGCTTTGGGCCAGGGATGCCACCATCTCCCTTCCATCTAGCTAAAGTTCAGGATAGCCTTTCTGCCATTATTACCATTGATGCTGCCCTGTAAGTCATGGGAAACATAGCAAACCCTGCTCTGTCCCCCTCCCTGTAGCTGATGCTCCCCCTGCATCATTTCTTTCCTTCATGCTGCATCTACTGTTGAGCATCCTTCAGTGATGACAGCAGAAAAGCCAGGAGCCCTGGGGCAGCTGGCACCAGCCAAGTTACTGCTGTGCTGGGTGACTCTGGCAGAGGCCTCTCCCTCTCTGGGCCTCTTGCTGGCCTTTGCCCATCCAGGACCTCCAAGCGGCTTCGCAAGCACTGACTTCGCTCCTGTTTCCCTCAGGCGATGCACAAGGCTACCCTGAAGATGGATGAGAAGGGCACAGAGGGGGCTGCGGGCTCCGGAGCACAGACACTGCCCATGGAGACACCTTTTAAGGTCAAGATAAACAAACACTTTCTGCTGATGATTAGGGAGAATGGAATGAATAACCTGCTCTTCCTTGGAAAGATTGTTAATCCTTCTGGGAGATAAGGGGGAAATCTGACTTGCTACAGACCTCAACTATGTTCTGGGGTTGAAGACTACAGGGACTTTCTCACCTAATCTCACACTGTCGTGCGCTCCCCAAACCACTGTCCAAACAGGTCGCACCACTGACTTGTGGCCATCAGTTTTCTCCCCATTCAAATGTCAGGATTAGATGCTCCACCCACAACCACTTGACAGTGATCTTCTCCCCCTCTGGCCGGCGGAGGGGTTTTGTGATTTAATAAACAACACCCCCAAGGTCTGCTGACTGTTGGTGGACAATATGGGGAAGCTGTGAGCCACGATGAGTACCTGGGGTTCAGAATGAGTGAGACCTGGGTTCTAATCTTAGAAACAGAGTGTCTTTGGGAAAGCCATACCCTCTCTGTGCCCCTGTTTCCCTACAGAAATAGACAATGATTGAGGACAAATGATAATCCCCTCGAGGGCTCTGAGGAAACTAGCGCACTGCTTCAGAGAGGTTAATTCCCCTTTGAGAGCCCTTGGCTTTGAGTGTTTGGCACGCGAGCTACACAGATATCTCCCCAACAGGGTCCACACGGTAGCTCTGGACTCAGTCCAGCAAAACAGGAGTGGGGCTGGTCCAGCGTTAGAGTACATGCAACCTAGAGTAGCCGCAGTCAGGACTCAATGCCAGGTTTGTCGGACTCCAGAGCCACCATTTCGGCCCAAAACGAAGAGCCCTGGGGCTTGAACCTGTCAGCAACCTCAGCTGAAGAGTGAATGGGGTCCATGCACCGCCCCTGGAAAGCATGCCCCTGCAGTGTCTGCATATGGCCACCAGGAGGCACTAGTGTTCACAGGGCTAAGAATATGAGCATGAGGTTTCTTTAAGCACTTGATTCCGTTGTTTCCTGCTGTGAATTCCCAAAGCCAACGCCGAAGGTGTTTTGGGAGGAGGGGATCCTCACTGGCTTGACCCTAAGGAGCCTGAGCTGGAAGCAGTTGCCAACCCCTAGCTTTCACAGCTCACAGTGCCTTTTGTGTTCTGGTCTCAGCTACCCCTCGGCAGTCAGGATGGACACTCATAGGCCAGATGTGGAAAGTGAGGCTCAGAGAGGTGAAGTGACTTCTCTTTGTCCTAGTGGCTAGGCGCAGGCAGCAAACAGCTGTGTCATCTGGTTTGGGCAGGAAGGGAGGGGCTCCCCATAGACCTGGGGGTCCGGCTAGTCATTCCTCACCTCCAGTCCAAGGTAAGAGAGCTGCCCCGTCCCGGTTAGCGTGTGTGTGTGTGTGTGTGTGTGTGTGTGTGTGTGCACGTGCGTGTATTCAATAAGCACCTTCTCCTCTGTCCTGGGTACCCGCAGGGCCCTGGAGATCTACCCCCCACAAAAGACGGTAAGGAAGGCAGCCTGGAGAGGGATAGAGCCGGTTTAGGGTGTTAAGTGTCAAGATTGGGGAGCACCAGAGTAAGCAGCCTCTCTCTGAGAGGGTGGGGAGGGCAAGAAGGTTGAGATCCTGTACCCAGGACACAGATGTGGGAGCAAAAGGACCCCCATGGAGTACTTTGCTGACAATCACCATTTCTCTGGCACCAGTCTGGGGATGGAGGTAGGAGGACACCAGATGAACACCAGAACCCTCATGAGTCATCTCAGGTCCATGACGTATGCCACTGGGGACATGGGACAGGAGGGTAAGCCACTTAGTAGCTGGGTGACTTGGGCATGTCATTTAAAGCCTCTGAGCCTCAGCACCCCCTCCTTTGTTGAAAGGTGCTGTCCCCTCTACTGGGCATGCTCACCTCCTGCCTAATGAGCTCCTACTCATCCTTCAATGCCCAATCCTTTATGACCTCTTTATGGAATTTTCTCTACCAAGAAGCCCTTCAGTAAAGTACTCACCTCCACGCATTGTGATGGCTCCTGGGTCTGAATTTTCCCTCCACCCCCATGTGGGCTACAATCAAATCCTGCATGAAACAATGACTTATGGCGCAGCAATCCCTGGGCTAGAAGCTGATACAAACAGACCTGGCCCCTGCCTTCATGGAGTTAATATCCAGTGAAAGAAACAGCCATGAATCGAGTAACAACACATAAATGTATGATCATGAGCTCTAGTGAACATGATGAAAGGCGGTCATGGGGTGCTTTGAGAGTTTGTAATGGGAGGGTCTGACCCAGTGTGGGGGATCAGGCCCTGGGAACATGACAATTGGGAAAAGCTCTGAATGCTGGGAGCATATCTGTTTTTGAACTATAGCTATTAATTAAAACTGCCTATGGGTGTATTTTTCCTCATGTAGTTAATAATATGTAAAACACTGGTTGGTCTTTCAAATGGAAATGAAGCTTAATATCTAGTGCTTTATTCATCTTTATTTTAACTAAATTTATTCTAAAAAGGACTGTTGCACCTCTTCAATATTTTTCTATATGATTTCCTACTTTCACAGCCATATTTTCATTCTTCACTACAGAAATAAATTCTATCTGGGCAAAAAAGAGGGGGAAGCAGCTGGGATGGGGAGCAGAGGGAAACCGTACCAAGCAGAGGGAACAGTATGTGCAAAGGCCCTGAGGTGGGATGGTGGTGTGGACAAAAAACTGAAATGAGATGAACATGCCAGAGCAACAAAATAAGGCAGGAGGAAGTGGGCGGTGAGGCTGGAGAGGTAGGCTGGGGCCTCGTGGGCCACGGGGACAATGCTGGTCTTTAAATGAAGGACTGTGGACAGCTTTAGCAGACATTTAGTTGGAGGGTGACCCAGACAAACTCGTGCGTTGTTAAGTGTCCCGATGGCTGCAGACTGGGTGTCCCTGTGTCCCCAGGGCCCAGAGCCAGGTCACATGGAGAACATGCTCAGTACGTGTTTGCTGAAAAGAAAGACTGTCTCAGAAATCACCCATGTTCCGGACACAGCCAGCCCCACCCAGAGCTCTCCTCTCCTCAGGGAGGGAAGGCCATGCGCCTTTGCCTGGCAGCCCTGCCGTGGGGCTCAGCCATGCCTGCTTCTTCAACACACCCTCTGCATCGCCACCTCCCTGCCCTGCTCCTGCCGTCCCACCCCGCCCGGATGCTCCCCTTGTTCCCCATACTCTCCCCCTCCCACCAGTTCCTCATCCATCCAGAAAAGGCTGACTCCTACTTCTTCTAAGAAACCTCACCAGGCCACATGTTTGGGGACTGACAGACCTCATGAGCAGATGAATGTGTTTTGACTTTGATGTAACCAACACTGACTATATGCCTCTCAGGATCCCGGCACTGCATAGGGCCTTTCCCCAAACCCCTGACACCCCAACCCATCAAGTTAGTGTGGCCATTCCATTCTACGGATGAGAAAACAGAGGCTCAGGAAGATCACTTAATTTGCCCAAATCCCCACAGCTAGAAAGCCACAGAGCTAGGACTCTGGAACATTTGTCCATCCATCCATCCATCCAACAAAGGTTTGCCAAGAGTCCACTCTGTGCCAGGGACTGTTCCAGGGGCTGAGACACATCAGTAAACAAAACATATCCAACTCCTTGCCCTTGCAGGGCTTCCAGGCTGGGAGACAGAGGCAGATGACAAACAGGAGTGATAACTAAATAAGAACATTGCATAGCGCAGGTCAGGGTGATTGGAGGGACTGCTGGTGGTCAGGTCGACCTCTTTGGGAAGGTGGCATCCCTGAGGTGCTGCTTTCCGTGGTCTCTGAGGTATGATCGGTGTCTGGAGACTTCTGACCCAGGAGATGCCCACGAATGGGTGTACTTGATGAGAGGAGAGAGGCTAGCCTCGGCCAAGGACGGAAGTGCCCAGCATCACAATCCCAGGGTAGGAAGGCCCCTGGGACGTGATCCAACTTGACCTTCCAGTAATGCAGAAAGCCTTTATGTGGCTTCCGAGCAGACGGCTTTTCAAGCACACGCAGGGCGCCAGGAGGCTGGTTTCCTGTCTGCCTGGGCTGAGGTCATTCGTGTGGTCACACACCGGAAGTGACAGGCTGGTGTGCTGGCGAGGATAATCACAGGTGAGAAGCCCTCCTTCCTGGCCCTGCTTTTCCTGCAAACTGTGTGGCTCGGACAAACACCTTCTTCTTCCCGGGCCTCCATTTCCCATTTGTGCCATGATGGGGTGGCCCTGGATGGTCCCCAAGGCCCTTCTATCTCAGACAATACTTTGACACTCATATCGGAAATGACAGAACTGACTCCAGAGTTTTATCTGCATGTTCATTCTTCCACGCATTCATTGAGTCAACAAATATTTTTTGAGCATTTGAGTCTGTGCCAGACAGGGTGCCAGTGTGGGAAAGCCAGGCGAGAGCTTAGGGTCCCGTGGCCGGCTTCCTCTGGCTCAGGCCCAGCCAAGAGAGCGTTTCCCACTCTCCTGGGTCACCACGTCAGTGATCAGGTGTGACAATAAGAGTCCGAGGCCAAGGCACCCTTTTTCTTTGTGAAACGTGCTTTCCATTTCCACTTAACTTCCCAACGTTCATCCACTCCTGAACCACTTTTACGATTGTGGCTGAACCCCCATCTCTTTCATTCCATTATTTACCTAGATTGATCTTCAAATCGATGCACGTTTTTAAAAAAAAAAAGTTTAAGCAGAAAAATTAACATCACAACCAAATATAGAAAACGAAAAATAAAGACTTGACACAAATAAAAATTAATTGTAAAAATATACAACGCAACCAAGGTGGTGATTATATTCCACCGAGACCGTTTTCTCCTGCAGCCTCTGAGCCTGAAACCTGCTCTCTTTGTTAAAAAGGAAAGTTAACAGCCACCCGATGGCTGTAGAGACATGCTGGCGCCGAGGAGAGACTTCCTCCTCGAGGAGATCAGGAAGGAGAGCTGGTAAAGGAAGGATAGTGCTCCTGCCCGGGTCCACGTCACAGGCAGAAAGCACTTGAGGTTGTTTCATGGAAGTCACCTTCCCCATCCCCTGCCCCGGAGTCTCAGGCCAAGGTTGGAAAGTGTTCATGACTTATGTGTCTGATTGGCCATTCTTCTTTCTTAAAATAAATGTTAAACTTTTGAATCACTTTAGATTTACAGAAAAGTTGTGAAGATAGTAGAGTTTCTGCTTCCCCTGGCCCCGATTTCCTCAATGTTAGCATCTTACGTAACCATGAGGCATCTGACACAATTAAGGAGCTAATGTTGGAACATTACTCTCAACTGAACTTTATTTGGACTTCAACAGTTTTTTTTCACTAATATCCTTTTGTCTGTTCCAGGCTCCAACCCAAGATACTGTGTTGCGTTTAATGGCCTTTCACCTTAAGGACTTCGGCAGGGGCTTCAAGGCGCTGGAGGTTGGCAGGAGGCCCTGGCGTCAGATAGGCTGAACTTCAAATTCCAGCTCTGTCTTGCATTTGGTTTGTGACATTAGGCAAGGCACTTAGTTGGGCCCAATCCTTAGTTTTTCCTCTCTGTGAAGCGGGGATGGTCAGAGACATCTCACAGGGTATTTGAGGGGCTTCCATGATGTAATGCGTGCGAATCTACTTTGCACGTGGTAAACATCCATCCGTATCTGTGACGGCTGTTAAAGGCATCCAGGCTGGGGAGGGAAGTGCACTGTGTGCGCTTCCATGAAAGCCGCTTGTCCTTCCAGCACAGGTAACATTTTGACTGTTGTTTTTCTTGGCATGATGTAAACAAAAGACTCACAGATTCCTGGAATAGGCTGGGGAAAGGGGCCCCCCAGGAGAAAGATCCCTTCTGGAGCGGGAAGCCTGTGTGTTTCATAATGTTGAAATAGAGACCTCCTTTCCAAAACCAACCAGAAACAGATGAACAGTGAGAAAAAAAAAACTCCTCAGGGCTTGGGCATCTGTCTAGATCTACCCACCTTCCACATCTCCACCCTCAGCTTGACTCAGATGCCTAAAAGTCAGGTGATCATCCAGGCAGGCTAAGAAATGAGCAATGTTGCAGCAAAACAGGTTGCCAGGAGCTCTGGGTAGCCCTTCCCCTTGAGACAGGTGCACAGGTCCACAGTGGGTAATGTTGGGTCCTTGTTGGGAGGCTCTGAAGGGTCACTTGTGGTTAAGATGGCATTGCAAGGTCAGCCTTGAGGCACCCGATCTGCTCCACAGTTAATAGCAAAAATACATTAAATATATACATATAAAGAGAGAAGTATATGAAGTGATATGAAGATCTTCATAAACCAGGAATGGGACCAAAGCATAAAGATATGTGAGGCAGGCAGGAGGTCCGATAGCCCAGAAAGGAAGAGTCTAGAGTGGCCCGGACACAGCAGGAGAGGCTCCATGTTGGAGGATGGACTTGGGAGAAAGATTCCATCTTGATGGGACCATGGATGGGGGCCCGCTCCTGCTTTGTTGCTGAGCCAGCCAGATTGGTCTTATGATCTGGGGAGAAACAGGCCTTTGCTTTCCAGGAAGTCCAAGACCTCAGCAGCTGAGGAGCTCAGAGCCAAAAGTAATCTTGGAGAGCTTCTCTCTGGGGCCAGGGCACAAGCTGTGTGGGGAGGGAGCGGCCAGCTTTCTCCACTCCCAAACCTTCTCATATTTCCCTGGAAAGTCTGATTCTGCTGTTCTAGGTTGGGCCTGGGAATCCGAACTTTTACAAGACTACAGCCAAGCTTGGAGAACCCCATACTCCTTTAGGTTGCCAACTTGTGTTTCGCCAACTGTAGGTCTTTACAAAAGGCCCTGGGCGTGGGTGAATCAGCAAAGCCTGGCCCTCGGGGCTCCCAACTTTCCTCCCACTGCCCTCCCACTGCCTC
The DNA here is from genome assembly GCF_964374135.1 of Grampus griseus. Lineage (NCBI taxonomy): Eukaryota > Metazoa > Chordata > Mammalia > Artiodactyla > Delphinidae > Grampus > Grampus griseus. The sequence continues at coordinate 10,176,572 of NC_139018.1, forward strand.
CAGCGTCTTTATATTTCCCTTTATTCTTCTCCCCATCACTCCCTGATCATAGTCCCTGTCCCGGAGGAAGCCACACAAGGTCCAGACTGTCTGACCAGGAAGACAGACACGTAGGAATGTAAATTGCTCTGGTTTGCTCCAGGTGTTTCTAAAGGGAGGCACAGACTTTATATGGGATCCAGGAATACTTGGTGAGTGGGTGATTTGGAACTGGAGCTGGCAGGTGGAAAGGAGTTTGTCAGGTGAGAGAGTGGCGAGGGCAATCTAGACAGACTGAAAATCATGTGTGATCATACCGATAGGGAAAGAAATGATAGGGCTGCATTCATTTCATTTTATTTTATTTAGTCTATTTTACTTAGGTATAGTTTATATAGTGTAAATTACACAAATATTTCTGGCCATTTTTTCTTCAAAGCTTCTTCTGTCCTCCCCTACCCACTTTTTGCCTAGACTCCAATTACACATATGTTAGACCACTTGATTTTGTCCCACAGGTCACTGGGACACAGTTATTTTTTTTCCCCCAGTTTGCTCTCTTCAGTTTGGAGAGCTCATATTGCTCTATTTTCAAGCTTACTGACCTCTTCTACAATTTAGATTTTCTTATGAGCCTAGCCAGTGAATTTTTCATTTTGGTTACTGAATTTTTCATCTCCCAAAGGTCAATTTGATTCTTTTTTATACATTTGATTTTTCTCACATTATATCAATGTTTTATTGTTTAAGCATATTTAAATAGCTATTTTAAAGTCCTTGTCTGTTAATTCCATAATTTCAGTCATGTCTATGTCTGTTTCCACTGACTGATTTTTTTCTTCTGGACATGGATCACATGTTCCCATTTCTTAGAATATTTAACAATTTTTGATTGGATGCTGGACATTGTGGCATTACAATTTTTTGATCTGGGTTTTGTTGTCTTCCTCTATGGTGTGTTGACATTGGTTTTGACAGTGAACTAAATTACCTACAAAACTACTTTATTCTGTCAATGCATATTTTCAGGTTTTGTTGGGGTGCCTAGAACAGCTTTAAACCAAAGTTAATTTAGCCTAATGTCAAGATGCAAAACTTCCAGGGTCTCTACTGAATGCCCCAGGTGTTCCATGAGGTCTCGTCACTCTGGCTGGTTATAACCTAAATACCTCCCCATGCTATGTGAATCCTAGGAATTGTTCTGCTTACATCTCAACAGCAGGGTTTTTTTGTTTGTTTATTTTTGTTTTTGACCAACTTTGTGGAATTTCACTTTGTGCATGCAGAGCTGAGCACTTAGCTTTGGATTTAAGCTAATGTACATTTTTGCTGCACAAATTGTAGCTTCTTCAGCTTTCCCAAACTCTGATACCCATCTTCTAAGCAAATCTACCGTGTTCTTCTTGGGCTCCCCTCCCTGTGTATAGAACGTGCCAATTGGCAGAAAATTGAAACAATTATAAGACTTACCTCATTTGTTTCCCTTCTCTGCCTGTTGTTCAGTGTCTGAATTGTTTCATATTTTTTGTGTCTCAATTGTTTCATATATTTTGTCCAGTTTTCTAACTGCAAGTCCAATGTCAGACTTATCTTGGCCAGAAGTGTAAGTCAATTCACATTTTATATATGTATATACCTGTGGAATGATCATCCTAATTAAGACCCTAAAAAAGTCTCTTTTGCTCGTTTCCAATCAGTACCACCCCTCAGAGATAAATCGCTCATTTAATTTTATTTCAATTATTGAGCACTTATTATTGACCACACAGTGCTGTACAGGGAGAACAATATAGACAACTTCCTGATTCATTAAATTTTCAGCCACACAAATAAAAGCAAAATTATGACAATGGTAGGTATTTCACTAAGAGGTTAATGGTGCTATGGAAACATTTCATAGGAGGAATTTTTCTTATCTGGGTAGTCAAAGAGATCTTCCTTGAGCTAAGATCTAAACAATGAATATGAATTAATTAGGGGGAAGATCAGTGAGGGGAGTGTGGGTAACATTCTAGGAGCAGGGTCCAACAAGCATCACCTGTGAGGATCATGAAAATGGGCAGAATGGCTGGACATAGCAGTCTGAGCATTGGCTTTCAGATGTGTGATGAAGTTAGAGAGGCCAGCAGAGCACAGGCTCTGTGGGTTGGATTAAATGTCAGCGCCCACTCTGGGAAATAGGAGGCTGTTGGAACATTTAACCTACGTAAGTGATATGTTGACAAGGGGAGTGAGGAAGAAGGAGGTGCAAGGATGAGTCCTAGGTTTGAATAACTAGGTGAGTGGTGGTGCCGTGGAAGGAGATGTTGAAAGGAAGTTTCGGTTGTAACTTTGGTTGGGAGATGGTGCTTGGGAAAGAGTCTCAGTCCATTTGGGTCACATTGAGCTTAAGGTTCTTTTGCAACATCAGAAGGAGATATCAAGTAGGTGGTCAAATACATGAAGTTCAGAAGAAAGGTCTGGGCTGGAGCTTGAAAGTAATGAATGATTTGCGTCTCTTAGTAATGAAACCGTGGGCGTGATGAGGTCAGCTGAAGAGAACGGAGAGATTAAAATGAAGAGGGCAACACAGCCAAGTACAGATGCTGGCAGGCTCCCAACACGTGAGGACTGGGAGAAGAGGAACCAGCAGAGGAGACAAGGGGGAGGAGCAGAGAGATACGATAAATCTAGGAGGACTCGGTGTCCCAGAGCCAAGGGGAGGGAATGCTTAGGGCTGAGTGTGGTCTCCAGCGTCAGAGGCTCCTGGGAAGTCAGGTAAGATGAGAACTTAGATATGTTCATGGCCTGGTCCTGGTTCTGTGGACCCAGAAGCCAGGCTAGAGTGGGCCAGGGGGTGAGTGGAAGGTGAGACCGTGAATACACAGCTCTTTCAGATTTGGGCCGTGATGGAGAGGACGGAGATAGAGCAATAGCTAGAAGGTAACGTGTTGGTGGTAGTGGTGGTGGTTTGTCTTGATGGACAAGACTTGAACGTATTTAAATAAATAAAAACAAACTTATGGGTACCGAAGGGGAAAGGGGGATGGATAAACCAAGAGTTGGGGATTAACATAGACACACTACCATACATAAAATAGCTAACCAGCAAGGACCTACTGTATAGCACAGGAACTATACTCAGTATCTTGTAATAACCTGTAAGGGAAAAGAATCTGAAAAAGAATAGATATATGTGTATGTACAACTGAATCACTTTGCTGTGCGCCTGAAACTAACTCAAGTTTAGTTGTAAACTAACTGTACTTCAATAAAAGATAGTTAATTAATTATTTTTAAAAGCCAGTGGCAAGGATCCAGTTGAGTCGTGTTTAAACACAGAAGAGAGAGATATAAGGGTCCTGCGATGGAGATGAAGGAAGGTTTCTAGAGTTTGGGGAGGGAGGTGGACCTTAGAAATAATGGGGGAGGGGAGGAGTGCTGGGGAAAGCAGGGGTATGTCTGATGGGGGAGGGGAGGCAGTTCCTTTTCTGAGGGTCTCTCTTTAATGTGAGGTAGGAGGCAAGGTTGTCTGGTGTGTGTATGTGTGTGCACGCATGCGTGGGTACATGTGTTTGTGGCAGGGTGAGGAGCCCATCTCAAGGAAAAGGAAAAGGTTGAGAGATTCCCCAAAGTCTGTGCGCGAGTGCATTGGTGAGAGCTCTGTTGCCAGGCGAATAGAGGTGGCTGGTTGGGAATTCACAGTGGACCAGCCCGCCTTACTGAGCCTCCTTCCCCACAGCACTGGCAGAGAAAGAGCAGAGAGGTGGCTCATTCCAGGTGTGGGGACTCACCAGAAGTGAGTGTCACAGACACAGCGGCCCCGGGGAGCATAGGGTTTGGGAATGAAATGCTGTTTGACAGCCAAGCTAGATAAGGAGGCAAATGAAGACAGGAGAGGGAGGGTGGACTAAGGGAAGTGGGACCAGCTGTCCAGGAAACAGGGCCAGCTGTGTGCTCCAGGATAAAGCGGGGGGGCAGGTAAGTTGGGGCCCAATGGAGAAAGACCTTGAATGCTAGGAGTTGGGCATCCCTCCCCAGGTTGGTGGGGAGCCATGGAGGGATCTGAGCAGGTGGGTGACCCCCGAGATTTGCATCTGGGGGAAGCGCAGGCTGTCTGCAGTGTGGTTAGTGACTGGGGCTGGAAGACTGTCAGGGATTGAGGGGGTGTGAGCCTGTGGAGGGTGAGATGAAGGCAGTGGGGTCTGGGAAGGAGGACCCCAGACGGGGCGAGCACAGAGAGGACGGAGTGTCCCTGTCACTCCGTCAGGCAGAGCCCCCAGCAGGACGCACACATACCTCCAGGCAACAGTTGTCACCACGGAGAGAGGGGCGAGGGTCTTCATGGGGCTGGGGGAGAGAAGGAGTGGCCTCGGGTGGACAGGAGTTTGGGAGGAGAGAAGACAACGGGGAAAGAGGTTGGATTTTTTTTTTTTTTGGTTGCACTGTGAGGCATGTGGGATCTTAGTTCCCCGACCAGGGATCGAACCCACGCCCCCTGCAGTGGAAGCGCCAAGTCTTAACCACTGGACCGCCAGGGAAGTCTCAGGAGGTTGGATTTGAAGAGCCGACAGAATAAGATATTTTCCTCATGCTTTTCCCCCAAGAGCATAAAGACCTGCCTCTTGAGGCCTGTGGACGTGGAGCCCAGGCTGTCGAGTAAGGAGCCCTTTGAGGCCTCCTCCCTGAGGCCCAGAGAGAAGCAGCAACTTGCCTAAGGTCACGTGGAGGCCAGCGCCATTGAGGGGGCCGGGACTCCTAGCAGCCAACACCCATGAGAGGCTACTAGTTCAGAGGGTGCCCCCTGCTCAGCCCAGATCCCCACTCAGCAGGATGGGGGGCACGGAGTCTGAAGTCCTCCAGCAAGGCCGTGTCTGCTGACGGGGATGTGGGCTCCCGGGAGGCACAGGGTGTTAGCAGGTGCCCCACCCCACCAAGCCCTCTCCAGGATGGGACTCTGGCCCCTGGTAGGATGGCCCCGTGCTCGCTGGCGCCTCATCCCTGAACCTGGCAGCAACTCCCGTCCCTCTGGGCCCGGCCTACAGCCTCTCCCCGCTCACAGTCGCAAATATCCAGCCACAAGCCCGTCTCTCCACCCCGCTCCCAAGTGAAGAATGGAAAAGCACCAGAGCCATGAAGGAGAAGCGGCTTTGATCCATGCCCCCTGGGCCCAGGGTGGGATGGCTTAGGGGCTCAGCTTGGAACGTGTGGATAAAGAGTCCAGTAGGTGGGTGGGTCTATGTGAGCCCCGCTTAGAGAGAAAACTCAACTCTAGTCAAACAGACACAAAGCTACAAAACAAAAGATGGGTGAATCAAATAAATGGAAATGGAGAGAAATTTGCAGTTTCCTAAAGGAATTACTCATTCAGCAAAAAGATTCCTCGTATACTTTCCTCTAATTTTAGTCATATTTGGTATAATAAAGTGTTATCCAATTTACATAAATTTAGTTTCAACAACGAGGCTGTTGGGAGCGTGGCTATCACGTGGGGGCTGGCCTGACATAGGCAAGCGCCCTATTGCTCTCCATCCTCTGAACAACTCTACAGGGTGCAGGTAATTACCCCTGTGTCACAGAGCGGAGAAAGAAAACTGAAGTCCAGAGAGGTTAAAAACTTGCCCATCGTGGGGCTTCCCTGGTGGCGCAGTGGTTGAGAGTCCGCCTGCCGATGCAGGGGACACGGGTTCGTGCCCCGGTCTGGGAGGATCCCACATGCCAAGGAGCGGCTGGGCCCGTGAGTCATGGCCACTGGGCCTGCGCGTCCGGAGCCTGTGCTCCGCAACGGGAGAGGCCACAACAGTGAGAGGCCCGCGTACCGCAAAAAAAAAAAAAAAGAACTCGCCCATCGTGAACGTCAGAGTTGATACAAGCCCAACACTGACTTACTCCAAAACTGCTGGAGTTTCCAACTGCTGTCGGGTCACTCAGTCTAAAATCCTCCCGGCGCCAGTCTTGCTGGATGAGGCCCGCGGAGGGAGCAGGAATCTTAGTATTCTTATAAGGCAGGTGTGCTAGTGACAAAACCTCTGTTTTTGTTTATTATTGGAAAATGTCCTGATCTCTCCTTAACTTTTGAAGGGTAGTTTTGCCCAATGTAGAATTCCCCTGGTTGACAGGGTTTTTTTTCTTTTGGTGCTTTGAATGTGCAATCCAACTACCTTCTAGCCTCTCTGGTTTCTGATGAGAAATCAGCTGTGAATCTTACCGAGGATATCTTGTACATGATGAATCACTTTTCTCTTGCTGTTTTCAAGATTCTTTCTTTAGCCTTTGCTTTTGACAGTTTGATTATGATGTGTCTAGGCTCTGGATCTCTAAGTTTATACTATTCAGATATTGTTGAGATTTTTGAATGTTGTACATGAATGTTTTTCATCAAATTTCAGAAGTTTTTGGACATTATTCCTTCCCATAATCTTTCTCCCTTCTTTCTCTCTTCTCTTTTTGGGATCCCATTATGTCTATATTGGTATGCGTTACAGACTGTCACAGGTCTCTGAGGCTCTATTCATTTGTCTTCATTCTTTTTTCTCTCTGTTCCTCTGACTACATAATCTCAATTGCTATATCTTCTGGTTCACCAGTTTTGGGTTTTTTTTCCCCTTCTGCCTAGTCTAAGCTGTCATTGAGCTTCTCTAGAGAATTTTTTTTTAATATTTATTTATTTATTTATTTGGCTGCACTGGGTCTTAGTTGCGGCACGTGGGATCTTTAGCTGCGGCATGCGGGACCTAGTTGCCTGACCAGGGATTGAACCCGGGTCCCCTGCATTGGGAGCGTGGAGTCTTAGCCACTGGACCACCAGGGAAGTCCTCTAGAGAATTTTTTATTTCAGTTACTGTGCTTGTCAACTCCAGGATTTCTATTTGTTTCTTTTCAAAAATAATTTCTATCTTATTATTCATGCTCTTTATTGGGTGAGACGTCATTCTCATACTTTCCTTTAGTTATTTAAACATGGTTTCTTTTAGTTGTATGAACATGTTTAAAATAGCTGATTTAAAGTCTTTGCCTGAACTTCCTCAGGAAAATTTCTATTGATTTCTTTCTTTTTTTTGAGGGGGGGAGCTGCGTTGGTTCTTCATTGCTGCGCACAGGCTTTCTCTAGTTGCGGCGAGCAGGTGCTACTCTTCATTGCAGTGTGCGGGCTTCTCATTGCAGTGGCTTCTCTTATTGTGGAGCACGGGCTCTAAGCATGCAGGCTCCATAGCTGTAGCTCACCAGCTCAGTAGTTGTGGCTCACGGGCTCCAGAGTGCAGGCTCGGTAGCTGTGGCGCACAGGCTTAGTTGCTCCGCGGCATGCGGGATCTTCCCGGACCAGGGCTGGAACACGTGTCCCCTGCCTTGGCAGGCGGATTCTTAACCACTATACCACCACGGAGGCCCTGATTGCCTTTTTAAGTTGACTTTATTTTTTAAGAGCAGTTTTAGTTTCACAGAAACACTGAGGGAAAGTGCAGATTTCCCATCTACCCCCCAACATGCAGAACCCCCTCCATTACAAACATCTCCCACCAGAGAAGTATGTTTGTTACATTTGATGAACCTACACATCATAATCACCCAAAGTCCGTAGTTTATTTTCACTCTTAGGGTTTTACGTTCTATATTTTTGAACAAATGTATAATAATATGTATCCATTATCATGGTATCATACAATGTTTTCACTGCCCTAGAAACCTCTGTGCTCTGCCTCCCACCGCTGATCTTTTTACTGTCTCCAAAGTTTTGGCTTTTCCAGAATATCATACTGTTGGAATCATACTGTACGTAGCCTTTTCAGATTGGCTTCTTTCACTTAGTAATATGCATTTAAGCTTCCTATTTGTCTTGTCATGGCTTGATAGCTCAGTTATTTTTATCTCTGAATAATATTCCATTGCCTGCTTGTACCATAGTTTTTTCATCCATTCACCTACTAAAGGAGAACTTTGTTGTTTCCAAGTTTTGGCAGTTATGAATAAATGCTATAAAAATACAGGTGCAGGTTTTTGTGTGGACATAATTTTTTATTCCTTTGAATAAATATAAAATAACATGGTTGTGGGATCATATGGCAAGAGTATATTTGTTTTTGAAAGAATCTACCAAACTGTCTCCCCAAGTGGCTGTACCATTTTACATTTCTACCAGCAATGTGTTAGAGTTCATAGCCCCACATCCTAGCTAGCATTTGGAGTTGTCTGTGTTCCAGATTTTGGCCATTTGAACAGGTGTGTAATGGTATCTCACTGTTGTTTTAATTTGCAATTCCATGATGACATATGATGTGAAGCATCTTTTCATATGTTTGTTTGCCATCTGTATATCTTCTCTGCTGCAGTACCTGTCAGGTCCTTTGGCCCATTTTTTTAATCCAGTTGTTTGTTTTCCTGTTGTTAAGTTTTAGGAGTTTTTTGTATATTTTGGATAACAGTCCTTTATCAGATGTGTCTTTTGCAAATATTTTCTCCCAATCTGGCTTGTCTTCTCATTCATTGTGTTTCACAGAGCAGAAGTTTTTAATTTTAATGAAGTTCATCAGTTATTTCTTTCATGTATAGTGCTTTTGGTGCTGTATCTAAAAAGTTATTGCCATATCTGAGATCATCTAGGTTTTCTTCTATATTATCTTCTGGGTGTTTTATAGTTTCGTATTTTAAATTTGGGTCTACGATTCAAGTTAATTTTTATGAAGGGTATAAGGTCTGTGTCTATGTCTAGATTTTTTTTTTTTTTTTTGCATATCGATGTCTGTTCTTCCAGCACCATTTGTTGAAAAGACTTTTTGCTCCATTGTATTAGCTTTGCTCCTTTGTCAAAGTTCAGTTGACTGTATTTATGTGGGTCAAGTTGGGGGCTCCCTATTCTGTTCCATTGATCCATTTGTCTGTCCTTTTATCAATAACACACTGTCTTGATTACTGTAGCTTTGTAGTAAGTACTGAAGTTGGCTAGTCAGTCCTCTCACTTTGCTCTAGGGTTCCAGCCCTATGTTTTCCCTTCAGTGACTGCCAGGCTGCTATATCTCACTGCAAATTCAGACCATTATATTTTCAGGCTACAAAAGAGCTGAGAAGTGGAGAATGGAGCTAGGGCAAGTTAAAGTACCACAAAGCTCACTGTTCTTACCAAGATTTTGTTGTTTTTCTCTAACAAATTGTTCCCTGATTTTCTGAAAGCATTTGGTTAATTTCCAGAGTTCTAAAAAAGTTAATTCTGACCATTGTTGCAGTTTTCTCATTGTTTTTATGGAGGAAAGAGTTTTCAGAGATCCTTACCTCACCATTCTCGCTGTCTTCACCTCACTAATTGTACTTTGACATAAAGACGTCTCTTCTCTCTTTGTGCTGGCCAAGTAGGAGAAGCGCTTTAACCCTGCATACACAAGTCAAAGCTTCCCATTCCTGGTGGGCAAGAGGACCAATGTACATGTTCCAATGATGCACCAGGCGGAACAAGTTGGTTTTGGGGTGGATCCAGAGCTGAACTACTCTGTGCTGCAGATGGACTACAGCAGAGACACTGTGGCCTTCTTTGTCCTCCCTGGCAAGGGCAAGATGAGGCAGCTGGAACACGCCTTGTCAGCCAGGACACTGAAGTGGAGCCGCTCACTCCAGAAGAGGTGGGTATGTATGCCAATTTGCTGTGGCCTGAGGCAGGTGATGGTGCACACCCAAGGATGAGGAAAATGTCACGATAACAGCTGTTGCATAATCACTCCTGCAGATTGAGCACCAACTACATGCTGGACAGTGAGCTTGGGGCCGCAGACATGTTCTCCCTTGAACTTCACGAATACCTGACAGATGAGAAGTGTTACCACCCCCATTCACAGATAAAGAAATAGAGGCTCCAAAAGGAGAAGTGGATCGCCCCAGGTCATGTAGCTAATAGATCACTGCAAAAGTATTACGTCACGGTAGCTATTCTGTGTCAGCAGAGCTCACTCTATCAGCCAATTCAATATTGAATTCTGTAGAATTATTGCATAAACACACACACACAAAACTTGCTATTCACCTATAAAGTGAGGATAATAATATTATCAAACTCACAGGTTGTTGAAAGGATAGAATAAGTTGCTATTTTTAAAGTGCTTAGGAGAACGTCTAAGGGATGGTAAGTGTTCAATAAATGTTACTCAGTCGTAATATTCTTAGTAGTTCTGTGTTTATTATGGAGGGTATCAAAAGGATGTTAATCATAAGATAACAAGGCATGTCAAGGTCTAATGCACAGTCTCTTAGCAATATTTTCCTGGCATCATTAGCATCATTCCCAGATGCTCATAGTCTAGGAGGAGAGAAGAGACAGTTTTAGGGATAACTGTAATTCAAGAAAGACAAAGGTCAGTGGGTGGGCAGAGTCCTGAGGCGCTTCTGAGCAAAGAGAGATCAGAGCTGGGATTGAGGGAAGGCCTCAGTGAGGTGACACATTTGAGCCACAGGTATGGAAAGGACACAGGGGCTTGGGAAGGGCATTCTGATAACAAAGGCAAAGCGGGGATCAAGCGACACTGTAGGATGCTTCAGGTTCCTTCTTTCCTAGACTGCAACCGGGGGTGGATGGAGAAAGAGGAGGCGGCACGGAGACTGGGGTGGGGGAGGGCTCTCTAAAGAGCAGCAGACAGAGCAGAGAGAAGATGGAGATGGCCAAGCCAGCGCAGGAGACGGTAACAGGGGCGAGAGAGCTGTCCATTGTGCTAGATGTCCCAAGAAGTCCCCCAATGAGGAATTTAGATGTTCATCCAACACTTCTGTACTTTCACTTCTGTGACTAAGTACATGGCCTTGGGAAAAGCACTAAAACTAAGATTTACCATCTTTAACATGGAGATAATGTTGATGAATGTGTCTGGGACAATGCCTGGCACATAATAAATGCTCAGTAAACGTGAGCTATTCATTCTTGGTTCAGAAAAAACCATCGCAGAGAAAGAGAGAAGTGTACCAAACTCTGGGCCTATGCTGTTCGATATAGGAGCCACCAGCCACACGTTATAACCTAAATTTAAATTACTTAAAACTAAGTACAATTTTAAATTTACTTCTTGGCACTATCCGTGTTTAAGTTGCTTAATAGCCACATGGGGCTGGCTAATGACTACCATATTGAACAGCACAGGTAGAAAATATTTCTAACTTTGCAGAAAGTTCTACTGAACTTTGCTGCTCTCAGGGATTAGCAGGGTTTGTCTCAGGAAGGGTGGTGAGAGGCACATTCTGGGCCAGGGATAGTAGACACACTTCCATCGCTGCCCAGTGCCTCCCCTGGGCCTCTGCTATAGTCACCTTTGCTTGTCCCCCTTCTCAGCTCTGCCCCCTACTTCATTAAGGGGCCCATTTTTCATCTCATATATCTCCAAAGCTGGACTTGCTCATCCAGGAGGCTTACTTCCAGAGCAAGCTGGGTTGGTGGTCTGGGATGTACTGATCCCTCTAGCAGCAACCGGTGCCTGGAGGAAGAGCGGAGGCTCCTGAAATGTCACCTGGAATGGTCACCACGGGCTCGTGATCACATCTTGTTCTTTCTTCTTTTCCACAGGTGCTTAGAGGTGTTCATTCCAAAATTTTCCATTTCCTCCTCCTATAACCTGGAAATATCCTCCCCAAGATGGGCATCTGGGATGCCCTTGACAAAGATGCTGATTTTTCTGGAATCACAAAGAAAGACTTCCTTCAAGTTTCCAAAGTGAGTTGGTTGATTAGCACATTTGCATGAAAGCGTGAGTCGGAAGGGCCTGTAGAGACTGGCCTGTGGAGCAACCTCATCTCATTGATTAGCAACCAGAGGCCCCAGGAGGCAAAGTGACTTCTGTGTAACAGGAGGGCTGCATCTCACGGCTGCCAGGCCTGTGGCTTTATGGCCGTCATACCACTGATACACAGGCATCTTTTATCCCTCTTCAAATAAATGTTCCTAAGGTCCAACTACAGTGCTCTGAGAATCAGACCTCTACTCGGCAGGCAGCTCTGCTGCCCCAAACCCACTGCAGATGAGTAGCTGTCCCCTGGCGTTTGACCTCACCTCCCTAAAGCCTAGGTGCTCACACCGAGGTCATAATGTAGCTGCTCATAGGCCGTGAGTACCCTGTAGATGTGTTGTGTTTGGTCTGCAGTCAGAAGAAAGGAAGAAGGAGAAGAAGAAAGGGAGGAAGAAAATGAAAAAAAAGAGAGGGAGAGAGGAAGGAAGGAAGGAAAGAAAAGGAGGGAAGGAGGGAGGAAAGGAGGAAAGGGAGCTGACTTCTAAAATGTAACATACTGGACCTAAAACTTTAGATTCTGATTCTCTTTATTGAGCATTTACTATGTGCCAAGCCCAATTCCCACATGGCAACAGTGAGCCCAAACAGTCAGCCCAAGCGAGCCCTCCAGGTTCCCCATGTGCCCCTTGCTCTTACAAGACATCTCATCATCTCATGGGGGTTATCTGCCCAGCCTCTGTCCACATATGAGTTTCTGATCCCCAACCTAAACATTTATTTTTATGACAGATTATAATGGTCAGAAGTGGTCCTGGGCCACAGAAAGGGATCTCTGTCACCAGTGTTCAGGGAAAGAATGCAGACAGGTCTCACTGGAATACGATGACCATAATGAACCTTTCCCATGAGATGCTTTTCTGCACATATGAAAAACAGTGATTAAAGTTCAAATTTTAAAAAACAAAAAGAAAAACAATGGTTGTAATTGTCGGGAATTCTCCAGCCCCCTGCAGTTTGGGAGTACATTAATTTCTTCCCTAGAAGACCAAGCAGGGATCCAGCATTTAGGAATCCCTAACCTAGATCTCCTGTGCAACAATGGTAGCAATTACAAGCGCTAGCAAGTTCATGAGCACTTGCTTTGTAAGATCTTTAACTCACTGGATAAACTTGTGGGAGGCATGCAGGTACGATCATCGTTTAACAGAAATGAAAATTGAAGCACACAGCACCCAAATAAGTTTTGCAACAGTACGTGGCAGAACTGGGACTCATTTAACTCCGTGCTTAAGGGCCAGCTGACCAGTGACCACAACAGCTGTAGTTAGTTGAGCAAACCTAATGCCAGGTATCACCTTGGAGCCTCCCGAGGGGGTGTCCCTGTTCCTAGGCAGAACACCAAAACTCAGTAAATAAAGGTGTCTGCATGTGAACTGCTGATGTTTCTTTTTCCCTCGGCAGGTGGCTCACGAGGCTGTGCTGGACGTCAGAGAGGAGGGGACCCAGGCTGCAGCAGCCACCGTCACCAAACTCAGAGTCCAGTCCACGTCCCTTCTTACTCCACCATCTGTTTCAATAGGTCCTTCATGCCGCTGATTATAAACAAAGCCACACAGACCACGTTCTTCCTCGGGAAATTTGGGAACCCCACTGAGTTCTAGGTGGAAAAAGCCCTGTCATCTGCAGACACACTGACATGCACAGAAAACGATCCTCCGCGCTGCCTGACGCCCCGGATGTGGAGGCGTGCCGCCTTCTGCTCTCAGGTTCCACCTGACCCTGGCAGAGCCGCGTTCAACTCAGTCATCAGAGGCAGCAGAGCTCCCAGTCACAAGCCAGAGCCCATTAACCTCCAGTTTCTTTTCCACAAATTCTCCCAGGTGACTAGCTTCATGGAACAGTTCTGGGTTGGTGTATTTCCAGTCCTCGGAGCCCCTGGGAAGGGTGACATATAGGTCAGTCACCTTTATTGCAGAATTACAATAATAAATTCAATAAACCCCAAGTGTGAATCCAGTCAGCAGCCGTGTTCCCACACGCCTCCAGGGTCTTCACCTGAAGGGGGTCTATCGTGCTGACTGGCAGTGGCTGGGTTGTTAATATGTGACATTTCAGGGGCTGCATGAATTCATTCATCCATTCATTCAACAAAAACATTGAGCACCTACTATGTGCTAGGAGTCAACCAGACAAACGAGTCCCTGGCCAATTGGGCCTCCATGGGGGCAACAGACGGCAACCACCACAACTGTAAAACCAAACCTGTAAATAAACATGATTGTTGCAGGTTACGATCAGCGCTGTGAAGGTACAGAATAGGATGATTTGAAGGAAACGAGATGGTGAGGGGCATTTCTGTGAGCACAAAGGCTGAGTCCGGGGTGAGCAGGTGTGTTGGGGGGACAGCAGGATGCCCTTGTGGCTGGAATGGCAGAACCAAGGTCAGAGAGGTAAGGGGCGGTCAGACCACATAGGGTGTTATCGGCTAAGGAAAGGAGTCTGGGTGTGTGGGGAGAGGGCATTAAACCGGTTGAGTTTCTCAAACCAGAAAATGAAGGGTTAAGGTATGGGCTGTGAAGACCTCTCTGAGTCTGTGCAATGGTTTTCCATCATCAGGGCTGCTGCCTTCCTGGCTCTGACGCTGTCACACACACGTACACACAGCCCTTGCGTTCGTCCTCTTCCCTGCTGGTTGGTAGTGACGACGGCCTGGCTGCCTTACTCTGATTCCTCAGGACCAGCGTTGCAGAGGGTGCAAGGGCCACAGGTGTCAGGCAGAGACTGCTCCATCATCCTCCCTCCTCCCCCATCCCCAAACCCTCTGCAGACAGGCTGTACTGGCTCCTTCCTTTTCAGATTCTGAGGGCACCAGTGTCCCACACCACCTCAGATGTGCTAGGGGGGCTCACGTTGTCTTTTCCAAGTTCTTTACACAGAAAGAAACGGGGACTGAAACCTGGCGGTCCAGTGGTTAAGACTCCATGCTTCCACTGCAGGGGCGTGGGTTTGAGCCCTGGTGAGGGAACTGAGATCTAAGTTCTAATTGATCCAACCTTCCAGATCCACCTAGCGTGGATGCTAGTTAGCCAGAGCACGGCAGCCACCGCCTTTGAAAGCGAACTCCCCCGCAGTGTCTACTGCTAATGGGATTCCTCGGCTGTTAACTAACTATCCCTAGAATGTAAATAAAAACAGTTGCTACCTCCCTCACGTCTGTGCAAGGACATCATAGAAATATGGTCACTCAGGACATTGGAACATCTGGCTTTTCTAGGTGAGTGTTTCTTCTCCACCCCCCAGTCACCAGCCCAGTGGACCCACATGCAGGCATTGAGGTGAGTTGAGTACATCCTGTGGACCAGACACGGCACTGAGGCTGAGGCTACAGCAAGGAACTATTCCTGCCTCGTGGGGTTTACAGTCCGACGTGGAGGAGGGGGAGATACCGTAAGTGATGTTCAATACGGCCCTTCACGAAATTTTAGGACAAGAATCTGGAGCTACTGATGTGACTCGAAGCATCCACCTGGGCACAAGCACTAAGAAAGCCCCCCGAGTGCAGCACAGTCACCTCAAGTGGTACCATGGCTCCCTGGGGAACGGCGGCCACCCATGTGCTGAGGCAGGCAGAAGCTGGGCCTGGGGATGTGGCATCCGTGACCACCCCCCTGCCCCAGCTCCACCCCTGTGCGGGACGGCTACACAGCACGGGGACAAAAGGGACAACGAAGCTCAGGAAAAAGGATTTCAAAAGCCTCCAGTTCCAGCTCCCAGTCACGGTCGGAAACCCAGGGCTCCTGCATCACTGGGTGGTCATGCGAGTCAACCAGAAAGCCCTCAGGACAATGCCTTGCAGACTGTCCACGTCCAGTGAAGGCTACCCGTTAATGGCATTGTTCTTATTGTTTCCATATCAGGAACATTTTAAAACAACAAAGACGTTTCTTTCTTGCTCCTTTCCCAGCTGGGAGTTGAGAAGAAAAGGCAAGCATCTGTGCAGAACGTTGTGCCCCAGAGCATCCCTCACAGTGTGCCCAGCATCCTCTGTCCCACTCAGACCTCAGGACCATCTACAACCCAAAGGGTCCCTTTTCATTCCCCGGTGTGCGGCTGATCTCTGGTACTAATATACCCTCATTCCCCCCAGCTCAGCAGATCCCACAGAAAATGTGTTCAGAGGCCCAGCTTTTAAATGAAATACTATGGGCCATATTTATTAGTTGAAGCCAAAAATTAAAATCTCTCTGTACCAAGGAACTTACATAAAATTTACTTAAGAAAGGAGGCTGATGTTGCCGTCCTTGATAAATAATGCCATTACTGAAGATGAGATGAAGCATTTAAAGAATTTTTAAAAGCCCTTATCCCTGAAAGTTTGCTCGCTACACTTTAGTCCAGGATCTACTACCAAAAGTGGAGATGACTGGCCAGGAGATGACTGGGTTAGGAGCACGGCTGTGGTGTCAGATAGACGTGGGTGTGAATCCCAGCTTTGTCCTCTGCTAGCTGTGTGACTGTGGGTGAGTGACTGAACCTCTCTGAGCCTGGATCCACAGCTCTAAAACAGGAACAGTAATAATACTACCTGCCTTGGTGCGATTGTTGTGAGGGTTAAATGAGATACTGCAGATCAGGTGTGACATTCGGTGACGTTCGGCACAGGGGTGACCACTGTTGCTATTCAACGTACACAGTGGTCTAGGCAGAATGAGGGCTGGTAGCCCCACCTCCTCTAGCTCAGAAATGCCCCAAGGGACCCACCTCATATGGACAGAGAGGGATGGCCCTTGGGAGGGAATGGGGGCTTCTCTGTGAAGACAGGGTCCCTCAGAGGAATATAATATACTCATTTGTTCATTTACTCAATGTTTGTGCACCTACTGTGTGCCAGCACAAAGGAGAGAATCATGAATTACATACAGATTATTCCAACAAAGATTTCACAGACTCGAGGAAATGAATCTGTTTATGTGAGCCAGCATGATGAGAGGTGAGCACGGAGTATTATGGGAGCTCACAGAGCCTAACCCGGCCCAGGTGGAAGGAGAGAAGGGTAGCTGTCAGGAAAGGCTTTCTCAAGGAGAGATCTGAGTTGAATCCTGAAGGTGGGTAGGAGCTGAGTTAGCCTGAGAAGGGGGAGGAGTGGAGGCTCCCAGGGGACTCAGAACCCCATAGAATGTCCGATGTCAGCCAGGAGAGCATCATGTATTGGGTGCCTACTGTGTACATACATTAAGTCATCAAGCTCTCAGAACAAGCTACAAAATAGATACTATTTACTCCATTACCGAGGAGGAAGTTAAGGCTCAGAAAGATGAGTAACTTGCTCAAGGTGCCCCGCACACGACAGTCAGGGCTCTGGTATTCACTTTCAGGTCCATGTGACCCCAGCCCATTATCTTTCCCACAAAGCCTGCCGCCACTGCCCATCTTTCTATGTTTTAAAATGGCTTTATTGGGTTCATAATTTGCATACCGAAAATTTCACCCATTGTACATGTATAAGCAATGATTTCTCATTCATTCATAACATTCTGCAGCACCACCTCTATCCGGTTTTAGAACATTTTAACTACCAGAAAATGTCCTCAAGCCCATTTGCAGCCTATCCTAGTACTCATTCTCTGCTCCAGGCCACCACTAATCCACTGTCTCTTTCTAAAAATTTACTTTCCTGGATTTCTTATATAAGTTGTATCTTACATAGTCTTTTGAGTCTGGACTCTTTCACTAGACTAAAATGCTTTTGGAGTTCACTGATGTTGTAGCAGGTATCAGTATTTTACATTCCAACCTGCAATAATGTATTAATATGAGGGTTCCACTTTCTCCACATCCTTATCAACAATTGATATTTTCTTTTTTATAATAGCTATTCTGATGGGAGTGTAATGTTATCTCAGCATGTGTGAAATTTGCATTTCCCTAATGACTAATGATGCTGAGCACATTTTCACGTGCTTATTAGCTATTCATATGTCTTCTTTGGTAAAATGTCTATAGAGTCTTTTGCCCATTTTTTTAAATTAATTAATTTATTTATTTTTGGCTGCGTTGGGTCTTCATTGATGCACAAGGGCTTTCTCTAGTTGCAGCGAGCAGGGGCTACTCTTTGTTGTGGTGCACGGGCTTCTCACTGTGGTGGCTTCTCTTGTTGTGGGGCACGGGCTCTAGGTGCGTGGGCTTCAGTAGCTGTGGCTCGAGGGCTCTAGAGCGCAGGCTCAGTAGCTGTGGCACATGGGCTTAGTTGCTCCGTGGCATGTGGGATCTTCCTGGACCAGGGCTTGAACCCATGTCCTCTGCATTGGCAGGCGGATTCTTAACCACTGTGCCACCAGGGAAGTCCCTTTAGCCCATTTTTAAATTGGGTTGGTTTTCTTTTTATTGTTGAGTTATAAGAGTTATTTGCGTATTCAGGATACAAGTCCCTAATTAGATACACGTTTTACAAAAATTTTCTCCCAGTCTGTGCCTAGATATTTCATTTTCATTATGTCCAAAGCACCAAAGTTTTAATGAAGTCTAACTTATCAATTTTTTTATTCTTGTATGACTCATGCTTTTGGTGTCAGGTCTAAGAAGACTTTGCTTAAACCAAGTTCACAAAGATAATTTCCTCTGTTTTCTTCTAGAAATGTAATGATTTTAACACAAACTTAAATCTGTGTCCCATTTGAGTTGAATTTGGTATCTGTTGAGAGGTAAGGTTATAAGCTTTTTGGTTTTACTTTTGCAGATGAGATTCTCAATTTTCCAAGCACCATTCGTTGTAAAGACTAACCCTCTCTCCCTTTAATTATCTTGACACCTTCTTTTCTGATATACGTATTTAAAGTTATAATTTTCCCTCTAATAGCTGCTTTAGCTGCATCCCATAAATTTTGAAATGTTGATTTTTTTTTGTTTCATTTACTTTAAAATATTTTTACTGTCCCCTGTGATATTTTCTTTGAACCATGAGTTATATAGAAGTGCTCTGTTTGTTTTCCAAATATTTATGGCTTTTTCAGATTTCTTTCTGTTGTAAACATATCACAGTCAGACACCATACTTCTTATAATTTCTGTCTTTTCAGTTTATTGTTAGACCTGTTTTGTTGACCAGATTATATACTATCCTGAATAACATTTCCCATCATTTTAACCTATTTATGTCTTTGAATCTAAGCTGTGTCTCTTGTAGACAGCATGTGGGTGGGTCTTGCTTTTTTATTCAGCCTGATAGTTTGTTTCACTTAGATGCAATGTTTAGTGCATTCATATCTAATGTATTTATTGATATATTTGAATTATGTCTCACATTTTGCCAGCCTCATGCCTTTTTTGCTTTTCTGTTCCTCCTTTATTGCCTTCTTTGGGGTTAAATAAAAAATTTTAGTGTATCACTTTAATTCCTCTTTGAAAATATTTTTCTTCTTGTTGGCTCGAGGGATTACAATATACACCTTAACTTATCACAATCTACTTCAAAATAGTATTAATTTCAGTAAAATATAAAAACTTGAGACCAATATAGCTTCATTTCCTCCTCCTCCTTTTTGTTATTATTGTATGTATATTGTGTGTATATATGTTATAAATGCAGCAACACATTGTTGTATTTATTGCTTTACACAATCTTATGTATTTTAGAGAAGTTAAGAGAAGAATGAGAAAACATATTTAGAGTCTCTATATTTACCATTTTTATCATTGTTTATTTCTTCCTGTGGATTCAAGTTACCATCTGGTGTCATTTCCTTTCAGTCTGAAGGACTTGTTTTAGTATTTATTGTAAAGGAGGTTCTCTAGCAACTATTCTCTGAGTATTTGTTTACCTGTAAATGTTATTATTTCACCTTCATTTTTCTATCCAGTTTTGCTGGATAGAATTCTTTGTTGACAGGTTTTTCTTTCATTCAGCACTTTAACTATGTCATCCAACTGCATTCCTCCCTCTATTGTTTCTAACTAGAAGTCAGCCACTAATTGTTTTGTTATTCCCTTGCATGTGATAAGTTATTTTTTCTCTTGCTGCTTTCATGATTTTCCCTTTGTCTTTGCCTTTCAATAATTTAATTATGAATAATTAAATTATTACCAATAATTATGGTGCCTAGGTGTGGATCTCTATGAGCTTCTTGGATTTGTAGATTGTTTTTCCACCAAATTTGAGGAGCTTTCCATCAGTATTTCTTCAAATATTTTTTCTGCCCTTTTCTATCTCTCCTCTCCTCTGGGACTCCCGTTACAGTTATGTTAGTATGCTTGATGCTGTGTCACTGGTCAATGAGGCTCTGTTCACTTATTTTTCAATTTTTAAATGTTCCTTTCTCTGCTCATATTGGAGCATTTCTATTGGTCTAGCTTCAAGTTCACTGATTCTTTCTTCCACCATCTCAGATCTACTGTTGAGCCCTTTAGTGAATTTTTATTTCAGTTATTGTACTTACAAATCCAGAATTCCCATTAAAAAATAATTTCTATCTCTTTACTGAGTTTCCCTATCTGTTGTATCAATGTCTTCATATTTTTCTTTCATTCTTTAAACTGGTTTCCTTTAGTTCTTTTGACATGTTTATTACAGCTGCTATGAAGTCTTTGGCAGCTAAATCCGACATCTAGGGACATTCAGAGACCAGTTCTATTGACTTCATTTTTCCTGAGTATGGATCACACTTTCTTATTTCTTTTCATTTCTCACAATTTTTTTGGTTGAATGCTGGACATGTTAGATAACATATAGCAGTAACTGGATTCTGACTTTCCCCTCTTGAGAGTTTTTGTTTGTTTAGTAATTTGCTTGGACTGAATCTGTGAAGTGTGTTTCCCCTGAAATTTATGACCAATGATGTTTCTTCTCAATCTTTATTTTTAAACCTGCCTCCTAGAGGTCACCCCTGTGTCTGTATTGCTTATTGTTCAGCCACATATTGGCCAACCTCAAGTACCATCATATTTTACTTTCCCCCTTTCTCTCTTGCTTCCCCAAGGGCCAGGGAGGTGTGGGTATCTTGGGTCTGCTCCAGTCTCTGTTTGCACACGTGCAGAACCTCCTTTCAACTTGAGATATGCAGAGAGCTTGTCAAGCCCCCAGTAGCTGTCACACCTCTTGGGACTCCCTGTTTAATCCCCTGCTAATCCATTAGTCCCTTTATTGTTCCAAACACAACTCCAGGCTAACAGAACCCCTGCCCCCACCCACATTCACACACACTCTGCTTGCCACCGATGTCATCACTTTAACTGGCAATGCTCCAAGTCAAGTGAGTCTGCTCTGGCGACAGCAACCCCCCTCCGGTTAGACAACCCACCAGCAGAGCTGGATTAGGGTGGAAGCAGCCCCAGACAAGCATGCCACAGGCTCACTCTGTTCTTACACAGAGTTCAGTACTTTTCATGAATGAACACTTATCTGTTTGTTGTGGGCCTTCGGTGGATTTTCTATAGCACCGAAACGGTTGTTTTTGACAATTTTGTCCACCTCTTTAGTTGCTATTGAAGAGAACATTTGGCATTCACCTCACTCCACCATGCCAGAAGTGAATTTCTCCTAGACTTGGAGAAACCTTGCACACACAGCCTTGACCACCACTCCCCCAGGGAACTTCACCCCAGCCCGGCATCTAGAATTCCCTCTTCAGGCTTCCTGGACAATACATTAACTCTTGTGTATTTTTTTAAGACTTAGAGGAAATGTTACTCAATCTCTCCTAATTGTCCTAAATTATTAACTGTGCCCTTCTCTGTCCATGCACAGCCCCTTACTGGTAATGCGGACTCTCCACGAACTAGTCAAAATGTAGCCCACAGTCCTTTTACATGTTTGTTTCTTCCTCAAAACCAAGATCTCCTTGAATTCAAGGGTGAAGTCTCCTCAAGGGTGGAGGTCAAGCCTGAAGCCTTGTGTTCCCCCAGTCCCTAGCCCAGAGCATGGCTCTTAGTAGGAGCTAAGTAAATGTTTGTTGAAATAGCACAGGAGTAATTTAATGAACAGTAGCTCAAACGGTACAACAATCCATTAATTTGTTTATTGTCTCACTGGGAACTGAAATGATTCATCTCTTGTTTGTTCTGGACAATATTTGAACACAATCTTTTGGCCAAGTTAATATTAATTCAGGTTTATCCATTTCATTACACCAGTGGCAGTATAAATAAGTCACTGATGGATGCAGAGAACAGCAGCAGTAGACAACAGCAGGCTCTCCTGGAGGGTAAGTCATCTTTCTCCTCTTGGGGACAGTGAGGGTCCACATGGGTAGGCATTTTATTGCTCTCTTGCTATGGTTCAAGTAGCATCTGCCTTAGTGCACAGCAGATGCTATTTCAGTAGCCATGAAAAAGGTCACCAGTGGTGGCAGTGATGATGCAGAGAAGTGGACCCTGTACCCAGAGCTGAGCTGGTTACTGTAGGAAAATAAGGAAGGGAGGACATGGCCCTGCCCTAAAGAGGTGAAACTTGAATGCAAGCTCAGGTCATGGTTCTCATCTTCTCCTTTCCCATCAGTGGGGCCAGAAATCCACCATTGGTGTCCCCTTCAGATGCAAGGCCTGACTTTTGGTCTCAGTCAATCATGGGGGGCACTTATGGGGGCAGAGAGGGTTTTTGCCCTGACAGTGGGTGAGGGACCATAGCTGTGAGCACAGGGAGGGCTTAAGTGAGGTGACCAGGATTTCCTGAGATGACCTTTGCCAGGCCCTTGATTCAGCTGATGTCCAAGTCGCCTGAGCACCACCACCTGGGCTTTACTTTAGAAATCACGCTGGCAGCTGTAAAGCCAGATCTGTCTGGGTTGCATCTGGGCCAGCTGCTACTAGCAAGTTGCTTTTGGCAAGATTGAATTTTCATGTAAAAACATGGATTTCTAGATGCTTCAGAAACAAAAAAATCCGGCACCACTGACCCAGCACTGCCACTAATCACAGCTGGAGCTGAGTGACATCTGCCTCTTCAGCCTGGCCACGATGACCCATTTTCCACAGTCCCCAGCACACCTTATTGCATTACACTTGCTGTCTTTCCACGTGGGTATTTCTGGCCAGATCTCTGCAGATGTTTGAATCTGCAATCTGTTCTCTCTCTCTCCTCTTGTTTCTTTCCTTTCCACACTTTTCAGGATTTTTGTCATGACCTCTGTATTAAAAAAAAAAAGAAGAAGAGCAAGCAAAAAGGATAAAGAAACCCCAGTGTGGATGGAGAAGACCCACTTGCAGCGTAGGCTAGGGGCAGAACTGAATCCCTGTTAATCAGGTCACTTACCTTTAATTTGTCTGAAGTCATGTTCCAGAATACTCATTAGACTTTCCTTGTTAGACTTAGCTAGGATCCTTCAATTAAGGACAAATAGCAACCCCACCCAGGTGAACTGCACCCAGGTAAGAATGAGCCTTTTTCAATACCCTCAGCATTGAGAACACGTTCCATAGAATATTCACCCGTATACCTCTTCCTTCCAATAACAGCTCTGGATTGTTGCAGAAATGTCCCACAGGAAAATACATCTGGTGCTGTCTCTGGTCCTTATCCTCTGTGGCCTTTTTAATAGCATCTTCTGTGAAAAGCAGCAAGACTCCCAAAAGAATATCAACTTAGTCTTATTAAAGAAAATTCCATCTCTCTCCCAGAAGACGGAAGCTGGCCATAAGGCGTTTGCCCAAGAATTGTTCAAGGCTTTGATAATTGAGGATCCCAGAAAGAATATCATCTTCTCCCCTGTGGCCATCTCCATCGCCCTGGTCACCCTCTCCCTGGGGATCAAATCCACAACGCGCACCAACCTCATTGAGGACCTGGGACTTGACCTCAGAAAAATCCAAGTGTTAGACAAGGACAAGCATCTTGCCCAGACGTGGAATGAGCTAGTGAAGCAAGAGCAACTGAAGCACAAGGACGTTCTCTTTATCGATAACAACAGGAAGATCAACAAGATGTTTCTGCAGCAGATAGACAGAGTACATGAAGTGGACATCCAGACGATTGACCTTAAAGATACAGAAAAAGCCAAGAAGGCCATCAATCACTATGTGGCTGAAAAGATACATAAGAAAATCAAAGACTTAATCACCCACCTGGACCCTCAGACTCTCCTATGTCTTGTCAACTATGTTCTCTTCAAAGGTGAGGTTTATTAAATGCATGAATTCTCATTTGGGGTAAACTTTGCCCTTGTGTTTCCTAAAAGATTTAAGTCAGGAAAAAAAAAAATTTTGTCAGTATATCCCATTTTCCCAGAAACCAGTAGATCCAAAACTTTTTAAATGGACTTTGATATCATTGTGTTGTCTAGCATTTTTCAGTATTTCTCCTCTTAATCTTCTCAGTCATCTTGTTTGCCGTGCTTAAGATATTTTGGAGTAAAAAGGCAATGACTCTTGCTGGTAAAAAAGGGAAAAAGAAATCTTTTTGCAGAGGCATGAGCATTGGCTAATTCACTTGTTTTGTAAGGTCAGATCAGCGTGAGATGAGATGCTTTTTGAAGTTTTGTTCATTGTTGAATTCAGGATCACACACCAGGTGTCTAAACTAGCAGTTTAAATTCCAGGTCACAGATCTTGACGTGGCCCTTGTTTCTTCAGGTGGGCTCAGAGTTACCGCTCACTGGCATCTATTTATACCCTCTTCCTCCACTTAGCATTACCAGTCTCCTTCCGCCATGGACTCTCAGTCAATGGCCTTGCCTCCTGCCCGAATAGGAACAAGAAAGCAGTTCTGACAGGATGTCCTCCATGTGCTGCCCAAGGCTCACACACCTCTCGTCTCACTCTCCCCTCTGGTCACAGTGAGGGAGTGCTTGTCCCCTCCCCTTCCTCAGGGCAGGTCCCTTTCCATCCTCCCTGCCCAAGGACTCCCTCCACTTTCCTCTTACCCCATAGCTCATGCCTCTTTTGTCTCCTTGGCTGGTTTCTCCTCTTCTGACTTCTACAACTGTCTCCTGCCTCACCTGAGCTCACGACCTCAAACACCATCTGTACTCGGACTGTTCCCTGCACTCTAGATGCAGCCTGGACCACCTCTTCTGAGATCCAGACTCTAATGCTCATCTGCCTACTGACATCTCTTTGGAGATGTTTCACAGACCCTCGAACACAATCCCCCCAACCACGCCCAGCATCTGCTCGCCTCAGAGAATCACAATGCCATTCACCCACCTTCTCCTGACAAAAGCTCCCCTCCAGCCTCCAGATTCAAGAACACAGTAAGTCCCATGGATTCTGCCTGCAGAGCTGATCTGGAGTGTGTTCGCTTCTCACCATCTGGTCTACCACATTTGTAGCCAAGGCCACCACTATCTCTTGCCTAGATGACTTGCCCCAGCTGTCTAATTACTATGTTTCCATTCGTTCATGCCTCCAATCCCTTCTCCATTAAAAGACCAGAACAATTTTCTTAAAACATAAATCACATCATTCCCCCATCTGAAGCCCTTCCATAGCGTCCTGATGCACTTGGAATGCAATCCCACCCAGACCCAGCTGTTTGAGCCCTGCTGATCCCTCCAGTGTCTCCCCATCACTATCCCTCTCATTGTTATGCTTTGCCCACAAAGACCTTCCCTTCTTCCTTATATGCATCCTGCTTTTTCCTGTCTTAGTCCATGATGTTCCTTCCCTAGGAATGTTCTTCCTCCCCTTCTTTGCCAGATGGAACACCCTCTTCTTTTAAACCTCAGCCTCAATGCTCCCTCTTCAAGAAGGCCTTCCCTGGTCTTTCAGAGGAAGTGCTTCCATGCTAGCACTCAGCTCTTTACTTGCATCTTTCCTAATGCTCATCACACTTTTAACCATTTACAGTGGTAGATTGCTTTTCTCTCTGTATCCCCCTTAGAAAGTAAACTCCATGAGGACACAGGTCCTCTGTTTTATTCACTGCTATAACCTCAGTTCTTAGTATGGTACCTGGCACATTTTTTGAGCTCAAGAAATTTCAGATTTGAATGAGTCAATGGATAACCTGTTGTGGATTAAACAGGGTTCCTACCAGGACATGCAGATTGTTTGTTCTTTACATAATAAGTGAAGGAAATGTTCGTAAAAACAATGCTTCCCAGCACAGGATGCTTGCTCAGGCTACTGGGACCATTATTCATATTTGGACTCACAGTTCCAGACTAGGTGCCTGGGACATAGAAAGTGCTCCACAAATGATCTTGGAGGGATCAAGTCTCTGGATGCTTCAGAGAACTCTCGGGCATGATTCCCTCTTAAAAGCTTTATCTATATCACACTTTAGAAGGCAAGTCGTAAAAACGGAACAGAGAGCACCGTAAGGCTGGCTATAGAATCAGAAGCAAGGCTAACACTTGTAGAGATTTTCCAGACCAAACTAGATGGCCGTCACTCTGGGTGACATGCATTTTTTAACTGGTGTGTACCTTGAATCTTTTTTAAAATCCACTGGGGAAGTGCATTAGCTAAAGTAGGATTTCACGCAGGGGTGTGCATGTATGTGCAGCTGTGTGTCTTTCTGATGAAAAGTTTCCCTCCTGGAATAAGTTACATAAATTTTAAACAGATTTCTTTACCATAGGACTTCTTTGAACTCTTAATACACTCAAATGCAGTGGGAGTTTTCAAAGAAGTGTTGCTGTGGTCAATGTTTCCTAAATTATTTGATGACAGAATCCTTTCTTGGTGTAATAGTTCCAGAGGCAGGTATTTTGGTAAACATCCTTTGAGAAATACAGATTTAAAGAAATTCTATGGTGAATATCTTTGAAAATCGTGTGTTAGCTTTTCTTTCCTTTGCACCAGTCTAGAATTTTAAATATTCTGTTCACTATGGTCAAGGTATCACCAACAATAGACTGCTTCCTTCCCAAGCTGATGACCTCTGGGGTCCCCGAACCTGGGGGTGGTGATGATTTTCCGCCAGATCACTCTTTGACTTTTTCCTTCCTGATTCCCCCAGGCATTTGGGAAAGAGCTTTTCAGAGCAACCTCACGCAGAAGGAGGACTTCTTCGTGAATGAAAACACCAAGGTGCAGGTGGACATGATGAGGAAGACAGAACGGATGGTTTACAGCCGCTCCGAGGAGCTGCTTGCTACGATGGTGAAGATGCCTTACAAAGGAAATGTGTCCCTCATTCTTGTGCTCCCAGATGCAGGACAGTTCCACTTGGCTCTAAAAGAGATAACTGCTAAGCGAGCTAGACTCCAGAAAGCCAGTGACTTCAGGTATCCTGTTCAGGAGGGACATGCTATTGCATTGCATTTTTGCTCAACCCTCACTTCCTCTATGTAAAAGCCTTATTGTGGCGGGGGGGGGGGGGGAGTTTGGCATCTGGTTATTTCCTAGCATATTTGTAGAAAATGAAACAAACCAAACAGAAAGAATAGCAGCCTGAGTCCCCTTACCAGCCAGAAGCCCCTTAAACTGTTAATTATGGTTCTTTTTGTCACATGTACAGCATCAGAAACCCACTTCATACAAGCTCAGGATGGGTAAAGAGAGGAATTTATTGGAAAGGTACATGGGAATTTCATGGAACCCCAGGGAATATATACAGCCGAGTCTCATGAGGGATTGGAACAAGGGACTACAAGGGCACCCAGAGCCCCATCTCTCTTGGTGTCACTAGTCCTTGCTTCTAACCTCTCTAGCTCAGCAAACCAGCTTTTCACACACATGTTAGCCCGTGATCCACTCACCCAAAAAATATTTTCTGAGCACCTATTGTATGCGAGAAACTGCTTGGTGCTGGGAATATAATGGTTAGCCAAACACTTCCCTACTATCGTGGAATTTTCAGTCTGGTGGAAGAGGTAGAAAGTCAACTAACAAATACACAATTTCAAACTGTAGTAAAAGCTAAGGAGATAATGAGTAGGGTGACATCGGCCAATTCAGTTGTGAAGTATTAATTAGGGCTCTTAATTAGTTATGACGGTCAGGGGAGGAGCCTACGCAGGTAAATTTCAAGCTGAGACCACTGTAGACAGGCATGGCTCTCTTTCATTCAATCAAATGCTCCGCCCCACACTGAACTGAGTATCTTTCGATTCCCACTGCATATGCCTGGAAGGGAGCATTGAACTAACCGAGCTTGGGTATGCTATTCACCAAGGTCCCATCAAATGTGGGTAAATTAAATAGTGAAATCATGATTTTCAATAGCCCACTGATCTGAGCGGCAGGGTTGGGGAGACAGTCTTCAGGCAGTAAGTGTGTAGATTGGGAAGAAATCTCTCAACAGCGTTTACTCCTACAGTTGAGGGCCACGGCAGAGGGCGTCTGCCATCTTCTGCCATGGTTGTGCCTACCACAACGTTCCTGGTTGGGACAGAGGGGGTACAGCAGTAGGGAGACCCAACTGAACGGGTTGCTAGCCCATCAGAAGCTCAACACCGCACTGACATAGTCTAAAATGTTGGGTGGGAGGGCTGGTGCTATGCACTCTGATACTCTCCCTTAGTCATAGAGTGGCTGGTCTATAGAGGGAAGAGTCCTCTCTGTTCGAAAGCTTCTCATCCAGGCTGGAGCTTCCTCTCCTGTGGAAACTCCCTCTGCTCCACCTGCAGCATGGGGACCTCATGCCCTCCATCTCCCTCACCACATGTAGGGTCATTGCCCAATTTAAACCCCTGTTTCCAGAAGGGTTGGAGGGACTCAGGGCTGGATGCTCTTGGGCTGACCCTCATCTTCTCTTGCATAGAGAGCCTGTGAAGGGAATCATTTGAATAGCAAGGCATATTTTAAGTAAGCAGTTTGCTTGGAAATTCAACATTGCAGCTCATACCCCAGCATCTTTAATCTCTCCCCAACCCAGCACTTCAGAACAAACACTTCTGTTACCTTTTCACTCGGAAGAGGTCTTTCAGCCTAAGCAAGGTGCTTCCCCTAGACCCCAGGAGAGGGACATTGTTCAGCTTCCTTGTCGTTTTCATTCTCAACAGATTGGTGCACTTAGTTTTGCCCAAGTTCAAGATCTCCTCCAAGATAAACTTAAAACATCTGCTTCCCAAGATTGACGTCAAAGATGCGCCTACTACAACAGCGGCCACCCAGAGCATCACAAAGAAGTCTTCTCTATCTATTTTGGAGGTGAGTGGGGCAATTTCTAGAGTCTCTGTTTTATCCACCACAGTCCTGATTGAGAAACTTTTTTTTTTTATACAGCAGTTATAACTCTTATCTGACTGGGTCCCTGGGCTTTGGGGGTTCTTTCGTCATTCACTCACTCAAAAGTAATTGCATCAAGCACTGGAGGCACTGAGGCACTCATTGTCGTGAGCCAGCCAGACAACACCTTACTCTCGTAGCCGTTCCATTCTATTCACGGGGTAGGCAGTGAGCACACCAACAGACAGATATGTATTACGTCCCCCAGTGATACTTCCTGTGAAGAAAGGAAAGCAGAGAAACTGGGAACGGCATGCTGGGGTGCAGTGAGCAGGCTTGAGAAGGCCTGGGTTGGCCTTTATGCCAAGGCCTGAATGAAGGGCAGGAGAGAGAAGGGAGCAAATACCTGGGGACGTGTGTTCCAGACAAAGAGAGCAAGTGTATCCTAAGGGAATGTGAACTTGAAATTTCTGAGGAACCCCAAGAAGGCCCAGGCAGTTAGAGTGCTGAGTAAGATGGAGCCTGGTAGGAAGTGAGGGCAGAAGTCAGGCAGGGCCAGGTCATGTAGGTGTCCCAGGCCCTGGACAGGACGGGGGTTTATTCTGACTGACATGGGAGACCACCGAAGCTGACATGAGCTGACATATGCTTTACAAAAGACCACTTCTTGCCGCGCGGAGAACAGGCAATGGCCCTGGAGGAAGAGGGGGACCCATTAGGAAGTTTGGAGGGTAACCCAGGTGAGAGGTAATGGAGGATGGATGGGGCCTTCAAGGGAGGGTTAGCTGTGGTGAGAAGGCTCTGTGTGCCTTTTGAAGACAGAGCTGGGGAGCAGGGAGGGAAGAGTCGGGCTTGTAAGCTGGAGCCTGGGAAACGATGGAGCCAATGCCTGAGGCAGGAAAGATGGAGCAGGAGTGGTTTGGGGGAGCAGACAGAGACTGGCTCTCTAAACTTGAGGTGCCAGTTAGACATCCAGATGCCGGGGAACATTTATTTATGAGATAGTTTTACCCATCCCGGTGGGCACAGGGGCTGCCCTCCAATGACTCCACCAAGGTCACTAACTGGCTGGCTGCTACGTGGCCGCCATAGGGGCCAGGATACTTTGAGGACTTTGCCCAGGACAAAAATAGCAAACACAATCCCTCCCCGTGATACAGCCCCTGACAAATTACGAAGCACTTTTTCATGGTTTCTCTTGCTCGAGTCTCCCAATGACCTTGGGGGTCGGGACAGGGCAGGGGTCCTGTTCTTTAATTGGGAGATGATGAACCTGTCACTCACAGACACTGGATGGAGTTCCCAGGGTTGGGACCCCGAGGGGATGCCGTGCTTCCCGTGGCCCAGTGTAAGCACTACTTACCGTGTCCAATTCAAACAGAACCCACCCGGCAGGTGTGCACTGAGTGCTGGTTGTTGGGCTGGGTTTGAGAGATGTTGAATCCATCACCAGTCATGCAAGCAATGTCATGGCCACGTTCCCCAGCAGGGCCTCTTGCAGATCAGGGAGGCCAACGTGCATGTTCCGGCACAAGCACTTTTACACGGAGGTTAAATTGTCCTTGCATGGATGGAGACAAGAAGAACTAGCCCCCTAGTAGATTTTATCACATTCTTCTTGAAAGTGTTGGAAATGACTATCTCTCAGTCGTTCTATGGGATTTTTTTCTAAGCCTACAGACCACCCAGCCTTCCTCTGTGTTTTATTCCCCTTTCCTCCCTTTTAAACCTGTTAACACCTTGAGCTGTCTGCCCTGCGCTGAAAATGTCTGAACTCAACAATTACCAACCCTAGTATCAACCCCACTCGGGGACGTCTGGCCTTCAATGGTGAACCCAGCTGCTGGGAGCTGAGGGTGGTTTTCTAGGAATGGAAGTCAGCTTTCCTCCACCTGCCATCGGCCATGGAGGGAAGCTGCCTCCCTGATCTTGACCACAGGAGATAGTTGGGCACACCGCCCCGCCTTGCTCTCCAGCCAGCCAGGTGAGTTCACTCCCAGAGCTGAGAAGGAAACTGTCTCTCCCAGGCCGTGCATCAAGCTGAGATAGAGGTGAGCGAGCATGGCTTAATCACGGATGCAGCCAAGGACGCGGACGTGTGGAAGGTCCCCGTGGACACGAAGGAGGTCCCTGTGGTCGTGAAGTTCAATAGACCCTTCTTGCTGTTTGTGGAGGATCAGATGACTCAAAGAGACCTCTTTGTGGGCAAAGTCTTAAACCCCAAAACTGAGTAGAGGGGCCAGGCTGTGCTGCACAGGAACTTAGCTGGTCATGAATAAAATGAATACAATTCACCACCCTGTGCATCAAAATGCTGAGACTGACAAGTGTGGTCTGGGAATGGAGTGGGGAGGGCCACTGCTGGTCTTCTGTCCAAGAACAGAGCAAGATAAGAAGCAGGTTGAGGGCCTGCCAGACACATTTGGCTGGGGCACCTTCTGTCCTGGAAGAAGGCTGACATAGGCATGGAAGCAATTCTGAGGGGGGTGAGCAGGTGCGGGGGAGCTGTTTCCGTCAGTGGCTGTCTCATCAGCCTTGCTTCCTGTCCAGCTGGCAATCAGAGCCTGTCGTCTCATCTGTACAAGAGGAGCTGTACTAACTCCCCCAGGCAGCTGCGGGCAGAGGCATGTCCCACAGCAGAGAGGAGGCTGGGAAGAGGGTTGGTACCCACAGACACCTCTGTGGGCTTCCATGTGTTCACCCAGCTCCAGGGGGAAATGGGGATACCCGGAGAAGCAGAGGATCCCAGATATGTTGGCAGCATCTTCTCTGCCCCATGCTCTAGTCTCTTTTCATCTTTACAACAACCCTCTATGAGGGAGTTATTATTGCCCCCTACTGGAAACGAACTAAAACTGATGAGGGGAAAACAGGATTGTGTGTGTGTGTGTGTGTGTGTGTGTGTGTGTATGTGTGTGTGTGTTTGAGAGGCTGGGACTTGGGAACTAGCTGGCTGGCCATGACTTGCCTTGGACATATGGGAGGGATCATGGAGTCTGATGGAAACCAGACATTTGACTAGGGAAGTCAGATCCAGAGGCCATGGGCACAGCTGGCAAAGACACTGGCCAAACAGGCTGACCCAAGAGTGATACCCAAGAGGCGGGACCTTGCCTGGGTGGGCTAGTTCAGAGCAGTAACTGCAGCAGACTAGGACAGAGGGTGAAATAAAACTCTTCTGGTAGAGAGCCCAGGCTCAGTGCTGAAAACACAAGGCCAGGAATGAGATTGGAGGCCAAAGATGGGGCAGGGGGGACTGACTGCAGAGCCATGCAATGACATGACCAAGCCAGAGCTACCTGGGGGCCCACAATTAGACCCAGGAGCCTTGGATTGGATGAGAGAGGGCTGGTCACCCCAAACCACAAAAGTTCCTCTGTGGTGGGGTTTAGGACACAACCCAAGTATTCTCTTCTGGGAACAATGTGACCCTGAAGGAACTCCATCCACTACCAAAGGAGTCACTTCAGGGCTAAAACTTTCATTCCTTTAACAAGGATGCTCAAACACCCAAGAAAACACCCAAGCTTGTCACTTGCATCACCACTTACAACCCAAGCTCCAAGAAAGGAGAGGCCTGGGGATGGGACACAAGAGCAGCTTGGAGAAGTAGCTCAATAAGGAAGCTAACTCGAGAGAGGAACAGTAAAGTGGATCGTTCTAGAAAACGTGCAGGAAGTGAGTCAACAGCATAACCAGAGGGAGGAAGGGCTAGAGATCCATGCTTGTGTATGTCTTATCTCCAAGCAGATCCACAGCAGAAGCAGAAGGGGAAGGTGCTCGTGAGGATGTTGAGGGCCTGGACCCATTTAGTAGAGGGTATCCATGGAGGATATTGAGGGTCCACTGACCCACACGCTAAAGGGAGGTAGGCAGTGGCACGTGAAACAAGAAGATTATTGGCATATATAGGAAAAAGCCCGGGAAACGACTGAGAAGCAGTCGGCACCCAGGTCAACTCTGCAGACTTAACCAAGCCCACCTGCCCAAGCTCATGGCGAACTGTACCATCTCACAAACTTTGGTGCCACAGATGCGGTGTCTTCACTAGAGGCCAGGGTAGGCTTTTTCTATGACTGCAGCAGTGAGCTGGTGTGATTCCAAGGTTGACGGTGAGAGGAGTTTACTTTCATATGTGTAAGGGCACATTTTCCTGCCCTTTGCCTCTGAGATTGGACACACAGGTGAGGTATCCATGCATCAAGGTCAAAGGTTTGCACTCCAGGAAGGAAACCAAGCAACCCAAGGAGGTGGTACTCAATCCTCTTTCCTACTAACACATGACATGTGTGATAGTTAATTTTATGTCAACTTGCCTGGGCCACAGTGCCCACATACGTGGTCGAACATTCTTCCAGATGTTTTGCTGAGGGTGTTTAGGGGAAAGATTAACATTTAAATTGGTGGGCTTTGGGTAAAGCAGACTGCCTTCCATAAGTTGAAGGCCTGAATAGAACAAAGACTGACCTCCCCTGAACACGAAGGAATTCTACCAGCAGGCAGCCTTAGCACTTGACCTGCAACGTCCACTCTTCTTGGGTCTCCAGGCTGACAGGCTACTCTGTAGACTTTGGACTTGCCATCCTCCATAATCACGTGCGTGAACCAATTCCTTAAAATCTCTCTCTCTCTCCTTGCTCTGGGCCAGGCATTGCATAAACGTTGCCCACGTACAAACGTTTCATTCCCACCACAGCTCTGTGAGGGTCTCTACTGTGGCGGGGTCTGTAATCGATTCCAAAACGTGGGTCTCCCGGGATCGTTTCTTCTTCCCTAGCATGTGACACACGATTGTAAACAGCCAAGTAATTTATGTGCAAGCCAAGAGTGAACTGGATTCCTCTTAGGTGAGAAAGGAACTCTGGCCGTGTACTTCAATTTTTTGTTTATTCATACTGCAAATGTGTCTTTATAAAGCACCCAGAAAGTTCTCGGCACTGTTCTAGACCCAGGGGTAGCGTCTCAAACATCAGTGGGTGTACCAGACTCCATCAGTGCCTGGCCAAAGTGTCCTTGGCTTTCACCTTTCCAGCACACACCTGTTGGGTCCTACTGTGAGTACCTTCTGCTCTCCATCTGGGGCTTCAGCACACCAGACAGGCCAGAGGTACCTCCAGCCCCACCCTATCATAGCAACAGATTCAATATCCTAGGAGCCTTTATGTTTTAAAAGTGCCTTTTGATTGGAACCACTGTGCCGACCTGAATGAGCTTTTATTTTGCTTTACGTGTACAATTAAATAATTCTACTTTTTAACAATGTTTTATTGTTTTTTGTTAAAAATAAAATACATGCTCTTTTTGAGAAATTAAGAGAAGACGAAAATCTACAAAGAACATAAAGATTACCCAATTCCATCACCAAAAGACTCACTCATAAAAAATATTCATTTAGTTCCACGCTTGGTTCTAGATCTTAAGTAAACAAAAATCAATGATCGGGCTTCCCTGGTGGTTCAGTGGTTGAGAGTCCGCCTGCCGATGCAGGGGACACGGGTTCGTGCCCCGGTCCGGGAGGATCCCACAACAGTGAGAGGCCCGCGTACTGCAAAAAAAAAAAAAAAAAAAAAAATCAGTGATCCCACTTTACAAAGCTTTTGATATGGCGGGAGAGAAGATTTTGCTCTATTCTCTGAATTTCCTTCCAGTCTTTTTTTTCCTGTACATGGATCATATTTATTAACGCATCAGTAAAATACCGGAACGGTTTAGTGTTGTAGTGAAGGCCTCGGCCGGGGGGTCAGATCTGTCTTCTGAGGATGGATGCCTCCACCACCCACTTACTGAGCGAACGAGTTACTGACCTCGCTGGGCCTCAGCTTCCCATTTGTAAAGCAGAGAGAATCATGCCTCTCGCATTCTTTAATGGTCCCAGTTTTACTGAGAAATAATTGACATCCATCACTGTATAAGTTAAAGGTATACAGCACGATGGTTTGACTTACAGATACTGTGAAATGATCACCACTGTAGGTATAGTTAACGTTTCACATTACTATTGTGAGAGTGGTTCATAAAGAAAACTGCCTGGAATACACCAAACACAGGTAATGCATCAGCAGCCTCCGCATCACGACCCCCTGCTGCCACCTCCAACATGAGAGCGTCCTCAAACCAAGCTGGGTCCAGAGTCACAATTCACTTTGTAGGACAGGCTGGCAGGGCAGAAACTTTGAAGAAAAGGTCACTTCCTGTTTTCATACCGGTTCCAGGAATTGACCTGACAAATATTGACTAGGCTGCCATGACCTTCAAACACTATTTTCCTGTGGGTAGGAGGTGATGCAGCGCTGAAGACCCAGGGCCCCCAGCCCAGGGACCTTGCTGTGAGTACCACGCTTGTGTCTGAAATGCAGGCCGGGGTGGCAGCTCTCTCTCCCTCTCTCTCTCTCTCTGTCTCTCTCTCTCTCTCTCTCTCTCTCTCTCTCTCTCACTTTGGCAGAATAAATGGGAGAACTGAGTCCCCTAAAGGAAAAAAGTGATGATGTACTCCTTCTAAGGCTTGAAGTAGGAACTTCAGGTTTTAAATAACATTTTATGGATAGCTTGGCCTTTAAATTTTTTGAGAAATTCCCAGTATTCCTCAAAAAGTTAGACAAGAAAACGGAACAATACAACCCAAAACAAAATGATAAAGTTGTTTCAGCAACTTTACTGGAAACTCTATTATATGAAAGGGTGATGATGCAGGGGCCTGGTCTGGAATTTGAATCATGCCCCTGCCACTTAATAAGTGTTTCTCTCCTTAATAGGTGTTTCTCTCCAGGGATAATATTACCAAGGTCTTAAGGTTCTCGTAAGGATTCAATTTAAAGAAATTAAGCAAGTTTTTCTCCACTGGGGCACTGCTGGCATTTGGGACGGACCCTTCTTCTTTGGCTGTGACTATTCTAGCATTTCGAGAGTTTTCTCTCTCCCATTAAACTCCAATAATAGCACCTCCTTCTCCAGACTTTGAGATGATCCAAATACTATCCCCGCTTCACACACATCCCTCCCCCTGCATTTAAGAACAAATCTGTCCGGGAACCAATGATACAATATAGCTAATATCCCTACCATAAAAGAAATAATAAATAGGGATATTATAATTAATTATGGAGTTCTTAATTTTCCTCTGGGATCTTTCTGGAAAAGGAATAAAGGAATAAATTGGGTGTAACTATATCCAGCCTCAGTAGAAAGGAGTGAAAATTAACACTGCGTACTTCCTATGTGCTACGTGCTATGTACATATTACGTCTTATAATCCACAAGCAACCCCACCCCCAGGAGGTAGGCATTGTCATTTGCATTTTACAAATAACACACTGCAGTTCAGAGAGCTTCCTCTACATTGTATCACCCAGTGATTTAACTGCAGAGCCTTGATTCAAACCCGGACCCCCTGACTTACAATTCAGTCCTCTGGGAAATAGGTCCTCTGCAAATTTGGGTATGCTGGGGGTTCAGTAAGTAGAAAATGGTGGTGAGTTCATTGGGGTAAGAAGAATAAACTGGAAATAGTTTTATTACAGCTGTACTTCTAATTTTCCCCAGGAGCAGACCAATTTTTAAGTTGTTCTGCTTCCCAATATGAACAGAAATTAAGCGGGCCTACAGCAAGCTGTGCTGGAGGGGGTAGGACGTGGCATTGGGAAACTGCCTGCAGTACTTTGACCAGCAAATGTGTTTCAACGTAATCGATAACGCGGCTAGATTCGTCCCTCCTGACAACTGGCCTTGGGGGTTTGGTTGGGTATTTAGAGCACCAGGCGCTATAAATCATCTACAAAAATATGTAAGCGACCCAGAGATCATTGGTTTGGGCAAAAGGTATTAAAGGTGCTGATTAAGACACAAAATTTATCAGGACAGATGAGCAACAAGGATGGGGTGATTAGCTGTGGGCAGCCGCTGTGGCAATGGGACAACAGAAGGGTCAGTTTTGAAGGGAGCGAGGGGACGAGACTCCTTACGGAGGACAGCAAGGTGGGGGATGGGGGTGTCCGAGTGTGTGCACGTGGGGATGTGTGTGTGACAAGCACATTGTCTACACTGCAGCTTCACCTTGAGCTGGAGCTTCGCTCCCAACCCTGAAGCACTTTGAACCCCTCGGGTGACACGAAGGCTCTTGTGGCACATTTTATAACTTAAAGCACAGGAGTTACTGCATTTGTTTCCTAGGGCTGACATAACAAACTTCCACCCAGCTGAAACAACAGGAACGGATTCTCACAGCTCTGAGGACTAGATGTCCAAGATCAAGGCGTTGGCAGGGCTGGTTCCTTCTGAGGTTCTGAGGGACAGTCTGTTCCAGGCCTCTCTCTTTGCTGCTGGGGGTTTGCTGGCAATCTTTGGTGTCCCGTGGCTTGTAGAGCATCACCCTGATTGATTTCTGCCGTCATGTTTACATCTCCTTCTCCTTGTGTGTATGTCTGTGTCCAATTTCCCCTTTTTATAAAAACACCAGTCATATTAGATTAGGGCCCATATTAACCTCATATTAACTAGTTACATCTCAATGACACTATTTCCAAACAAGATCACACTCTGACATGCTGGGGATTAGGACTTCAACATATGAATTTGTGGGACGGGGGGTACAATTTAACAGATAGCTTTCCTTAAATTCTCCATCAACTAAGATACAGGTTTCAGCCCTTGCGTGTGACAAGAGGTACTTGAAATAGCAGGTTTGATGGAGACAGAGTAGATCTTTCTTGTCTCTTCCCCACCCTCAGGCTCCATCCATCCTGCGGCTTTGCCACCCCTCATTCCTCATGAGCTGCACCCACCCGCAAGGTCCCCAGGGCTGATCGTCGCATCCACACTCCAGCGAATGGAGACCAGAAAAGTAGAGGGCACTCCTCTTTCTGGGAGAGCCTGGCCCAGGAGTTCCACACATCATCCTCTCCCCTCCAGTCAGCAAGATTCTAGTTACTGGCAACACCTAGGTGCAGGGGAAGCCCAACATCACTTGTGTCACAGTGTCCTGACCATTCGTTCCATAGTATTGAGGGTTGCCCCAGTCTTTGAAAGTTAACGAGTGATTGAAAGAATGACTGGAAAGGAGAAAGATAAAAGAAAAAGAAGGAAGGAAGGAAGGAAGGAAGGAAGAGAGGGAGGAAGGATAGATGCAGGGAGGAATGCAGGCAGAAAAGACCACAGAAGTTCTATTTTTAATAGCCCAGAGTCCTTTTCTCAGCAAAATCTTACAGGCAAATCAATATGTAAAGCAGACAAGAGGCCGCTGCTCTGACTCTAGCCTGGGGGAAAGCATCTGGAGCCCGCTGGCTCATCACCGCCTCACCCTCCGTAGCAGCGGTCCCCAAACTTTTTGGCACCAGGTACCGGTTTCATGGAAGACAATTTTTCCATGGACGGAGTTTGCGGGGCGATGGTCCAGGCGGTAACGCAGGCAATGGGGAGCGGCAGATGAAGCTTTGCTTGCTTGTCCGCCGCTCCCCTCTTGCTGTGCGGCCCAGGGGTTGGGGACCCCTGCTCTACAATACCCCGCCTGACACCTCTGTGGGATCCAGTTTGGATGGGAGGTTTGCCGAATGTAAATGTAAATGTAAATTCCCTGACGAATGTAAGTGTGAAGCGCTGTGAAGCTGCTTATGAAGGAGAATGATGTGTTCACCATCTTGTTTTTAGAGGATGGGGCCAGCGTGGCAGTGGCTGCTGGGAGCGGGGATCCTGGCCTCTGTCTACTGGCAACCCTTTCCTGCGCACGGAGATAAGAGCCTGGGGGTGCCTGAAGCTCCCCGTGGCCAGCTCTCGGAAGCCCTCCCGGCCTACCGCAAAATCACACCCACCATTACCAACTTTGCTTTGCGTCTATATAAGCAGCTGGCAGCAGAAACCTCAGGAAACATCTTCTTCTCCCCGGTGAGCATCTCCAGCACCCTGGCCCTGCTCTCTCTGGGGGCGCAAGCTGACACTCCAGCTCAGATCCTGGAAGGTCTCGGCTTCAACCTCACGGAGATCCCAGAAGCTGACATCCACCGGGGCTTCCAGAGCCTCATCCACACCCTTGACCTGCCCAGCCCCAAACTTGAACTGAAAGTAGGCAACTCCCTGTTCCTGGACAAGCAGCTGAAGCCTCAGCAGCACTTTTTGGGCAACATCAGGGAGCTGTACCGGGCTTTCGCTTTTTCTGTCAATTTCACGGACTCTAATACAACTAGGAGGCAGATAAATGACTTCGTGAAGAAGCAAACGTATGGGCAGGTCGTGGACTTCCTGGAGGAGCTCACCCAAGACACGCTCATGGTTCTCTTGAATTACATGTTCTTCAAAGGTGAGGGCTACCTCCGGCTCCTCCATCCCCAGCCCTGCCCCTAAAAGGCACCTATCTAGAAGCCTGTAGCTGTTTCTTCTGAAAGTTGCCTCTGTATATTTAAATAATGTTCTTATAGGGCTACTTCTTAATTTATCAATATTTGATTTCTCTTGCCATGTTTTTCCTATTCTAGTTTTATCCTGATTTTTAATACCACTGACACTCAATCTCACTTTTCTATTAATACTTCATTTTTTAGAGAAATATTTTATTTTTTATATTATTGCCTATTTCAAACCTATAGAGATATGCAGAGAATGACATCGAATCCACCGTGCACTCCCTCCCACCAAGAATTAGCAAATATTAACATTTTTACTATTTACTTCAGATTTTAATTTTTTTAAAAAAATGTAATATTGCAGATACAGTTCAATTCATTTTTAATCATCCCTTGGTCCCATTTTCCTCCTTTCATCCCTCCCCGGAGGCTATTGCTATCCTAGGGTTGGTGTGTATCCCTCACATCCATGGGTTCAACCATTACGGTCTGAGTCTGAATCATCTTTGATTCTCCAAAGGTGAGGAAAGGTCCAAGGAAAAGAGCTACCATTGACTTTCAAGAAACAAATTTCGTTGGACTGGAGCATAGAACACAATAGTGGAATGCCTAGGTGGGAGTGCTGAGAGTTGTAATAAAAAAAGTAATCAGGGGCTGTGTTGAGAACCCTAGACTTTATCTTAGGATCCCCAAATCACCAAAACGTTCAAAGCAGTGCAGTGACATACCTGTTGTAGAAAGTTCAGTCTGGCTACAATTTGGGAAATGAGAATAAGGGTGGAAGAACAGAGACAAGTTAGCTTAGTGAGATGGTTCAAAGTAAGACGGTGGTCTCAAATCAAGGTGTGGCTTTGGAGGCAGAATCAGCAGTACTTGGTCACTTGGAAGTGGGCGTGAGGGACAGGATGAACCAGCCCCCTCTCCCTGTCACCAAGATCGGTGCTGTCAGGAGGTGGTTGTCAGTGGAGATGATAAGTAGAAAGAGACGAGATACTACACACGGGGACAAGACTGTGACAGATTGTGCATCTCTAACCAGTGTGGCTTAGTGCATGTCTGCCTAGACTTGCTCTCCTAGAGTGTGTTCTCATGGTTTCGTGGGTTTTGTGTTCCAAGCCAAGTGGAAGCATCCTTTGAATCGCTACCAGACCCCGAAGCAAGAGAGCTTCTTTGTGGATGAGAGGACCTCTCTCCGCATCCCCATGATGCACCAAAAGGAAATGCACAGGTTCCTCTACGACCAGGAGGTGGCCTGCACCGTCCTCCAGATGGAATACAGTGGAAACGCCCTGGCCCTGCTGATCCTCCCTGACCCGGGAAAGATGGCTCAGGTAGAGGCTGCCCTGCAGCCAGAGACCCTGAGGAAATGGGAGCAACTGCTCCTCCCCAGGTAAGTGCCAGAGTGCAAGGACTTTGTTCAAGAACTCGAGCAGGCCTTGATCAGCTCCAGTTGCAAGACCCTAAGTCCTGGCTTGGCTCACTGCCCTACCAGCTAACCAACTGCGTGGTCTTGGGCAATTCTTGCTCTTCGGGCCTTGAATTTCCTCACATGTAAAATGGGGCCATGATAACCACCACATTGGTTGGTTGGAGGATTAATCGAGTTAATATGTATAGAATATGAAATTGGTACCTGGTGCAGGAGAAGTGCTCACCAGGCATTAATCATTCTTATCCCCTCCCAGACATCTTTCTACCTTTGCTCTTCTCTTTTTCTCCAAATAATAATTTACTACCAGAAGGTAGTTAAGTGTAGGCAACAAATCAGATCAAGGACAATTATTAAGAATAATTATGACCCCCACAGAACAGTGGGTATTTCTTAAGAGTGCCTCTGTTTTAATTAAAACATTTCTTTAAAAAATTAAATACCAAGAAAAACATTGTAAAAATCAAAATGCCAGTTGCCAGTTTGGGGGAATCTCTACCTACCCCCTTCCATCTCACTTGCTTTTTGGTTTGTGGTTTTTCTCACAGTGGTTTTAGCCTTTTCTGATTTCCCTAGACCCCATACTCCAGCTACCCATTCTTGAAGTGTATCTTCCTTTATGGGGCACTCTGGGATAAAATCTGGCCTCAAGTTCTAATTACCTCTTGCTGGATAACAAACCACCCCAAAATGGAATGGCTTGAAAAAAAACCCATCTGGTATCTCTCTCAGTTCTGTGGTGGACTGGGCTCAGCTGGGTGGTTCTCACTTGGGTCTCTCAAGGATGGAGTCAGATGGTGGCCAGGGGGGGAATATTGAAGACTCCTCCACTCAGATGTCTGGAGGCTGGGCTGGCCGGCTGGCTGAGCTAAGGGCCGAGCAGGCACCTCTCTCTCTCTCCATGCAGCATGTCCATGAGGCTAGCTTGGGCTTCTGCACAGCAGCTCAGCACAGTTGATATTGTTATATGACAGTTCAGGGCCCCAAGAAGGAGCGTTCTAAAAGGCAGGAAGTGAAGGCTCCCACTCTCTTAAGGCCTGGGCTCAGAAATTTGCCAGTGTCATTTCTGCCATATTCTATTGATCAGATCATTCACAGAACCCACCAGATTCAAGGGACGGGGGGCATATAGACTAAACATCTTGATGGCTGTCTTTAATCCACCATCACCAACTGGTAGGCATCAGTCACCTGCATGTCCACGGGAGCCTTCTCTCAGCACCCCAGTGACATTGAGGTATCAAGGATAGAGAAAGGGTGTTTTGTTTGGGGGTAGAGATTCAAGTACCAAATAAAAGAGATACAGGTCAAGAACAGAAGCCAGGATTTAAAGTATTATTCCTGTTGTCTGTGAATCTACATAGCTCTGGTCAGTTTCTGATTCCAGCCCCATATTCCTAAGCTCCCTTGGAGCGAACCTGCCCCTTCCCCCATCACAGGAGGAAATACTATAGGTTCTTCTAGACCAGTAGGTTTTCCCTTAGGAAGGGTCTCTTTTGACCTCCCACTTAGACCTTCAAAAATCAAAGCCAATCCAAGTTATTTTTCTAAACCTCAGATGCTCCCTGATACCATTTCTTGAGCCCGAGAGTTACAATATCATGGCAGCATTTGAATGGGCTTTCAGACATGGAATATTCAGGCTGCCAGGTTTCCCTCCATTCAGCTGTGAGAAAGATGAGTTTTTTCAGAGGAATCATGCTTCCTGGTAACTCCATTTCTTCATTTACACTGATTGAACACCTACTCTGCGTTGGGCTCTCTAACAGACACCCCTCAGCTAGACTGTACTCAAAGCCCCCTCCATGGTAGGGCCTACTCTCCAAGTTCTACCTGTGAAAAAATTATGTCAAGTAAGCCCTGTTTTCTGTTGTCCACATTTGTTTCCTTTTTTTCGCCATTCAATCCCTGACTTCCAACTACCTCCCATTTCAGTTAGACATCAGGACCCTCATATTGGCCCAGGAGTTAAACCGGTAAAGATGCTCTAACCTGAGTTAGCATCTCTAATCTGAATTCATTCGAGGCAGGAGTTTCCAAGCTGGCTATTAAATAAGCAAGCTTGCGGGTGTCATGGCAACTGTCAGACAATAATTCCAGAGGAGAATAATCCCAGGAAGAAAGGGACAGCTTTTCTATGGGTCACAAGAAACTTGTGAATGTAGCACAAGGAATATGGCAATCTGATGGCAAAGGCATGACAATAACAGGAGGGAGAGTTAGTCTATTGATTTGTGCCCACACTGTACATGCATGATCTCTCATCAGCTCTTCAACAGGCCGTGAAGCTCAGACAGGTGAGAGATGGTGTACCTTCTATTAGGGGGTTGCCAGTAGATGGATTTAGGATATAGTTCAGAATCTGAGCCAACAGAGCTTGCTGATGAATTGGATATGGAGGTGGGATAATGTTAACCGTACTTAACTTCCATGGTTATTACATGGCTTCCATCAGTGAAGCCTTGTAATCCAATGTCTGGCACCTAGAAAGCCCTCCAGAAATGTGACAAAGATGAAGACCTATGGCTATGCCAGGAGTCTTCTCAGATCCAGACACAGACTCTCTGTGAGGTCTGAAGAGAAGGAAGCTCTGGGTTGTGGAATGTCCTGGCATAGCAGGTAGTGTCATGAGAAGACTGGTTCCCACACTCTGAGAAGCACATCTCCTTCCCAAAGCTCAGGTTGCCCCCAGACATGTCAAAAGCAGCACAGATAACGAGACAGCAGTGCTTCTCCGTCTGATTCTCTCCCCAGCCTGTTGGATTTGCATTTGCCAAGGTTTTCCATTTCTGGAACATATAACCTGGAAGAGATACTCCCCCATATTGGTCTCACCAGCTTATTCAACTTAGAAGCTGACTTCTCAGGAATCACTGGGCAGCTCAACAGAACTATCTCCAGGGTAAGGTGGTGAGTGTGGATGTGTGTTGGCAGAGGTGGGGTGTCTTTTCTCCTCTGACATGAGGTGCATTTGAAAGTCAAGTTCCCCCTTTTTTCTATTCTGGCTTTTTAATATCACAATCTTTAAGGCTTCTTTTCATAAGCATCTCCCTTTCCATCCCCACCCTCTTCTTCTAGACCTTTATATTCTTCAAAGCAAGGATGGAGTCTTGAATAGAGTAGACACACATTCAGGGTCATCCACAGAGCCAGAGTTTCCCCAGGTGTGGGACTAGCTTTGTTTTTATCCCTTAAACTTCCTCCGAGGGCAGGTAGTGAGACTCTATCTGCCTTTGTTATAGCTGTAGAGAGTAGTGGGCATGAACAGAAAGTATATCCATCAGTTTTGCTGCAATAACAAATGATCCCCAAATCTCAGTGCCTTATCATCACAGAGATTTATTACCTGGCCATATGACATGTCAGAGGTGTGTCACTACCATCTGGCTACAGATCTACTTCTCATGTTTTCTTCCTTCTAGAATGTAGGTCAAAGGAGAAGCTCCTATTTGGGACATACCATTCTTATAGCAGTGGGAAAAAAGCAGAGATAATGTGCTATATCTCTTAACACTTCTCCTTACGTGTGGTCTCTGTCAAGGCCACTCACAAGTCATTGGCTAAAGCAAGTCCCACACCGTCAATGGGGTGGGCTCATGTTCTCCTGCAGGAGGTACTGTAAGCCACAAGGCATGGGCGAGGGCTGATGAGATCCTACAGGAAGGGAGAGTTCATACTTGAGAATAATAATGCAATTTTCCACAGGAGGGAAGGCAATAAAAGACACTTCTCTGTTCTTCCATCATCTTCCTAAGATAGAGTCATTATCAGTTGGGTCTTTATTAGAAATTTCATAAGGAAAGTTTACTCTCTTTTATTTGGGAAAGACCAGCTGAGATTTGGAATGTGAAACCAAGGAACAGGGATGTAGTCTTGTGTGTGTGTGTGTGTGTGTGTGCACGTGTGTGTGTGTGTGTGTATGCGCATGTGCACCCTCTGTGGAGAAGGTAAACAAAAAGGAAAAGAAATAGTTTAGTTTTTTACAGAATTTCTTCCACAGTGACCTCAGATGTTAGATTTATCTCTTCACAGACCTTTATGGAAATGAAAGAGACTGTGAACACCAATGTTTTTCAACATTTTTTAGTTAAAGCCTCAGAATTCTTCCTAAGGAGTTGTGTGAAAATGAGGTTTTAAAAAAACAGAATTCTTTTCATGGAGCCCAGTGGAGGGCTCGGCACATCACACAACCTGGTTTCACTGAGCTTATTTTGAAAACCATTGATTCAGGCTGAGCAATCCATTTTTCTTTTCATGTTTTTTAAAAAAAATTTCTTTTTTTTAAATTTTATATTTTAACATATTTATTGGAGTATAACTGCTTTACAATGGTGTGTTACTTTCTGCTGTGTAACAAAGTGAATCAGCTATACATATACACATGGCCCCATATCTCCTCCCTCTTGCGTCTCCCTCCCTCCCACCCTCCCTATCCCACCCCTCTAGGTGGTCACAAAGCACCAAGGTGATCTCC
Source organism: Grampus griseus (assembly GCF_964374135.1). Lineage (NCBI taxonomy): Eukaryota > Metazoa > Chordata > Mammalia > Artiodactyla > Delphinidae > Grampus > Grampus griseus. Next base: position 10,221,493 of record NC_139018.1, read on the forward strand.
CTGTGCTATGCGGCTGCTTCCCACTAGCTATCTGTTTTACATTTGATAGTGTATATATGTCCATGCCACTCTCTCACTTCGTCTCAGCTTACCCTTCCCCCTCCCCGTGTCCTCAAGTCCATTCTCTACGTCTGCGTCTTTATTCCTGTCCTGCCCCTAGGTTCTTCAGAACCATTTTTAAAAAGTTTCTTTAATTTATAATCATACTTGCCCTATCAAATCAGGACCTTGATCCATCAATTGCAACATTCTAAACTGCAAATCTTTTTTCAGCTGGGAGCACCTTTCATCATATCTCTAAAATGCGAGTGCTTTTTTTTTGGAGCTCCTAATCTAATTGGGATATATGTATACATATGGCTGATTCACTTTGTTGTATGGTATAAACTAACACAATATTGTAAAGCAACTATACTCCAATAAAAAATAAATAAATAAAGCCAATTAGGTGAGCAAGCTATTTTAAAGATGAGAAAACTGAGGCTAAGAGAGGGCAAATGCAGCTCGTAACAGAAAATGACAGAAAATGTCCTTGGGTCTGTGCCACGTGCACCCAGGTGCTTGGGAAATGCCCCTAAAAGTCGCTGTTGGGTTTTTGCAGCCTGGTGCATGCTCAGGTAGCCTTCAGCCCTGTTCAGGCCCATCTGTCTCCCCTTCAAAGAACAAACAGCACAGTCAGGGTGACTCCCCAGGAAATGATGGAGGCGGAGAAACCGGGACGGGGCGGGAAATGAAATAAAGGTTGGAGTGCTGCCTGGGAAGGCGGCACCTGAACGGGGTGACTCCGCTTCCATCTCCCTCGTGCCGCGTGAGGTGACATCAGCCCCTGGAAACACCCTGCCCTGATGCTGTCTCTGCCCCTCTTCTCTCCTTCTAGGTGTCACACAAGGCGGCAGTGGACGTGAGTGAGCGGGGAACAGAGGCAGGTGTGGCCTCCGGCCTCCTCTCCCAGCCCCAATCTCTGAACGCAACGTCGGCCCCACACGCCCATTTCAACCGACCTTTCCTGGTGCTGTTTTGGGAGGTGACCACCCAGAGCCTACTCTTCCTGGGAAAAGTCGTCAACCCAGCTGCGGGGTGACGGTGGTAGGAGGCCAGGAGGTGTCCTGTCACCTCCCTGAAAAACAGGAAGGCCAGCGCCAGCCTGCATCTCAGGGTTGCTCTGAGGACCATTTAATCAGTGTGCAAAAATGCTAATAAAGTTGGCCTTGGGTTCTGTGAACAGTGAGGGGCGATGCTTACGGGGGTGGGGGTGAGCACGCAGAGCAGCGGTCAGTCATTCACTCTACAATCTCCTCCAATCTAGTGTCAACTGTGGTTAGAAATTTGGAGGTGAGAACAGCCTCCGATTATGGTCTCCTCAGAGACGTCCACCACTTCTCCCGCCACTGCTGGTCTTTCCTGAGTGTCTTTTGGGTCCTAGGAAAAGGCACAAAGGATATCAGGAGGAATAAGCGAGTCTCTCACTTCATAGTGGCCAATCTTGGCTATGCAGCAAAGTGAGGTCGTCCTGAAACGTCATTGCCTCGATGTCAGGAGTTAGTTTAACCTTGAGAGGAGATTGAAGCCAGGGCAGGGACTCTAAGACATGTTCTATGAAAAGAAAGGGATGTGAGGATAGGTCAATGCAATAATGGGCCAATCCAGAAACGGAAGTCAAACGCCCAAGGACAACCCCAAGATCAAAGAAAGTGGAAGGGTTGACATGGCCTGGTGAGACAGTGGGCTTAACGCACAATCTTGGTCAGTGGGATGAATGCGGGGGCAGTATTCAGAGGCAATGATGCATTGTTTAGAGGTCAGAAGTCCTACTCCCACAAGTGTGCCCCCCAGTCTTAAAAAGGCATCAATCTGGAAGTGGTGGGGAAACTCAGAAATGCCATCTTAGCTGCATGTATGTACCATACATGTGACAATACATCCCCATGATGAAGTCAGTGTCGAGACCTAGAGGGTGGCTGTGTGTGGTGCATGTCTAGGAAGAAGCTGTACCAAAAATTGCAAGTGGTAGAACTCCCCCATGCCCACCCAAAGGAGGCAAGACTCGAGTTGGGTCTTGAAAACAAGGGAAGCCTTAAATAAAGGGAGGGTAAGATAGTCCCGGAGAGGGTGGAAGAGACATACTATGGGCAAAGGCCACCGGGGCAAAGAAAGAAAAATGTATGTTCTAAGAAGAGAAAACCAGTTTTGCAGCAACAGAAAGTTCATGTAGGGTCACAGTGGAAGATCACGCTGGAGAGGGATTTGGAGGTAAAGGGTTGGAGGCTTTGGATGCCAGCATTGAGGCAGACTTCCAGACACTAGTGAATTCTTGCCACCTCCCACTGGTCAGCCAACCTTGGACATGATGCTTGATCCCGCTGTGCCTCAGTCTCTTCTGAAGAATGGAAAACATAAAACCTAAGTTACAGAATTGTGAAAATCAAATGAGGTCACGAATGTGAAGCATTAAGCACCTGGTAAACCATAGGTGCTCAATGAACATTTGTTCATCTCCACCCTATTCTTTTGGTTGCCCCAGCCCTCAGGGCTGTCCTTTATTCTCACGGAGCATAGCTCAGCTCTAGGGAATGTCCAAATCCCCCAGGGGGCCACTGGTCCAGGTGCCAGATGTGAACCCTCCCAGTGAAACCATATAGGGAGCACATCCTCAGAACCCGAAGGTGTAGATGGAGAGCCTTCAGGGACTTTGCCCAGGCATGAAAGATTCCATCTGGAGGGCAAGATTGCTCTTGCTGCAGGGACATTTGCTGTGACAGGGACATTCACCGTGACAGCACTGTGGCGCCCAGAGGGAACCGCTGGCCCAGGGATCAGGGCTGAGACTGTAGAGGCACACGTGGATGACAGCCTGCAGGTTTTCTCTAGAAACATTATTGTTAGTGTCATTCACTGAGTTGTTTCTTCCTTTCCATCTTAAGCTGTCACTTTCAGTCATCTGTGAATTGAGTAAATTTCTCCCCAAGTGGAGATTCCATATGTATTTATACTTCAAACTGAACTTTTAACCATCTAGAAGAACCCGATCATTTTCTTTTTTTTAATTTTCATTTTATATTGGAGTATAATTGATTAAAAATGTAGTGTTAGTTTCAGGTGTACAGCAAAGTGACTCAGCTATACATATACATGTATCTATTCTTTTTCGAATTCTTTTCCCATTTTGGTTATTCAAGAATACTGAGCAGAGTTCCCTGTGCTATACAGTAGGTCCTTGTTGGTTATCTATTTTAAGTACAACAGTGTATACATGTCAATCCCAAACTCCCAATCTATCCCTGCCACCAACACTTCCTCCCTGGTAACCTAAGTTCATGAAGAACCTGATCATTTTCAAGGTAAGTCAACAGCTACCTAAAATGTATATTTTTAAAGCTCTTGTGATTCTCTTTGGTGGGTCTTGAACCATTTCTGCCATGCCAGAGAGTCCCAGCTACACTTCTTTTGCCCCTGGGTCAAAGGAGGTAAATAGGCTTTGAACATGCAACTAAGCCCCTGGCCAGGTACAACCTACACGAATACACAGGACCCTGTGGGGAAAATAGCATTAAAGCCACTGTCACCCTACCTCAAGTTTCCATGAGCATCACAGAGTCCACGAAAATGGGCATAAATGTTCTCCCTTCATTCCAGCCAGGAACAGAGCTGAGAGCTTTAAAGTTGTCCAAGTAGGAGAGGGTGTTTTCTAGACTCCTACTTACGCTTCTGTTGAACTCTTTGTCTTTTCTTGCGTCAGTGCTACACCATCTTAAATATCGCAGCTCTGTAAGTCTTGATATTAAGTCAAGCCCTCCAGCTTTGTTTCTCAGAAGTCCTTGTTAGCTTGCTTTAATTTGTTTTGCTTTCAGTGTTTGTTTACCATCCTGTCCACTCCAGTAGTTCCGGCTAAAGTAGTTGGTGACTTTCTCTGTTCCCCCAGCTGCAGTCTTCCAGAACTTCATACCGGCCCCAATCCACCCACACTCATGGGATCCCCAGTTCCTATAATAAAACCCTTTATTACAAAAACTACTTGCAGTGCCTCTGTTTTCCTGTTCAAGGAACCAGACAGATTCAGATAAAAACACCTTTGTTTTGCCTTCATTCTTGAAGGATAATTTTACTGGGTGTGGAACTTTAAGTAGGCAGATGTTTTCTTTCAGTGCTGGAAATACGTCACTCCATTATATTTGACTTTCACATTTTTAGTTGAAAAGTTATCTATAATTTTTATAATCCTTTGAAGGTAATGAATTTTTCCCCCTCTGACTTCTTTACATTCTCTCTCTTCTCTCTTTTTTTTTTGGTCTTTCACCTGCTTTAAAATGATGTCGCTAGGTACAGTTTTTCATGTATTAATCCGGCTTGGGGTTCATATAACTTCTTGAAAATGCAATTTGATGTCTGTTTTGAAAAATTCACAGAGACTGTCTCTTTAAAAATTGCTTCTATTCCCATTTTTTTCTTTTTCTGGGACCACAGTCATGCATATATTAGATGTTCCAGGCACGTCCCATATGTCTCCTATGTGCTTTCCTGCATTTTCTATTCTTTTTTCTCTCTAGGCTTAATCTGGATACTTTCTACTTGCCCATCTCTCACTTCTGCTCTCTTTTGTTCCGTTTGATCTGCTGTTAAATACCTCTATTTTATTCTTAATTGAAGGTATTTTAATTTTTTAGTACCAGAGTTTTGATTCTTTTTATGGATTCCACTTCTCTGTGAAATTTTCTATCTTTTCATCTATTTTATTATACAGAATAATCATGGTTGAAGTCTGTGTTTGATGACTCCAATATCTAGATACCTGTGAGTGTTTATTCTCTGCTTTTCATTTTCAGTTATTTTTTCCTGTTATTTGTTATGCCTGGTCATTTTTTATTAGATGCCGAACAATGTATATCAGAAATTATGTAGCTGCGGCTATTTCCTTCCTCAAGAGGAGATTTGATTTTCTTCTCTCAGGCAGATAGAGTACAGACTGGGTTTCAGTCTCTTTTGGGGTCAGGTTTATTTGGCCTCCCCCGTAATGTAGCAGTGAGGAGGTATCCACGGAAAGTGTGGCTGTTTTCCAGAGCCCTGGCCCCTTCACAGGTTCACGCACAAATTTTTGTTTCCTGAGTACTATGAGCCTACTAAAATCTGTGTTATTTTAGCTGGTGACTTTGTCATGATTATTCAGCATCTCATCCCATACATTCACCACTCAGGAGTCAGAAAATTCTTTGAAGGGAAATTGTATGCAGAACACTGGATTCACTTCCTTGTGGTTCTCTATTCTCTAGGAACTTGGTCCCTCGAGTCCTAACTTCTTGTTGCTTCTGAACTCCCGTTTTTGTTTCCCCACCCTAGTGACACTATTATAGGCTCTAGGCCACTGTGTCCTGTGCCCCAGATTGCGAATCAGCAAAAGTCCCAGAGGGAAAAGGCAGCAGCAAATGTTAGCTTCACTATAACACAATTCCTTTCTCTCTGGAATCTTCTCCCCATCCTTATCTCATCCTTCTCCATTGTTCTCCAGTACCTTTAACCATCTATATTTTTTATTTTATTCAGCATTTATAGTTTTTTGAGGAAGGATGAGTCTGATATTAGACTCTCTCCCATAATCAGATGCCAGATGTATTCCTACAAAGAGAAGCCCATGCTACGATTCCACGCCCACTGTAATAACCTCATATTAGGTGTCAACTTGGCTGGTCCATGGAGTGCCCAGACATTTGGTGTCCAGACATTATTCTGAGTGTTTGTGTGGTTTTGGGGTGAGATTAACATTTAAATCAATAAACTAAGTAAAGCAGATTGTCCTCCATAATGTGAGTGGGCCTCATTCAATTCACTGATGGCCTGAATAGAACAAAAAACTGACCCTCCCCTAAGGAAGGGAGAATTCACTTGCCTGATGGCCCTCACGCTAAGACATCAGCTCTGCAGATTTGGGACTTGCCAGCCTCCATAGTCACTTGAGCAAATTCCAATAAACAAAGATGATAGATAGATAGATACATACATACATACATAGAAATAATCTCTCTTATTGGTTCTCTATAGGGAAACTTTTTTTTTCTTTTTAGAAGAGACCACTGTGTAATAATAAACAAGAATAAAATGCAATTCTTTATGGAAAAGAATAGTAATAAACCTGTATTTGCCAAAAACACAGTAGCTGATTATATACAGACTATTTACTGATGGACTGATTGATTTTTAACTTGATCTTATTTTATTAATTAAAGCAAAATTGCACTGATGCCAAAAGAGACAGATCAATGAACCAGTACATAAAACATGTAATAGACCCAACTGCATCTAGGCATTTGTTTCTTTTTATTTTCTTTTTTTTTACTGGTTTTAAATTTTTTTAACTTTTTATTTTATATTGGCATATAGTTGATTAATAATATGGTTCGTTCAGGTGTACAACAAAGTGATTCAGTTATACATATACATGTATCTATTCTTTTTCAAATTCTTTTGTCTCTAGGGAACCTTGACCACACCACCCGACACTCATCTGCAATATCCAATGGCAGCTCCACTGTGTGAGAAGACCCTTGGTAATGAGAAATCTTGTTACCTCGTCTCTGGATCTCTCAACATTGTAGAAGCGGGTTTGTATTTATTTTGTTCACTAATGTGTTAGAAACCAGTGTGCTATTAAAATTGTAAAAGGGCAGGGATCTGGAAACCCCCATGGTCTACTCCAATTCACAGTCCCACCTCTCCAAGAGTTTCCTGATAGTGATGCTTGAACAAGATGCAAAAGGCAAATGGAAATCCAAGGTTTGTTTCACTGTTGGCAATGGCTTTGAACCAATATCATCCACAAAACCCTGGTCAGTTGAGCTGGACCCAGTGACATCTGCCTCAGACCCACAAGAACTGTTTCCTCCAAAGCCCAAACCAAAATCTGGAATCCTACCATTAAGACGGTTCAAGATAGAAATCCTGTGGTAGATGGAGGGATGAGGGAGTGTGGGATGAGAATGTACTCAAAGAGCAGACCGAGAGGGGATATGTTTGCCCCAATGCCTCATGCTGCAAGTGTGATGGGGGAGGGGTCCATTCAAGAAAGAAAGCCCTCCCCGCCCCCAAGTTAGAGGAAGGGATGACCCTCTTGAAAGCCTGCCGGAAGGGCTCTGGCCTGGACTGACTGCTGTAGTTATACAGAGATGTTACAAAGTGAGTGTCATAGCAGAGCCTTCTCCTATGTGGAGAGAGGGCTGGACATAAGATTGGGTCTGCACACGTAGGCCCAAATCCAAATCCTGAGTTCAGCTTGTGGGCCACCAGTTTGAAATACCTATAAAGCATCCAGGTTGCTAAATGTTTAAATAATATCAGGATAGCCTGGGCCCAGAAGCCCATGGACTTCAGCACCAAGTAGAGTAAGATTAATGAGGCAATACCGAATCTTGTGTATCTATGGTGATGCCTTGATCGACTTCATGTTTGAGAGGGAAATGATTCTCAAAGTAATTGAGATCTCTCAAATAATGGGTACCCTCAGCCTACATTTTATCACCCACCATTTACAAGGAGAGAGAGACTGAGAAGATGTTGATCCCATACTCACTGCCCTATTATCGAAGACCAGCCCTGCCCCCTGCTGGTTATAGAGGATCATTGCCCATCCTAGAAGCAGCCCAGCACCCTCTCCTCTCCCTTGAGGCTGGGCCAAGGAGGACTTGTGGGAGGGGAGGGTTAACAGACAAAATAAGAACACCCAATTAAACTTAAATTTCAACAAGTAGGGGCTTCCCTGGTGGCGCAGTGGTTGAGAGTCCGCCTGCCGATGCAGGGGACACGGGTTCGTGCCCCGGTCCGGGAAGATCCCACATGCCGCGGCACGGCTAGGCCTGTGAGCCATGGCCGCTGAGCCTGCGCGTCTGGAGCCTGTGCTCCGCAATGGAAGAGGCCACAACAGTGAGAGGCCCACGTACCAAAAAGAAAAAAAATTTCAACAAGTCATCTTTTAGTTTAAGTATATCCCATGCTATGTTTGGGACATACTTCTACTTTAAAAAAAAAAAAAAGGTGGTTGTTGTTTATACAATATTCAAATTAATATTGTCATATTTTTATTTGCTAAATCTAGCAATCCAGGGAGGGGTATAAATGCTCAATATTTGTGACGGGGTCAGAAGAAAGGAAAGGTCTATTAAGCTGGAGGGCAGGCTGGCTGGGCATCAGGGGAGAAAGAGCAGTGAATATGGTTAAAAGAGAACTTAGAAGAGACATCTGTGAGGCAGAGACAGCTCCGGACCCTTGCATGTGAGCAAATCCAGGCTGGCCTGCTGAAGGATCAGAGACACATGGCTCAGGATCCTCCATCACCATGGCTGACATCCAATCTCTTGCAAAACCGTGAGTGAGGCCATCCTAAACCAGCGGCCCAGCTGACCAGCCAGCTGACCACAGCTGCTGATCTATCCGAGCCAAGATCAGCCAAGCCTGGGCCAGGCCAGAACTGCTCAGCTGACCTAAAGATTTATGAGCCAACTTCCGGAGTGGTTTGTTATGAAGTATAGGTAACTGATATAAAGGGGAGAATGGGTGTGGGGATGGACCTTGGGAATTCCAGACCAAGAAGACAATATGATGAGTTGTGGTGCCTGAGTGCCCAAGTTCTCTAGGTCCTCCCCACCCCCTCCCCAAGGACTGAAGTGGCAGGTTTTGAGGTACCTGCTCATGTCCCCATCTCAAGGAATCTGATGTCCCTGAAGGCCCTTGAACAGGGCCAGCTGAGCGAGGGATGGGATTTGATTCAAGGGTAACCCGTCCATTGGTTGGCTGCCCATGAGTTGTGGCTGAGCTCAGAAAGATGAACTGGACCAATCAAGACCTTTCCTGGCAATTCGTGAAAGTACTGTGATACCAGAGCTGAAAGGTCATGGGTCAGCTATTAAAGGCCACTTATGAAATGGAGAAGCAGAGGATGTTTAGAAGTGAAGGGAGCAGATGCACAGAGAGACGCAGTGGCAGAGAGATGGGCCAGAGAATGGCTTTCCTCATTTTCAGCCCTGGTGAAGGGATTTGTTGGTGATCGTCTGGGCCTAGGGAGCAGAAAACTACTCAGGCTGGTATGAGAAGAGGGGTATCCATTGTAAGGATGTAGGGCCATCAAAGAACCCTCTGAAAGCCATATAAGCATTTGCGGAAAAGTGGAAACTGCAGAGTCATCAGACAGGATAACCTCTCTCTCTCACCTTCTCTCCTGCTTAGGCTCTGTCTCAATGCCAGATCACCTTGCTTCATTTAATCCAGTGTTTATCAAGGTCATTTGATCACAGATATATTTTTGTCTCATAACACTTACTAACATCCCACAGATTTGGTGTTCTGTGTGACCCACTTTAAGGAAAAGTGCTCTGTGGTCTGCATTATGTTATCTATTGTTCTTTCTTCTTTCTTTTTTATTTTCCTTTTCTTAGGAAGCTCCTGAGGCCTAAAGAGGTTGTTGTCCTGCCCAAGGTCACCCAGTTTTTTAGGGGCAAATTTGAACTAAGACCAGGATGCCCTTCCAGTATAGACTATTAGGCAACATTATTTATACTATTTATACAAGAAAGAAAAAGAAAAAAAACAAGAACAGCAACTATCACCACTGGGCATTAAGTGACAGGCACTGGTGTGAGATATTATGAGGGTTGAGAGGCAGGCCACAGATAAACCCTCCAATTGAAAGACAGGTAAGACCAGAGTGAGACTTCCCTGGGAGGAGAACTAGAAACCGTGCACAAGCCCCTGTGTCCTTGTCTTTTGAAGTGAAAGGCTGCCTCGAGAGTTAATGACTGGGAAGTGAGAAAATGTGAAAACGAAGAACAGCTGTTGGGCCTGGGAACTGGTAACAATTTAGACTGTGAGTCCGCCACATCGCAGAATCACCAAGCTCCCAGTTCCCTGAAAGACAGAGATAAAGGCCTGAGACACATTCCTACCAGATGAAAACTGCTGACCATAAGAACATAGACCCCAGATTGGTTGGAAACAGAAGGTTGATGATGCTGACTCCCCATTACCTCACCACCAACCAGTCATAAGAACAACCACAAGCTGATCATGCCCTGCTCCTTGAACACTATGACTCCTCACTACCCCCTCCAGGGCAGGACACAGTCTTGAGGGCATTAGCCCACTGTGGCCCCCGTTGCCCAGCAAAATAATAAGAGCTAATCTTTTCTACTTCACCCAAAACTCTGTCTCTAGGCACCGGTGAACAGAGGCCAAGTTTCAGCAACAAGTTCCCAGCTGTTCATCTCTGCACTTGGACACCTGTGCATACACCCCTGGATAACTCTCTGCACCTGGTAGGCGGAGGCTGGACCACAGGGGCATGGGGCTCTCGAGTCAGAGTAGGCTGAATGAATTGGCAGATTGGCCATGAGTGTCTGGGGCATTGATGGAGGATCAGAAGCCCTGGAGCCAGAGAATGTAACAGATAAGAACAAATATAACAGAGAAGAACAAATGTAACAGAGAAGAACAAACCTGACTCCATACTGGATCTATTCCTTAGCTCTAACTCTTGTTGCCTGTGCTTAGTCGTGCTGGCTCTGCATCTTTGTAAAAGAATGTTGCCTACAGCCTGAAATATAGGCAATGATACCCCATTCTCAAGGCTCTGATCCTTAAAGGTATAACCCTTTTCCATTCATATAGAGATAAAAAGTTGCAGAACAGAGAATAATATTTGTCTTGTTGGAGGCTTATAGGAACATTGTGACAAGACCAAACTGGACAGCTACAAGAACAAAGGATTCATACACCAAGAAGGATTCATACACCAGCCACACGCCCTCCTCTTTTAGTAGAAAAGAAGCCTGAATTCTAACTTGGGTAAGATGGTTCTTTGGGACATGAGTCCACCATCTTCTCAGTCTGCTGGCTTTCCAAATAAAGTTGCTATTCCTTGTCTCAACAACTAGTGGCTCAATTTATTGGCCTGTTGAGCAGCGAGCAGTAGGAACTTCATAACACAAAGGGCTCCCTGTCACTGAGTGATGGAGTGAACATCCCCACTGCAACCGTAGCCACCACCACTGGTCCTCGCTGTCAGTGCCTGCAGCCCTCCATGTGCTGGAAGAGACACCATCCTTGGCTCAGATGCCTCCACCCACTGCAGGCTCCCCATCCTCTGACTTCAACGCTCCTGGAGGCTGAGGCCTGAGTTTTCAGGGCCAGGAGTGCTCCCTTTTATGGCCTTACAAGTGAGAGAAGGTCAGACAGACCCCACTGCACCTGCCAGCGTTGCCGCTAGGAGGACAACCCCTACTACTGCTGTGGAACTGAGTTTCGATCTTGGGGCACTGGCTCTGTCACTGTCACTGTGCCTCCTTACAAGCCAGGCTCACTATACACATCTCTGAAGGTCAGTTTCTGTTCTCAGCCTCCCTGGGCAGGGCTCCCAAATCTAACTTTCTTCCAAAAGGATTTCAAGCTATTTATGGAACTAAATAATATGAAAGAACATAACTTAAGATTTAAAAAAATGCAAAAAAGCCCATTTTAAAAGTATGAAAAAATGCAGAAATAGAAGTTGTCTATCATTTATCTTGTCTATACATGTACACTGAACTCAGATATAAGTTCTTGGCTTTTGAAGCAAAAGGAAATGTATCGGCTACATAGTGTTTAGTGGCAAGGGAGAGAATAGACGTTTGTGGGCATAAAAACACTTATTGTTTTCTTCCTGGAATCCAGCTCCAGTTGGTCTTTGTATTAGCGCAATTCTTCTTGTTCTGATTTTAAGAGGCACAGAAGCATTGTTCAGATGACTGATGCCTGCAATCAGAAAGAAAGGTCAAGAAGATGCCACGATGTCTGCCTTGGCTCAACAACATAAGGCAATCTGAACAAATGGGCTTTGAAGTTGAAGCTCAGTTTTCAGGTGAGACAAATAGGAAATTAAACGGGGTTCAGACGCTGCTGCTCCCTGAGAGTGCTTCCACTTAGGATGTATGTCATATGACTGGATAAGTAGGAAACACGGTGATGTCATTAATTGTATGATTCAGCAAACTAGACAGACCTGCTCTAGCAATGAGGGGTTTTGAGTGTCCCCTGCACGAGCTTCCTTTATTATTAATGTTTAGTTCCCTGAGCCACACATGATCACTGTGTGCACTTCATAAGGTCCATAGAAGTAGTATAAAAATAAAATTTAGTTACCCACCACCCAGAATGAGTCCTATTAGCCTTTGCCATATTCTTTTCTTAGAATATATACATTGCTAAAATAAATAGACACACACACACACACACACACACACACACACACACACACACACCCCAAAACAAGATCCTACCATGCATACTGCTTTTAAAATTTTATTTGGACATAACAACATATTATTTTAATGACTGCATAATATTGCATTTTTAGGTGTGCCATCCATAAGTTTTTAGTTTAAAATTCTCTAACAGGTTTTAAGATTTTTTTTAAATTTTAAGAACAAAAAGATGCGTATCCTTTGAATATATCTGTGCAATTAAAATTGTTCACTCAAAGGAGATACAAATTATAGGATATTGAAGCATTTTTTTTCAGATTATCTTCCCAAAATAGTTGTGTCTGGGTAGCCAGAGTTGATTTGAATTGTGATCTTTTGTAAGTCAAATTCTCCTATACACATGAATCTGTTTCTTGACTCTCTCTCAGCCAGCGTGAACTGTCTGCGTTTTTGTACCTGGTACTTCATGTGTTAATACTGTAGTATCATTGTATGGAACAAGTTCCCCATATTCTTATTTTTTTAAAGATTTTTCCAGGGTTTTTTTAAATAAAATGAGGCTTCTAGATGAATTTTAGGATCCTCTTGTCAGAGTCCAAGAAAAATTCTGCTGGGTTGTTGATAGGAATTATACCGTATGTATAAATCGACGTAGAGAAAATGTACATCTTATAAATTGTAGAGTCTTTCCATCAAAGAACAAGGTGAACCTCTTCTCTTACTCATCTGTATGTGGCCCTTACCAAGTTTTCCTTTTTCTTTTTTCCTGAAGATCTGGCGCATCTCTTGTTACTGTCATTCACGAGTGTATTACACACCTTGTTGCTCTTGTGCGTAAGATTTTTCCTTCCATTGGCTGGCTGCCTTTTCTACCATATATATGAAAACTACAGACTCACGTCTTAACTCACCACCTTAATGAATATTTTGAATGTGTTAATCGTGTCTAATACTTTTCAGTTTTTTTTCTCTTGGCTTTCCTAGCACTATAACACAGGTCATTTGCATAAAATGATTATTCTGTTTCCTCAAAATGATTTATTCCACTCAGGGCCAGAGATGGAAGGGAGAATCTTGAAATTTGGATCTGCAAGCAGGATGGGGCGACAGTTTAGCACTTATCCTTAGCCAAAGGTGGCCTTGGGTGGAAAGTTCTCTAAAACTGGATTTTTTTTTTTTTTTTTTTTCAGTACGCGGGCCTCTCATTGTTGCGACCTCTCCCGTTGCGGAGCACAGGCTCCGGACGCGCAGGCTCAGCGGCCATGGCTCACGGGCCCAGCCGCTCCGTGGCATGTGGGATCTTCCCGGACCGGGGCACGAACCCGCGTCCCCTGCATTGGCAGGCGGACTCTCAACCACTGCGCCACCAGGGAAGCCCCTCTAAAACTGGATTTTTACTCTCCCTGCCCAAAGCTTCCAATTCTTTACCTGTAGAGGCCTTGATCCATCTGCATCTGTAGACAAGTGTGACTTGCTGCACATGACAGCTCCTGGTTAGAAGTTCCTTTCTGTTACCCATCACATGAACTCTAGTAGTCTCTAAGTCCCGCTGATTCAGCCTGAGAGAATTTCCTTCTCTTCCAGCTGGAGGATGCCCATCTGCACTCCATTGCACTGTCCAGCCTCTCCTGTTTCTAGGCTGTGTCTTGGGGCAGCTAATGATGTTTCCACCCACATGCTCCATCTATGTGAAGTTTGCTTTCTTTAAATGGTCTGTGGGGTCCAGCACAGAGCAAGCAGAGGTGAAAGATCAGGAGACTTTCACAGATTCGCTCTTGGGCCTTGCACTGCCCCAAACCAATAGTGAGATCTCAGCCCACAGGAAGTGTCTTGGGGACAATAACGCCCAGAGGAGTGGATGTTGACAACTGACACACTGATGTTTTAAATGTTGTCTCTTTGCCTGTTGTTTCCTGCTGGTTCCCAATTCGACAGCAAGAATTCATTCATTTTTCTTTTCATTTTATATTTCTTCTACTCTCAACCAGAGGTGCTCAGGAGAATCCTTTACAAAGAGAATTGCTGTTTCCATTATCCCGGAGTGGAAAAAGGAAAAGTAAAGCCACCTGTGGATTGTACAAATTGTGTAAAGAACAAAACATCAAATAGCTTCTTCCTCCAGTTCTAAGAATTTGGCCAGTAGTTAAAAATAACTCTGAAAACCAGTAAAACTTCTGGGAGGAACGTAGCTTCGACTTTTCCCTTTCTGCATTATGAATGGCAGTCCAAACAATTGCTTGGGGTGTTTTATTCAATTCCAGTGCTCTATCGTTCTTTCATACAATTCCCATACAAGCATTTACACAGATCTGTTCCCTGGGTATACTTTCTGCCTCTCTGAAGCTGATGGTCACACACTTTCCATAAGTCTCCAAGACAACCTTCTACCTGCCCTTCTCAACTTCCTCCACAAACTTTTTATTCTAATCAAAACTTCTATCAAAACTTCCACGTTACCTCCAAAGAACCAGAGACAACATAAAGTGGTAGCAGAAAAAAACTATATATAGGCTGAAATCCCAGCTCCACTCTTTTTTTTTTTCTTCACAATACTGTGTTAGCTTCTGTTGCACAACAAACTGCATCAGTCATATGCATACACATGTCCCCATATCCCCTCCCTCTTGAGCCTCCCTCCCACCCTCCCTATCCCACCCCCTAGGTCATCGTTCTTTACTATGTGACTTTGGAAAGTTACTTAAACTTTCCCAACCTCAGTTTCCCCATGTATGAAATGGGGATAATCATGTGTTCATTTTATTAATGATCTTAAAAATGAATTCCTTTGAGTGCTCAGTGTGTGTCAAGTAATTTGCTACACAATTTGCGTGCATTATCTCATTTAATCCCCACAGGGATTTCTGACATATTTGCAATTATCATCTCTCTTTTATAAGTGAAAGAACAGAAGTTCAGAGGAGTCCAATAACTTACTGTTTCAATTCGGGTTCCTGAAAAACACTCAGAGACTGTGAAATGTGCATGCAGGAGTTTTACGGGGGAGTGCTCGCAGGAACCATCCCTATGAAGGAGCGAGGGAAACAGGTTTGGACAGAGGGAGATGTTCGATGCGCTTGCAACAGCAACCTCAGATCACAGGACACTCTGATATGGAGATGGGCTTAATAAAGGCATGGGAGACCAGGCGTTTGTAGCCCCACATCAACCAGCCACTGGTGTGGATTTCTCCCCAGAGGGGTTGTCACTTTGGGCGTGGTAGCTTCCTTCAGTAGAAAATGAATTTCAGGGCAACACAGAGCCATGAGCTGTTAGCAGCCGACATTGTTGGCGGCTGAATGCATGAGAACCTGGGTCCTGAAGGGAGATCTGGGTGGTGCATCCCAGCATCCTCTACCCAAACATGACAGAGATGGTAAGTGGTGGAGCTAGAATTGTCATACACACCTACTTGGTACCCGAGTCCGTGCTTTTATCCACTACCCTGCACCGCATTGAGTGAAATTAAGTGCATTAAGTGAAATAGCATATGTAAACTTCAGGGACCACAGTAAGTGCTAATTACATGTTGATTTCTGGTCAATCTGGGTCCAGTGAGGAGACAGAAACCACCTTGTGATTTAAACAGGACAATATAATATAAAGAATTATGAAGCCATTATAAAAGAGTAACTCTAAAATGTACATGAACTCTAGAAGATTCTGTAGGACTGACAGAGAATACCCAAGAAAGGACAAACTTGGAAAGGGAGAGTCCCTTGGGGCAGGGGGACTTCTCTCCCAGGGGGAGAAGGTGCCCGTGCATCCCACTGGTGTCAGAGAAGGTCACTGGTTTGCCCAGGCCAGAGCTGATCTGCAGTCACTGGGAAAGCAGGAAGCAGCCCCTCCAAGGCGCAGGCAGGCCACCGTCGGTGGCTGGTTCTGCAGGCATGCAGCAGGATTGCGGGCGCTGGTGCAGACAGGAGGTCACGTGGTGTCCATGTCGGGAGGACCGCAGCATCAGGAGGGCCACAGGAGACAAAACTCCAGAGGGGAAGGCAAGCAGAGGCAGTGGGGGCACCAGTGTGGACGGGAGGCCTGGAGTTGGTGTGGAGCGACTGGTGGCAACCACCATGCTGGACTCAGGCTGGGAGGTGGCTGAAGGATTGCCCATCCCTGGCGTGTTCTGGGACGAAGCATCACTGGCTGGTCTCACACCCACACTGTGGTCCTCCCACCGACCTCCCACCAGCACCATGCTGCAGGGGCAGCTGCCGGAGGAGGAAGCCGGGTAGAAGCCCTCTTCCTCCTGCAGTGTCTCTCCAGCGCCTCCTACTGAGAAAGCTTGACACTGTAAAGGAGAAACGCCTACAGGAATCATGCTCATGATGCCGTGGTCACAGAGCTTGGATTGGAAGGTGAATGTGGAGATGAGAGGCAGTATACTGATAATTGTGCAAGGAAATAAAAAAAGCATCATCATAGAACAGTCCTCCAATAAATCAGAAATGGTGTGATGGTCTGAATTGTGTCCCCCCAAATTAATGTGTTAAAATCCTAACCCCCAATACCTCAGAATGTGACTGTATTTGGAGATAGGGCCTTTGAAGAGGTAATTAAGTTAAAATAAGGCCCTTAAAGTGAGCCCTAATCCAGTATGACTAGTGTCCTTATAAGAAGAGGAAATTTGTACACACAAAGAGACACCAGGGGTGGGGTGCACATGCGCAGAGGAAAGGCCATGTGAGGACACAGTAAGAAGGTAGCCATCTGCAAGCCAAGGACACAGGCCTCAGAGGAAACCAGCCCTGCTAGCACCTTGATCTTGGACTTCCAGCTTCTAGAACTATGAAAAATAAATTTATGTTGTTTAAGCCACCTATTCTGTGGCATTTTATTATGGCAGCCCTAGCAAAGTAAAACACGTGGACAGACTCTATTGTGAAACCAAAAGGAAACTAAATCTAAAGCAAAAACCTGCCAACCAACCAAAATGATGTCCTTTTCCAGTGATTGATGGCTGTCCCTCCATCTACTGGTAACCCATCAGCAGTGTTTGTTTGCCTTTAGAATGTAATCTAAGACAACACTTGACGGGGCCTAAAAACCCGACTGGCTTGTCTTTCCTGAGCCCAGATTCACAGGCAGCAAGAGAAAGCAGGCTCCCTGCATGCTGGACAGTCAGGGAAGGTCAGCAGGACCAAAGCTGTTTCTGGAACATTGGTGAGAATGGCTGGTAGATTTACCAGTTAGTTGCTTGAAGCTAGATACTAATAGATAACAAGGTGCTGCTTCTTTTCCTCCTGACCCCATCCTTATGTCCACAGTGTAATTGGCTGGCCTCATATCAGACCCAGGAGAAAAGGAAAGTTGCCCACTGACTTCAAACTCTCAGATAAAATTTATTACTTACAATTTTCAAAAAGTTTGATACTGTATATAAATTATGTCTTTTTAATTTGAATATTATGTTTTATTCCTAGACAATGTCCTATTGGTACAACGTTGTAAATCAACTATACTTCAATAAAATAAAATAAAATAAAACAAAATAAAATAAAATAAAAATAGAAAACAATGTCGTGGAATGCTATTTTAACTTACAAATTTAAAAAGAGGGAAAAGAGGTTCTAAAATAATGTTCCCAGTATTTGTACCCCAAAATAGCTTTGGTCCTATTGATCTAAGGCTGAAACTGGATTTTCCTGAAGGCTCTTCACCTCCCACCCAGCCCTTTCTTCTTTCCCAGATCCTGGGTCCCTTGGATGGCATGACCGGGTCTCTGAGCTGGACTGGAGGCTTTTCTTGACTCCCCATTCCTAGGACCCTACCCAGAATCCTGACATGCGAACCTGATGTGGCTTTGCAAGCATCCCTTATGCAAGTCGGGAGAGTTCCCAGCTCAGTGTCCTGCAGCCACCTTAGAGGCTCCCGCCTTGTGGTCTGCTCTCCACAACCTTGATTCCCAAGTCAGCACCTTGACCGTGCAAAGCTTCCTTCATCTGCTCCATCTCGCTTTCAGCAAACAGAGACAATTGTGCCCTGGACTTTTCTCTTAAATTCATCTACGACTCACTGCTCCCTCAACGAGGGAATAATGCAGTTAAAATGCCTGGCACATAGTAAGTGCTATATAAGTGTTAGGATTTTTTTAAATTGAAGTATAGTTGATTTACAATGTTGTATTAGTTTCAGGTGTACAGCAAAGTGATTCAGTTATATATATATGTTCTTTTTCAGATTCCTTTCCCTTATAGGTTATTACAAAATAAATGTTGAGACTTCCCTGGTGGTCCAGTGGTTAAGACTCTGCGTTCCCAATGCAGGGGGCCGGGTGTTTGATCCCCGGTCAGGGAACTAGATCCCGTGTGCTGCAACTAAGACTATTAAAATATTTATTTATTATTTTAAATAAATATTTTTAAAATATTGAGTATAGTTCCCATAAGTGTTAGTTAAATAAAAGTAAACTGTGCTGCACTTGAGTGAGAAACATTGCCTGGAAGTTGCTGCATCTCCAAAGAAGTAAACCAGAAACACAGCCCTACCTTGGCAGAGAAAGTCACAAAAGCACCTGTGTTCCCTTATCTGTGATTTGTGACATTTTCACTTCTGGCTTCCGTGCCTGGTTTGAGCTATTTTCAATAGGAAAACAAATATCAAATAGGGTAGAACTTGAAATTGAATGGAAAACCAAGTAGAAAAATTCAGACACTACTAGACACCAAGGAGAAGACAGGCAGATTCTAGCAAGGGCCTGAAAGTAGGTTGGATTTGACAGACTAGGAGAATCCCTGACTTTCCTTCCATGGAGAGTCAAAGGTCTTGTGCTTGAGTGGTTGTTCCTATGAGTCTTTCAGAAATAAAGGCCATCAGATGCTTCAAGTCTTGCCACTGTCACTTTTGCAGGAAGATTACAAACTAGAGTGGTGTTTGCTAAATCCTATTCTAGGAAAGCGTGGCAAAGAGTCAAGTAAATGAGTATGTCTTCAGTGTGATTTATTCCAGATTTAGGCAGCTCCATGATTATGAGGTTGCCCAAGTGTTTACTTCCTACAGCTAGCTATAGGGTCTCTCCCATGGTAAGGTAGTTAGAGCACCACCTCTTGAAGTCGCCATGACATTTTCGGTCTATCCAGGGGCATACGAATTCCTTCAGTCTCTGCTGAGAATGAGCTCTGGGCCAGGCCTGAAGATTGGGCCTGTGCACAGAGGCAGGGGAGCAGGAGTGGGGCTCTGTGACAGAAGAGGAAGTCACTGCTCCAGGACAGCAAGACAAGGAAAAGTAGAGTGTTACCCTGGTGGTGATGGGGGAGGGGAACGAGAAGAAGAGGAAGCCAGCAAATGGAAAGATCACATTTCGAGCGATGATAACATGCCCAATATTGTGCTAGTCCTTTGCATATATTTTCCCTTTCTTTTCTGGAATTATATTTTTTAATTATCAAAGTAATGCAAATAGTATACCACATAAGAAGCAAAACTCCCCCCTAGAATCCCATGTTCCAGGAACGACCAGTGTTAGTTTGTTTAAAGACAAATGAACAAGCAAAAAATAAACAAGATAAACCTTCTTCCTTTTCTGATAATGAAGTAATTTGAATCTACCCTCCCACTAAAGACAATTAAAATATCTGGATTAAATATTTTGCGAAATTTTCCCTTAAAGCCTCAAAAAATTTAACAGGATAGTGCGGTTTATTGAGCCAAGTTCCAGGAAAACATGACCATCCTGAAAGGTAAGCTGGGACCACCATTAACAAGTGGATGTTTTCTGATCCAGAAGAGGCTTCTGATTTCAAAGAGATTGCTAAAAGGCTGAGCAGAATTTTTTTTTTTTTTTTTTTGAGCAGCATTTTTGACAACCTCAGCAAGAGTCGGGAGTACCTATGATCTGGGATCACCTTAATGCAACTTAGGTCTTGAAATTATGCCTGGATCAAATCCCGGACACCTGGTTGAAACAAAAAAAATCCTATCTGGGGGAAGATACCATTATCCTAAATTATTCCTTCAAATAAATTTTCAAATACAATGGAACACACAGAATCAAAGATAACTGAGCTGAAATATGAAGAGATAATACAACACACCAAAAAATAAATATAAGTAACAGGCAAGAAAAAAGTCCAGAATTACCAAACAAAAAACAAACCAACTATGTTTCTGAAGATTAAAATAATCCTTTTAAATTTCATGGGGAATTAGAAAATATGAAAAGTGACACTGCAGATTTGGGAGAAATAAATTCTAGAACTGAAAATAAATTAAGAACTCGATGGGTGAGTTTGACGGCAAAAGAGTGTCACATAGTTGGTCAACAAATGTTATTTACTAGGAACAAATACTTTTTAAACGCCTAACATGTTCCAGGCAATGTTCTAAATCCATGGGTACTCAGTAAATGTAACAAATCCCCTTTTGTCATAGAACTTACAGCATAGTAGGAAAAAGAGAGAAAAAATGTGATGATGAAGGATATTTATGCTCCCTATTACTCTCACCTGCAGGATACCAAAGCCTTATTGTGGCACCAAGGGTTTTGCCATGGACTGAATATGTCTCCCCAAAATTAATATGTTGAAACCCAAACCCCCAAAATGATACTTAGGAGGTAGGGTTTTAGGGAGATGATCAGGTAATGAGGGTGGAGCCCTCATGAATGGGATTAGTGCCCTTATAAAAGAGACCCAGAGAGCTCTCTTGCCCTCTTTCCGCCATGTGAAGACATGAGAAGTCTGCCATCTGAAAGAGGGCTCTCTCCAGAGCCTAACCGTGCTGGTACCCTAATCTTGAACTTCCAGCCTCCAGACTATAAGAAATAAATTTCTGTTGTTTATAAGCCACCCAGTCTATGGTATTTACAGCAGTCTGAATGAACTAAGACAACCCTTAACATAAAGCTGATTTGGCCTAAGGCACATTCTCTGAGCAAATGATTGGGCTGCTAGGATTACAGTTTTGGAAGAAAGCTCTGGACAATATACACTATGATTATTTATCACATAATGACCATGGAACTGCAGAAAGTTTTCAAGAACACAATCTGACTAAAACATGGACAAAAGAGAAAATTTTGGATAATAAAACATGTAAAATATTCAGGACTTGGAAACGTTTGCCAAAACACACAAACTCCCTTCTTTATTTAAAACTAGAAGTTAGGTATGAATCATCATGCAGATCACATAAAAGAATCATGTTGCAAAAGCAGAAAGCCTTGTCTCCTGCTGGGAAAAAACTCACCATCGTGGTGACAGGAGAAAGTCATTTTTTCCTGTGACTATTTGGAGGCTGTATGACATTTCAAAAAAAATTTTTCTTTGGAAGAGCCAGTTTTAAAATATGAGTAATACAGTATATGACCTGGCCAGCTAAGCACAAATTCACCTAACGAATCCTAGATCCTTCCACAAACATCGTCTTGTAAAAGCATCCCTGCTCTTTTTCAGACCGTGGCTTGAGAGGATGATCTAAAGAAAGTTTAACTAGCAGACTTTGATGCTTTTCACTTGAGATTATAGGAGATAATACTTTATTCCCATTTTCACTATGCATTTAATCTTGGCAGAAAATACTAAATTAATTTCATCACACTGAAAAAAAGAGAGAAGTAAGTGAACTGGAAATAGCTCAGAAAAAACTCTCCAGAATACAGGATGAAGATATCAAAGGATGAAAGATACTAAGAGGGTTCAGTGGACATGAATAGTATCATGAGAAATTCTAAGACACACATAACTGAAATCTCCAAAAAGGCAGAAAAGAGAGAATGGGCAGAAGTAAGTCTTAATAATGGCTAAGAATTTTCCAGAACTGATGAAAGACATCACTCTCAAAATTCAAGATACCTAATAAATCCCATGGCAAATTAATGCTTTTAAAAAGAAAAGAAATTAAAACAGAGGCGCAGCATCTTTAACTGCAAAAAATCAAAGACAGATACTTTTTCAAGCAGCCCAGGTGGTGAGGATGCATTATCTTCAAAAGAGCAGGAGAGTGACTTCTGATGTTTCAAGGACAACTAAGCAAGATCAGAAGGCAATGGAAACAGATAAAGTAGGAAATGAAAATAACTGCCAGTGAAGAAAGTTAGAATTCTACAACCTAAAAATATCCTTCTAGGATGAAGGTGAAATCAAATGCTTTCAGATGAGAAAAAGCTGAGAGAATTTGCCAATAGCAGACCTCACTAAGGGAAAGTCTAAAGGAAGAACATGCAGGTATACCTAAAGTTGATGCTATACAACAGTCATAACATAATTGCCTAATAGTTATATGGAATGTAAAATGGACAACGACAACAGCTTGTGTGTTAGGAGAGACATATGTGAAATTAAGGTGTTCTAAAGTCCTCATCTTATCCAGGAGGAGGGTCAAAGTGCTAGTTAGCATTGTACCTTGATAAATCAAAGAATGCATGCTCACTTTGTAGGATAAGCACTAAGAGAATAATGAAAGTGTTTATCTTCCAATGGAGCAGGGAAAAGTGATATAATAAAAATATTCATTGTAAATAGGGCAAGGAAGGAGAGAAAAAGGACTGTTGAATAGAAAAAAAATAGAAAGCACCTAGAAAATGGTCAATTTAAATCCTAATATAACAGTATTCCACTCGATGTAAGTAGAATAAATAGGGATGAGTCTTGGCACATGTGGGATCTGAGTCCTAAGCCCAGATGGTGATGGAGAGAGAACCGAGAATGTTTTACCAGATCTTCCGAAGTCAGCGCCTGGAGCAAGTTGCTTTCACAGCTGCAGCTGGTGCTGGCTGAGGTGTACAAGGAGAGAGAATCCATGCTGAGACAGGTGCTAGGACCCGGCCAGGGCTTGGTCACAGGTAGTGGCCAGAACCCTCTGTTCGAAGAACCCCTGGTCCCTGTAACCACTAGATGGCACAAAACCCAGGGTAGTGAAGAGAAAACTAGCATTGGGGCCAGACCACGTGGCAGCTAAAAATGAAACATCAGGTTAGTAAAAGAGACATGACCAGGGAAGGTGGAAGAAAATAGAAACCAGAGTCCATAGAACCAGTCAGAAAAATAGACAGCATGTAAAAGGAAATTGAAGGACTTATGAACTAGACTGGAACTACAGTGAACATTTCAAATGAGAGAGGAGATGCTGTGAATGTCATTTAATGAACATCAAATTAGGGTGATCACAAAATGAGACTAATGGCCGACTTCATTAGTACACAGAAACCCTCCTGGAAGGCTTAGCACTGTGTGATGGTGATAGTTGCTGTGATGGTAATGATAAGGAAGACAAGGATAAAATATGCCCAAATATGTCCTCTATACTGGACACTCATTTTGACAAACTCACAAGGTGTATAACAATAATGCTCAGTATGTAAAAAGTGCTTTATTATCCTTGAAATGCTGCCAGCTGTTCTATCATTATCTGCCTTGATCACCCAGAGCATCATTCTCCCTCAGTTATAGAAAAGGAAACAGGCTCAGAGTGGGGACGTGATATGCTTGAGGCCACTCAGGAAACCCACACTGTGATTCATGTCTTTTCATGTCATTCTATTTCTTTCTGTCACAGAAGGGACTGCATATATCATATCAGAAGACTCATCATTGTTACGATGTCAATTCCACCAAATTGATTTATAGAATCAATGCAATTGCAAAAAAAAAATGCTACCATGCTTTAATGAATAAATTGAAAAGCTTATTCTAAAATTCGTATGGAAAAGCATAGGAACTTGGATAGATAAAACAACTTTGAAAAAAAAAGAACAAAGTTGGAAAGCTTCTATTACCTGATTTCAAGACATTGTACAACTACAATGCGGTGTGAGCACAGAACACAAATATAAACAAATAGATCAAAGGAGCAGAATAGAAAGTATAGAAATAGACCCACAAATATAAACTCAATTGATTTTTGACAAAATTACAAATGGCAAGTCAATGGTCAAAAGGATTTTTTTTTCAAGTAATGGTGCTGAAACAATTTGAAAAAAATAAACCTTTGATCTATATCTACACTTTATAAAAAAATTAACTCAAATGTATTATAGAATTAAATCTAAAACTTTAAACCACTAACTTCCAAGAGAAAACATAGAAGAACTTTGTACCCTTGGATTAGGTAAAAATTTTTTTGATACGACCCCAAAAGCACAGTCCATAAGAGAATAAATGAATTCAATGGAAGTTCATCAAAATTAAGAACTTCTCTCCTTGAACAATACTGTTAACAGAATGAAAGACAAGATGCCATTTGGGGAAAATATTTATAAATCACATATCTATAAAGGACTTTTCTCCTGAACATATAAGAACTCTCAACACCGAAAAATGAGAAAACAAAGCAAAACAAAAATCTCAATTAAAAATATGGGCAAAAGAATTTGAACAGGCATTTCACCAAAGAAGATACACAGATGCTGAATGAAAGAAATCAGGCAAAATAGAGTATGTCATGTACAATTCCATTTATAAAAATCCTAGCAGATGCAAATTAATCTGTAGTGACGGAGAGCAAGTCAGTTACTACCTGGGCATGTAGAAGACAGGGATGGAGGTGGAGTTACACCAGGACCATTGCGGGGGGGGGGGGTTATGTTCATATTTATCGATTGTGGTTATGATTTCATGAGTGTATACATATGTCAAAACTTATCAAATTGTATACTTTCAAGAGGTACAGCTACTATATGTCCATTTTACCTCAATAAAGCTGTTTAAAAAGAAATGGAATATGACCAGAACTCCAGACACTCCCACCCCACCCCGTTGTGCTCCATTCAAATCATTAATTCTCCCTCAAAGCTAACAAGCATCCTGACTTCTAAGCACAGATTACTTAGACCAGCTTTGAACTTTACATAAATGGAATAACACAATACATAACACTTTGTGTCAAGCTTCTTTCACTCAATATTATATATGTGAGATTCACCTGTGGTATCATAGGTCTAACAAAGTTAACTGCCTACTAAAACAAAACCGCAACACTTCTCAGAGAAATATAACAAAATCCAATGTCTTCACACCATAACATTCATGATGTCTGGGATACAATCCAAAATTACTCAAAACACAAAGAGCCAATGACTTTAAAGCAGCTGGTATAATGATGCTCACTGAGCAAAATGACAATTGGAATCAAAAATGGGAAATTTCAGGAAAGAGAGAGGAAGTAAGAAGTAACAAAGTGAAAATTCTTGTACTGAAAAATGCACTATCTAAAATTAAAATTCACCAAATGACCTTAATAGCAGAATGGAAATGACAGAAGAATAATCTATATATAACTTGAAAATAAATACATCAGTAAAAATTATCCAATCTCATGAAGAGAAAGAAAACAGATTTTTAAAATGATCAGAGTCTTAAGAACCTTTGTTACAATATGAAAAGATTTAAGATATCAAAAATTAGAGTACCAGAAGCATGAGAAAGAGAGAGAAGAGAACAGAAAATATACAGTAGCCCAAATTTCCAAAATTTGGTGGAAGTCATGAATGTACAGAGTCAAGAATCTCAATGAAACTCAAATGGGATGAGTAAGAATTAAACTTAAATAAATCATGCCTAGGCACATAACAGTCCAACTGCTGAAGACCAAAATTAGAGAGAAAAGCTTGAAAGTGGCCAGAAACAAAATGATACATCATAACAATATGAATTTTCACAGACATCTCATCAGAACCAGGGAGGCAAGAAGACAGTGGAAAGGATTTTAAGACAACCTTTAAAAGAAAAGGATCGGTGACCCAGAATTGTAGAGAGAAAACATCCTTCAAGAATAAAGGCAAAATGATGAAATGTGCAGATAAAGAAAAACTAAAAGAGCTCATTGCCACCAGAAACGACAGGAAGTTCTTCAGGATGATACCCGAGGGGAACTATCTTCAGGAACAAATCTTCTAAATTTGTAAATAAATGGGTAACAAAAGAACTTACTTTTTCCTCTGAATTTCTTCAAAATAGCTATGCCTATTTAAAGCTAAAATTCTAGCATTTTCTTGTGGGGATTAGTGTAGGTAGACTATAATGGATGACATATAATGACTATATTACAATGACTATAACAGCGTGGCGTGTGTGAGGATGAGGTGGAATGGACCTATTCAAGGGCAAAGTTTCTGCATTTTCCCTTGAATTTGGACAATACTAACTCTGAACCAAAAGTCCCAGCCACCCTGGCAACCCTTAATCCAAATTTCTGTATTGTCCATGGAGTGAAACCATCACTCCTTGGGCTGTTTCCTGCATAATAATTTGGAAAATAGTTTTGGGGAGAAAACTGGAGTGAGTGTGGGCTCGTGTCGTTTGCTTCCCATCTCTTAGGGTTATAAAGATCGTAGTCCTGCAGTGATTAGTTGCTTCTTTTCCTACACAAATGTTTATCGTGCTTTTGTCATGAGGAAAAGGGTAAATGTAATGCCAGCTCTTCCACCACGGTCAGAACCAGAAGTCCTGCCAACAAGGCTGCTGACGCTGAGAATTTTGGACTTGATTCTTTTGACTGAATGAAATCATTGGAGATTTGAAGTGGTGGGGTGACAGTGGTAATGGTAAATGAGCAGTACTCGTTTTCGAAAGATCTCTGATCGCAGGGTGGGGGATGGATGGAAAGGAAGGTTAAGTGGGAGGCAGGGAGACCACAACCACCATAGTTACCATGCGTTAATAGTTGACAATTTGGGCTTCCCTTGTGGCGCAGTGGTCGAGAGTCCGCCTGCCCATGCAGGCGACAGGGGTTCGTGCCCCGGTCCGGGAGGATCCCACATGCCGCGGAGCGGCTGGGCCCGTGAGCCATGGCCGCTGAGCCTGCGTGTCCGGAGTCTGTGCTCCGCAACGGGAGAGGCCACAACAGTGAGAGGCCCGCGTACCGCAAAGGAGTTGACAATTTGCGCCCCGCTAGATTGTTTTACCTGCGTGATCTCCTGGCTAATCCTCACACAACCCTAAGAGGTAAGTATTATTGTCATCTCATTTTCCCAAGGAGAAAAATGAGGTCCAGGGAGGTTTCAAAACTCAACAAGATCTCCGAGTTTGTTAGTGTTTGGAGCTGAGACTTGAACTCAATTCTGCCTCAGAAGACTTCCTGAGTTGATCTCTATTGGAAAGCTTTTGTCACCATCCAAATGAAATGGGTGACCAAGGGTAGGTGCAGGCTGTGTCTCAGGCCCTTTCCTTGTCTTATCCAGATACCTTGGTCCCTGCCCAGCCTGCAAAATTCCTGCAATATTTCCTTCTGTTTCCCTCATCCCTCCAGCAGGGGATGCTCTTCCATGTAGGCAAAGTGGGAGCAAACACTAAAGACTCACCCAATTCTACCCTGAAGTCCAGTCTGGGGATGCACCCTGCTAAGGTTACCCATGGAACTAGTGCCACAGCTCAACTGGGATGCTTGTTTTCTGACTCCAGACCCAGTTCCTCCCCAGTATGGCCCGTGCAGAAGTCAAATGGATGTCGGAGAATGACTCTGGAGTATTGTAAACATAATCACCCTGATTTATAACATTGATGACACCATGCTGACTGCAACCAATGAGCAGGAAATAGCGAGTATTTTAGCTGCCTTAGTAATACATATGCCTACTACAGGCAGTCAGAGGCCTGCCACCACACAGGAGCCTCTGGGCACTCAGTGGTCCGGCCCATGTCAGGATACCCTCTCCAAGGCAAAAGACACGTTGCTGCTCCCTGAACCGCCTACCATGAAAAAGAAGGCCCAGCGCTTGTTAGGTTTTTTTTTGGTGAGTTTAAAGAAATCCATATTGGAGTATGGGGTTCACAATGTGTACTGCTATTCTCTGCCTTTCGTCTCTCCAACAAGTATCTCCCACCATATTCCCACTTGCAATTATGTCCCAGCCACACGAGTTTTCCTGTAAGTCCTGGAATAACCTCTGTCCTGCCTCAGGACCTTTACACTTGCTACTCTGTCCTTTGCTTATTTCACCTTCAGTCTTTAGCCCATAGGTATTGACTCGATTTCACTGCTTCATAAATGATTCCCTGAACACCTGACCGAAAGTGGATTCCCATACACACCCTTACTGTCCATTTTAGTCCCTTGTTAGTTTCCTTCATGACATAACATTTATCTTATCTGTTTATCTTTCTTGCAGATGTTTTAGCTACTGGTTCATTGTCACTCCAACACTGCTTTTTAAATTCTTGACAATTTCAATATCTGCATAATCGGAACTTTCCAGTCCCTGGACCTTCTCCTCCCCTACAATGATGCTTCCCTCCCTTCTGTCTAAGACACACACTCCCATGGCCACGCCCTTCATCTCGTATTTACCAATGACTGTGTGATCTTCATTATAATCCCTCAACTAACATGCTCCTTTCTCTCCTTGTCATTCTAGCAAAATCAAACCCTGATAGAATCCTGCCCTTCATCTACTCCTTGGGTGCAGCTGTACAGCTGAAGGAGATGGAAAAAAACACACATGGCCATAGGGACTGGTCGTTCCTCCACTTTACGCTCTATAAACACAAGGGACCCCTCACCACGCAGAAATTACACTATGTATCTCTAATCCATTCTTCCCGATTTCCTGTGACTATTTCATACTTTCACCTCTCTCCTAAGATTTCCAAAACAATCTCCCCATTGTGGTCCTAGGCTGATGACTTTATTTCTTGCTGCATTGAGAAAATTGAAACAATCAAAAGAGAACTTCTGCAAGGTTCCAGCTCAACATTCTTCTGCTTTCTTACAGATATGTCCTTAAACTCTTCCTTCCCCGTAGTATAACTAAGGATGAAGCATCTGTGCTCCCAGCCAAGGCCAACACCTCTACTTGTGTACAAGACCCACTCCTTCATCAACCCACGGACCACGCTCCAGCAATTCTCTCCTCTCACCCCCGCACCATCAAGGTTTCCCTCTCCACTTGATCATGCCCCTTGGCTAACAATCATGACATCTTCCTGCCAAACTCTGCGGCAGGTACCCTGGGATGCACAAAGGTGAATAAGCAGGTTCCTGCAGTCATCCTTTCCCTTATGTAATGATAATGTGGTTTTTGATATGAGACAAAGGGAATCTCTGTTCTCTCCGTGGGGTAATGGGAGGTGGAGTTGGGAGCTCAACGTGCGGAACGCAACACCGGAACACGCAAGACATACTGGAAAAGTTTCGAGTAATTTCACTCTGGTCTCTCCTGGCCATCATTCCCTCAGGAAACGGAGTCCCCTTGTAGGGAGAGTGAGTCTGCTCAGCTAAATAGGGAACCAATCTCATCCCATGGGGAAGGGGTTGGCATCCAGGGACCCAGGGTGTAAACACACAGAACAGAGACCCGAGGTCCCTGGAAGAGGTGGGGCTAACGTTGGTAATCTGCTAAGGGGTTGGTACCTCGTCTAGTCCCTGAACTCAGGTTACTCATAAAACAACTCAGAATGAAACTACTAAGATTTCAGAGACTGGTGTGATCTCTTCTAGATGAGGAAACACGAAAGAGGTAGCATTAGACCGGGGCATGACAGCATGCCAAAGAGGCATCACCATAAGTTAAAGAAGAGAGGCATTGATTCTCAGTAGGGGATTCATAGCTTCCAGGAGCAATGTGCCAATCACCTAGCTCACTGCCAAGGGAAAGATAGAAGGTCAGCCACTGAGTAGGGATCTTTGGAATTCCAGCCATTCCTCAGGGCAGGACTTGGAGTCAAACACTGTTTGCAGTTACTTCATGACAGTTGTTACCCAGAGTCATTGAGCAAGGTCCCTGGCTGCTGGGATCTAAGCACTGCAGTGCTCTTCAAGCCTCACCTGTGTTTGAGACACAGATTTTGCTGGTCGACCTTCAGAAGTCTGTCTTGGTTATTTATCAACCAGTGCAGCTCAGTTCCAGCCATGATGTGTTTTCTGTGCACATCTATGAACTGAGTTACTTAAACCGCCACAGCTCAGACTGCAACTGGGAGGCTAATACCTTCAGGTAGATTCAGTCAAGGGTCGTCACTGCTAGAAAGCAGTGTCCAGTGTTCACAAGCAGATGTCCAGATGTGGATGTCGGTTTGCAAGGCTCTGACTTGGTACTTGTAAAATAGTTGAGAAAACGGATGGAGAAATAGCAGCTATGTAACTTAGAGTGTTTCTCAAGAGTCAGCCTGGGCCAATGATTAACGTACTATGATGTACACATAAGAACTGTGTAGGGGTGAGCTGATGAATGTCAGTGGCCTTGTTCACAGGAATAGGGAAGGCAGAAAGGAAGAAGAGTTGTCACGGAGGGAGATGGAAGGTCGACAGATTGGAGCATAAATCAGGAATCAATCATTTGACATTTCAGCCGGCCCTCACTTCACTTTTCCAGACATGTCACCTACATTAGCTGTTCCCAAATATTTGTTCATGGTCCAGACATTTGCAATCAGCCTCACTTGGGGAGTTGTTAAAATAGATCCTATACAACTTTTATAGAGGCCATCTAACCCCAAGTGTGATGCGCCTGAGATTCTATAGAAAAAGAATTAATTACCTGAGAAGCCGTCACACAGGAAAATAGAACCAACTCACCTGCAGGTACAATAATTTTGAGAGGTTTTATCTTAAAACGTAAAAGTTGAAATCATACGCCCAGGAATGGATTAATAAGGCTTACCGTCCAGTCTTACATCAAACATAAGAAATCATTATTCCTATTTTTGGTTTGCTGAAATACAAAGTAATAACCCTGACCACTTCCAGGTAAATAAGAGGTTTATTATTTTAATTAAAATGACACTTGTAATAACAGGAATTCTATAGTGACAAGAAGAACCAAGCTGTGGGCTTCCCTGGTGGCGCAGTGGTTGAGAGTCCGCCTGCCGATGCAGGAGACACGGGTTCGTGCCCTGGTCCGCAA
The DNA here is from genome assembly GCF_964374135.1 of Grampus griseus. Lineage (NCBI taxonomy): Eukaryota > Metazoa > Chordata > Mammalia > Artiodactyla > Delphinidae > Grampus > Grampus griseus. The sequence goes on from NC_139018.1 coordinate 10,252,477, forward strand.
CGGAAGAGGCTACAGCAGTGAGAGGCCCGCGTACCGCAAAAAAAAAAAAAGAAGAACCAAGCTGTAGCATGAGGTGGCTTCAGAAAATTATCAACGTTATATTGTATTAGTCAGAACAAATTAGGTTATGCTTCAGCAAGAAACAATCTCCGTAACTGCAGTGACTTAATGACAAAATTTCTCTCATGTGAGTTGGTTACAGGTTTATCTACACATTCACATAGATTCCATTTTCTTTATCGTTTACCTGTCCACACTCACTTAGGTTGTTTCCATATCTTGCCTATTGTGCATACTGCTGCAATGGACATGGGAGCACAGATGTCTTTTTGAGATACTGATTTCATTTCCTTGGAAATGCACTCAACAGTGGAATTGCTGGATCATATGGTAGCTTTATTTTTAGTTTTTGGGGGAACCTCCATACTGTTTTTCATAGCGGCCACACCAATTTACATTTCTACCAACAGTGCATGAGCGTTCCCTTTTCTCCACACCGTCACCAACATTTATGTCTTATCTTTTTTTTTTTTTTTTTTTTTTGCGGTACGCGGGCCTCTCACTGTTGTGGCCTCTCCCGTTGCGGAGCACAGTCTCCGGATGCGCAGGCTCAGCGGCCATGGCTCACAGGCCCAGCCGCTCCGCGGCATGTGGGATCTTCCCGGACCGGGGCACGAACCCGCGTCCCCTGCATCGGCAGGCGGACTCTCAACCACTGCGCCACCAGGGAAGCCCTATGTCTTATCTTTTTGACAATAGCCATTTAACAGGTGTGAAGTGACATCTCATTGTGGTGTTGATTAGCGTTCCCTGATGATTAGTCATGTTGAGCATCTTTTCATGCACCTGTTGGCCATCAGTATGTCTTCCTTGGAAAAATGTCTCTTCGGGTCCTTTGCCCATAAAGTGGCCCAGCCTTATAAATGCTGCTCAGTTCAGGTCTGTGATGCATGTGTTCCTCCAGTTGCCAGCATGAAAGGATGTAAAGTCAGCCATTGGCTAGACCTGGGAAGCAGGGGAATTCCGGAATTGGCTCTTACCACTTGCTAAACTTCTTGACATCAAGACCAGACATAGCGCATCTGGGAGGACAATATGTCGCTACTCCTTTTCTTCCATTACACGCTTCCTTGCAGCCCATGTTGAGCAGCCAGCCTTCTCCCCTAGTTACAAATGCAGAGTAGACGTAATTTCCAAGGTGCTTAGAATGCCAGGCACTAAACTCCTGTGCACGTGTGTGTGTACGAATGTGTGTACCCACACACCAAGGATATTAAACTTACCGTAATGACTCACAGCCCATCACAGGATGGCACTAACCCAAAAAACTAAAGGGACACAGAGATTTCAAATGATCATGCGTGCACAGCTAATATGCTAAGGCCCATCAGTACACTTTAAAAGGGAGAAATAATAATAATTTCAAATAAATCATAAGATCAAGGTGGTGCTCCTAGCATCCGTGGGAAGATTCATCTGGAACGATACACTGAGATTTGCTGCTCAGACTGATTGCAGCGTGGTAGACAAAATCAAGGTAATCAGCTGGTTTCTGGCTAGGGCCTTTACTAAAACCAAACTTAAGCAGCAAAGGAAAGAAGTTGGAGCAAAACAGAAAATTGTAGGCTGTGGAATAAAGGTATTTACTCAGCGACTTCCTCAGATTAAAGGCTTTATAGCTCCAGGGCTCTGAGAGATCCAACCCGTTAGGATCCTAATGGCTCCCAGACGTATAGTTCTGTCCTGGTGTGACGGTTTAATATACTGAACTTAAAGTTGCAGGGGAAAGTACCAAGAGCACTTTTTGTTGATTCGTTCATGAGTTCAGGCATGCAGGAACTCACACTACATCTACAGGCGTGACTTAGAAAATCACAGCTGGAGACCTATTTCAGAACTGCCCTGAGCTCAGGAGAATGGCAAACCCTCAAGAATTACCAAAGGGTTGGGTAGAAGACAAGTCACAGTTTCAGAAGAGTTTATGCATGAAAGTTAAAGGTTATAAATACATTCATCAATTATTTCTCCAGTGGCTCTGATAGATGTGCCAGGCACTGGACCAGAGGCTGGATGTGGCCAAGATGTTAACAGTCGCAAGTATCTACAGGCTCCTCTTCATTTCCCAGCTTCCCTTGCAGTAAGGTGAGGGTCCTGTGGCCAATGGGAAGTGAGCAGAGTGAAGTGTGTGGCTTCCAGGCCAATGGAGTTAGGAGCTAGTGTGTCTGCTTTCTCTTTCCCTGCGCCGTGGAGGCCATGTTTCCAGAAGGTGTAACTATGATATGGAGAAGGGTCCCTAACATTCCTGTGCTAAGACCCTGCGATTTGGAAATTATTGCAACAGCTAGTGTTAGTGATCTTGGCTGGGGACTCAGGACAGAACAAGCCAGACCTGGTCTTTGCCTTTATGGACGCTACACTCTAGTGGGAATGGTGCTCTAAGTTTTTGCAACTGCCTTTAGAATTCAGACCTCAGATTGTGCCAAAATTATTAAACTGCGTTTTAAGCGCAGGGTATGGTACTGAAAACAAATTATGCCTGATTACATTGGCATTTAAGAGTTTAATTCCACTAGTACAATCATGCAATAAATATTTTTTGAACTCTTACAATGTACTAGTTATTGTTCTAGGGGATACAGCAACGGGCAAACCAATGTGTCATGTTTATAAAAGACTTATAGCCCAGTGAGAGAGACAGACATAAACAAATTAACAAATATATATATTACAATTAACAAATAAAATACATAATGTAAATATAGATATACAGTATAATGTCAGGTAGTGATTAGTGCCATGAAGACAAACAGAGCAGCTCAAAGACATTGTGTCATAATTAGGAGGGCTGATATTTCAGATGGGGTGGCCAAGGAAAGCATTCTCTGTGGAGGCCCATTTGAGACATGACTTCAATACATTGTAGGGCCATCCATGAGGACACCCAGGGCGAGAATATTCTAGGGAAAGGGGCCAAAAAGGGCGAGTACCAAAGCCATTCTGGCAGGTCAGGCTCTGTGCCCAAACTCTGGGAAATGGCAGATCCACCAATTGCAAGGAAAACTTGTGGTCAGGCTTAAGTGGGCCAACTCACATTTCTGGAAAATACATTAGGCTCCCAAATCTATATTCCCAATGATTTGACCGACCTTATACTTTGGATTTAAGCTGTGTCCATGCATTTTTGAGCAAATAGAACTTATTAAAGTCACATTTTGCATTGTTCATGTTAATATCCATGTGGATTTCCAGTGATGTCACCTACTTTTTGATGCCCCAGCTCCAGATTTCTGCAGCCATAAATTGCTTTCCCTGCCTAATCCCTGGGTACCCAAATAGACCCAATGGATCTGTTAAAGCACAGAAAAAATATCGTAAAATTTTATTAATATTTTTATCTCCTCCTTAAAATGTCTGTTTGTATTTGTTTCATTAAGGCAAATAACGCATCAGGGCAGTCATACATGTATATAATTTATAAATAAATGAAGAAACATGCTTTGGAGGTACTACTTTTTCATTTTACTAATAGAGATGCATCAGCCCATTAGGCTTATTCAAGCCTTTGTCACATATGTTGTTGTGAGTCATGGCTGCCCACAGTTTGGGAGAACAGCTCCAACTTGCCTAGTTGACCAGATGACCAATACAATTAGATATTACGACAAAAAATCTGAACAAGGATCTTGATGGGTGCCGATTTTGCATTTTGAAGCTTTTTTTTTGAGGTACGCGGGCCTCTCACTGTTGTGGCCTCTTCCGTTGCAGAGCACAGGCTCCGGACGCGCAGGCTCAGCGGCCATGGCTCACGGGCCCAGCCGCTCCGCGGCATGTGGGATCTTCCCGGACCGGGGCACGAACCTGCGTCCCCTGCATCGGCAGGCGGACTCTCAACCACTGCGCCACCAGGGAAGCCCTGAAGATGTTCTTTACATGCAAAAATATTGGATTTCCCAGAGTCATTCCTTATCAATGAGGCTATAACAATAATCCGAAGGCGGTCTCCAGTCTCTGATTAGAAGAAACATACGTGGTGCAAACTGCAAGAGGATAAGTGAACGACAAACACAGACCTTACAACCTCTCCAGGCACCAGGGTCAAAGCCAAAATATGACGTGGCCATAGTGTGCATAATATATACCTTGTAACATACAAACAGAGAAGGAGGAACGCTGCTGGTGTTCCAGGGCAGAACTGGGCAAGTCGCTTAAATTATCTGAGTTTCGGTTGCTCATCTGCAGAGCGAGATGATAACAGGCAGTGACTGTTCCACAGGGCTGTTGTGAGGCTGCCAGAGGCAATATCCACGAAGACTGTGACCTGCACATTGTATGGGAGGAAAATTGCCACTGCCTTCATTAAGGCGCTTCTATACGCTTGGGCTGTACACCGGCATCTCATTCAGAGCTCCCCCCAAAAATCTAAAGTAGACACGATCGCTATTTCATTGCTGGGCTCACAGAGATTAAGTAATTTTCATAAGGTCCCGCAGTTAGTAAGCAGTTGACTAGAATTGAGCCCTGTACCATCTGACTCCACATGGAAGTCTTTCCACTCCATCAGGCAGACGTCCAAGAGGTAGGGCATTTGGAAGAAAGCCATAGTGGTAAAAGAGATGTCCTTGGGGCAATCTCGTTTTTCAAAGACCCTGCAAGAAACTGTCACCTATGTGAATACAGCATCCTTCTGTTTGGTTGTTAAGTTATAAAGAACCGACGATGTATTTTTTTTCATAGAAGCCACCCATTCTTGTTGTGAAAACATCAATACACAGGAATACGCAGAAAGAGGAAGTAAAATTCACCCCAGCTGGTAAGCGTGCGTCATTCCAGGGTGATAATCCGGAGTTTGTCTCCTTCCAGAGCCCGCTATGCATATTCTTTAGTTGCTACATATATAGGTTCTTACCCTCTACAGTGTATTGCGAATGGCATTATTCTCTTATTTCCTCATGTTCAAACCAAACCGAAAGACCAAGAGGGCAGAGAAGGGGAATCAATATTTACTGAGTGTCCACGACATACCAGCCCTTTACATATATTCACTGATTTCTACCCTAAAAGTCACCCTACGACCCTGGAACCAAAATCCCCACTTACGGATAAGGACAGTGAAGCCATGAGGGGTTAAGTAACTTGTCCACAGTGAACTGAAGCCAACTCTGACTGTCCCCAAATCCCCCCTTCTTGCCAAAGTCCACACTGACCCAAGCAGTGTCAGGACCACGATTTTTCCAGAGCTCTGCGTACAAGAAAGGGGAGCCCCAAGTCCCATGTGGGGATGGGGATAACACGTCTGCGTGTGTGTGCGCATGTGTGTGCACGTGTGTGCGCGTGCGTGTGTGCGCGTGCGCATGCGCAAAGAGTTTACCTTCGACCCCTTGAACGGTGCCAACCTCCCTGATAGGCCTGAAGCTCCAGCCCACGGGAGGAGGCCACGCGGCCCTGAGTCCCTTCCCCTCAGTTTCCAGCGCCTGAAGCTGAGTCACTTACACAGCCTCCCCCACCTGCTTCCCCTTTACCCCCTGGAGGCCAGAGGTGGAGGACGAGGGCAGAGGAAGGCCTAGAAAACACACATCCTCACTGTTTGCTCTGTGAAGACCCTCTTCCCAGGAGGCAGTGTTGACCTAGCTGTGTTTACCTTTCTTGCCCAACACTCTGTAAGGTGGATGGTTGAATACGAGGCCCCAAAGCCTGTGTAAGTAGAATGGAAATCATTGATTATGCCTAAATTCTGGGGGCAACTGTGTTTTTGTTCCCAGTCATTTCACTGAATTATTTCATTTCTAGTTGCCTGCTGTTAAAATCACCATAGCACAGCTCCAAGGATGAAAAAAAAAAAGGGAAATCATATTTATTGAACCAGACTTTTCATGATTGGTATCGCAGGTAATCAATCCTCCCTGGAACCCCGTGGTGGGGAAATTATCATCCCCATTCCACAGAGTAGATGAAACCAGTAAGTGGATCCAGGTTCTCAGCTCCTAAAGGCAAGTCTGGGATTTGAACTGCTTCTCTGCTCCAAACCTGGAAGCCTTTTTGACATCAGGAAGGGGAAGGTGGAGGGGAGAGAGGGCAGTTCCTTATAAAGTTCCACGTGGAAGATCCTATCACTAGCCGTTCCACCCAAGAGAAATGAAAACATGTTCACACAAAGACGTGCACGTGGACGCACACAGGCGCCTGATTCCTAACAGGCAACATCAGAAGCAACCCTGACGCCTCTCAACAGATACACTGATTGTGGTCCATCCCTACGATGGAATTGTACTCAGCAAGAAACACGAGCAAATTGCTGATAGAAACAATGACTTGGATGAATTTCAAAAACATGCTGCTGAACAAAAGACACAAAAAATGTACAGAACGTAGTCTTCCATTTACATGCCCTTCTAGAAGATGCTAGACTAACCTATGGAGACCAACACCCAAACGGAAGGTACTTTCAGGGGGAGATTGGGAGGTAAATGGAAAGGAACTTCCTGGACTGAGGGATGTGTTCCATAATGTTGATCCGAGTGGTGGTTACACAGAAGTACACAATTGTAAACACGTATTGTGCTGTACGTTCAGGATTTATGGTTTTACTGCATGTAAGTAACACCTTGGTGAAAATAAATACATAAAAAGTAAGGGAAGAGAGCACGGCACGTATCAAGGTGGTAGCAATTGAGAAGAGGTTCAAGAAGGAGGTTTCATCGATTCAGTCTATGTATGCTCTCCAAGCCTCCCCTGCGGAGTGGATATAACAAGATCTTCATTGCAGAGCTGATGGGAAGATGAGAGTCTGTGCACACAGTGCACGGTACCCAGTAGCCAAGCAGTGAATGGGGAGCTTTGCTGGGATTATGCTGTGAGCAGCTGGGGCAGGGAATGGCAGGGTCAGCTCCTGGGCAGGTGGGGCCAAGGAGAGAGGCCCCCGCACATGCCAGGCTGAGCCTCAGGGAAAGCGGAAGGAGGGGACAGCGGGCATGACGCAATCCCCTTCCCTGGGTGGCATTTCACCATTACAGCTCAGCCTCCGCTCTGCTGACCTCCCATGAACGATTCCCCTTTTCTCGTGGGGCAGAGGAGGAAGCAGATGGGGAAGCCGCTCTGGGTGATGGGGGAGGCCAGGCATGACAAGCAGGACAACCAGGCTGTACGTCCAGGCTGTAAGAGACAACCGGCCACCGCTCTCCCCTCGGCCTTCCCATGGCGGGGACACATGGGAGGGTCCTCAGATGATGACTTCCGACTGGCCTCAAATAGACAAAAGAACTGCTTGTTTTTTAATCTAAGAAGTTGCATGCCCCATGCAAATCTTTAGCATCCTGAAGGTTTTCACATTTTCACCCCAACAAGGTACCTTAACCATCTGATGATAAAACAAAAACAAAAACGTTCCATTTCTGTTCTCCTTCATTTATTTTAACTCAGTTCATCAAGCACCCTGGGAGCACCCATTTTGCGCTCAGCCCAGAGTCAGAGAGATGGAAAGACCAGGGCCTTGGCCTCAGTTAACCGCAGTCTGGTGGCAGAGCTGTGCCTTGCCCTGAAGTCACACAGCCTGGTTCGACTCTCCCCTGCACCACTCCCCAGCTCTGTGACCTGGGGCTAGCTGCTTGACATCTATGAACCTCAGTTTCCCCATCTGTAAAAATGGGGGTAACAGAAGTACCCACCTCATTAGGCATATTGTGAGGATAAGAAGAGTTCTTCTCTCTGAAATGCTTGGGATGGCGTCTGGCATGCACGACCTGCCCAGTAAGCATCAGCTATTACGATAAATGTTATAAAGGAGGTGGATGAAGCACTGTGGAAGCAGCAAGAAGGGACACCAGGACATTAAGGTGGGGGATCAGGAAGGCTTATCGATGAGTCTGTCCTGGACCCGGATGAGGAGGGACACACAGTGTCAGCCATGCAAGGAGGCAGAGAAAGGTGCTTCCCTCGCGAGATGGAGAGCAGCCTGGCAAACGCTGGCAGCCTAGGAGGCAGTGCCGGGCCAGTGACAATGTGACAGTGAGATGGAGGTGTGAGCGTGACTGGGGTCTCGGTCAGGGATCAGCACGTTTGTTCTGGGAAAGCCGGACAGTAAATATTTTAGGCTTTGAAGGCCGTACAGTTTTTGTCACAACTACTCAACTCTGCCCCCGGAGCATGAAAGCAGTGTTGGACAATGAACGAACGGGCGTGGCTATGTCCCCGTGAAACATAAAATGTGGATGCTGAGAACTGAATTTCATTTCATTTTTAGTGTGTTACAAAATATGATGCTTCTTTTGATTTTTTTTTCTCAAGCATTGAAACACGTAGAAGCCATTCTTGGCTTGCTGGCCGTAACAAAAGCAAGCAGCAGGCCAGACGGGCCTGTGGGCCATTGTTTGCCGGCCCCTATGGAGGGGAGGCTGGGATGAGCCCAGGGGAATGAGATGGGGTTCAAGCTGTGGTCCACAGTACCAGGGAAGGGGAGGGGGACAGAGGGGGACTAGATGGATGGAGAGTTAGGGTTTGCTGGGTGGGAGCAAAGGAAAAACAAAGGGAGCTGAAGGTTGTATGAGTGTCCTGTTGCTGCTGTAACAAATTACCGCAACTTACTTGCCTAAAACAACACAGATTTATTATGTTACAGTCCTGGAGGTCAGAAATCTAAAATCAAGGTGGAAGCAGGGCTAAATTCCTTCTGGAGGCTCTGGAAGAAAATTCCTTCCCTTGCTTTCTCCAGCTTCTAGAGGCCACCTGCATCTCTGGATCCGAGGCCCCTTCCTCATGTCACCCCGACCTGTCTTTCCATTGTCATGTCTGCTTCTCTGACTCCAACCCTTCTTCCCCTCTTTTATAAGAACCCTTGTGATTATATTAGGCTCACCTGGATAATCCAAGATACTTTCCCATCTCAAGATCCTTAATCTTAGGCACATCTGCAACATCCCTTTTGCCATGTAAGGTGACACATTCACAGGTCCTGGGAATTAGGACATGGGCATCTCCGGGGACACTATTCTATTGATGACAAAGGTATTGACAGAAATGGGCCGACCATGAGGTTTAAGCAGATGACACCACACCATCTCCATGTGTCCACAGTGGCAGTCATTAGGGTCAGGGACAGAGGGAGAGGGGCAACCAGAGGGGGCAGTAGATGAAGAGCTCATAACAGAGGCCTCCGACCTGACATCGAAGGTCAGGGTGGGTCATATGCGGGCGGAGAGGAGTGAAGGAGGTCGTGGGAGATGAGAAGGAGAAGGGAGGGGCCGGGGCTGCGGGTACCGTCCACAAGGATGGTGAGTGATGCAGAGCAGACCAGGCTGGGCCCAGACGTCCTTCTCCTGTGATGTAGGATGGGCCTGTGGGTGTCAGGGGTAAGGCTAGGGCAAGGTGGGACTGTCCAGGGAGGCGGCTACCTAATTCCTGGGGGAGTAAAGGTTTGGAGGCAGTGGTGGGGATCTTCTCATGGCAGGTGTGTTGGAGAATAAACAGCCCCTACTGGAGAGGACTTTCGGGGAAGCAACGTCTCTGGGGAAGCTGGGTCTCAGCTATCTGGTTAGTACACGGAAGGAGGGGAGACTGTGGGGTGACGTGATGGGGCCCTGAGCCCCAGATCTCAGATGGGGTAGAAAAGAGGAAAAAAAGAGAGATGCTGTGAAATGCCCCTGTTTTCCGGGGCCTGCCAGCCGGCTGTGAATCTGTCTTTGGAGTCTTGGCTCCTTCCTTTCATGGGGGTTGGGAGAGACTCTACCTGGGGGATGGGAGGGTTGGCGGAAAGAGAACTGAACAGAAAGTCGGGACATGTGGATTCCAGCAGGGCTTCCAGGGAACCCTGAGGTCCGCCCGTGCATCCCGCCACCTACCCCCAATGTCAACCCTCATCTGTTGCTCCTGCCTCCTGTTTCTCTCTCACACCCATCCCCCATCTCCACCTCTCCCTCACCGGGACATCTGAAAGGGCCTCTGTGGTTCCCAGGGGCTTGGGCCTCCACCAGGCTATGAGTTTCTGAGCAATTGAGACCACATCTTTTCACCTTCACAAACTCTGAGCCAATAGGTGATCAATACGTAATATTTAGTGAGTCACATGAACAAATGAACAGATACAGAGGAGGGAGCAAGGCTGAGGGGTTTCACTGTCAGCATCACGGTAACTGTGCCTCAGTTTCCTCGTCTGTACTAAGGGAATATTAATGGTACCCACCACTCAGGATTAAAACAGAGCCTGGAAGGTAGTAAGCGCTCACAAAGGATCAGCTATGATGCGATGCAGGTAGTGACAGACCACACATTGGAGTTAGTTTGGGGGGTTGTACTGTAACATGAAAGCAGCAAGAGACTCATGAAAACCAAGCAAACAGAAATGTTTAAAGTCAACAGGATAGAAGGCAACAAGGTAAATCGAACCATTGCAACCCAAGGTCTATGTTGGGCAAGTTGGAAGAGCCCTATTGCTCTCTGTTATCTGAGACACCCACTCAGGGTTTATACTTCTGCAAAACAAGTCCCAAAGTCCTTCAAGGTCTCCTGCACATCCGGCCCTCCCTGTGGTGCCCAGAAGGACCTTTGCCACCCCTGCTGTCTTCCTGTCCCAGAGGGGGTCACTGACACCATGTCTTGGGGCAGAAGAAAAAGAAGATGGGTCTGGGACGTGGTGTCACTGCTAGAAAACAAGTGTGTGCTTTCTGAGATATCAACAAGGGCTGCTGAAAAGAGAAAAGAGATAAATTAAGGGACTCCTAGCGGCCAAAATGTGACCACTTGACTGTCCAAAAGGAAATACTAATTATCGTTAAACAGCATGGGTTGAGCCTCCTAAAAGCTGAAAGTCCGTAAAGGCCATAATAGTCCATACATTCAAAAGGGTAAAGTTGAAATAAAGTGTAGAAAAAAATAGTGAGAATAAAAACATTACTTTTGCTAATTTTAACAAGTAGGGGAGGAGGTAATAGCTGGGTGTTTTATTCCTTCTAGTAACCTTATTGTCATTTACAGTGCGTGGAGTTGCCTTCTTTTTCTCCAGGTAAGGATGAAGAGTGAAACAAGAAGCTGTGAGTAAGTCAAATAGTTCCAGAAAAAGCAAGAATTGAACCGTGCACAGGAAGCAGCCCTAGAGGTTGTGCACAGAAGGAAAAAGCATCCACCAGGGTGTTGCAAGTTGGTAGACTTGCAAGATGCTAGGAGGAGACAAACTAATGATGCAAACTCAGTCGATTTCCTGGACTCAAAAACCTGGACCATGCAGCTAACCTTACTAATTTAACCAAGTTATGAGAAGACAGACACAGTGCCAGTTATGCTAACAGAGCAGGCCTGATGTCAAACACCTCACCTAGCATCCCTACATTTAAGCCTCACAACAACTATATGAAAAAAGAGGCTCTTAGTGTGCCCATTTTACAGAGGAGGAAACTGAGGCTGGGAGAGCTGAAACGAGGTCCTCCCCTGAGTCCAAGTCCCCCCACCCCAGCTCCAACCACCCCTCATCCAACACGGCCCGCTGCCCATCACAGGTGCTCAGAAAGACACTAACCACACCTGGCTCTGTGCCCTCAGGAAGCAAAATGAGCCCAGCCCCCAGGAGAGGGGACTGGTAGCCTTTGGGGATAAGCAGAAGCTTGAATCTGAAGAGGTGTCCCTGGACAAATGTGCTGCTGTCCAAGTCTTTCTCCTGCTCAGCCACTGGGACCCATCTGAATCAGGACATCGAAGCTCAGAAGTAGCTGGCATTGACTTAGGGCCCATCTGTGCCTGAGGCCACCCTCAGTCTTATGTACTATCATCTCACTGGCTCTTCACAATCCTGATAGAAGTGACCATTCTTACCGTCCATCTCACAGATGAGGAAACGGAGGCACAGAGAGGTTAAATGGCTAAGATCTCCCAGAGAGAATGGTGGAGTGAAGGGTCAAACCCAGATGCTCAGACCCTGAGCCCATGCCTGAACCACTGAGCCACACTGCCCCCTGAAGAAGGGAGCTGGTGCCTGGAGGGGGGCTCCCATAGTGAGTATGGGGGGATCTGACTGTGGACATACATGTGACATGTCAGTGTGTGTGCCTGGGGCAGTCAGTACAGGCTGGTTTCCGCACTTTCTGGGGAACTCTACCAACAGGTGTAACATCTCTGAAGTTCACTATCGCTCTCTGGACCAGTCAGGGCCTCTGGTCCTTGATCTGCTTTGCCCCGGGCCCCTCGCACACCCTTCCCTTTCATTCCCTTCTTGCTGCAGACCCCACACCTCAGCTCTCGTGCTTCTCTCCATCCCTCTCTCATCTCTCAGCATGCCAATGCGGGGATAGGGTCTTCCCAGACACCCCTTTTTCACAGCCAGCCCACAGCATCTTCCTAGGATATATTTAGTCCCAGGGATCAGTCCAGATGTTACAATGGACAATTCCAGCAGTAACCAAGTGGACAGGACTTCCTCCACCTTGGCTTGTGGTTCGGGTCCTGGAGAATGGCCACTGGGTGCCCCCCACCCTGGGCATTCTGTCCTTGCCCATTTTTCCAGATCATCCCACCCCTCCTTCCCAGGATGCCGGTCTAGAGGAGCTCTCCGCAGCATGAAATACTAGGGGGGGAGGGGAGTGGGAGGATGGGGAGACAAGAAGGACTGAGTGTGGAGCCCTTGCCTCAGAAGGAATAGGTCCCAACCCCGAGCCCCACTTTCTCCCACTCTCCACTCCACTGCTCTTTCTTCACTCCACCTCCAAGTGCCCAGTCCCCCCGACGTCCTGCACCTTTTCGTCCCACAGCCAGGGTCTGTGACGCACACCTCCCCCATACACACGGTCCTGTCTCAATCTCTGCGGGGCTCTTCTTGTGCATTTCAGAGGTGGCTCAGGCCTCGTCCCTCTACAGGTGGCCCTGGAAACCTGCCAGGACCCTGATGCCAGGCTCTGGGCCAAAGGATGACATCTGTCATCTCCGTTAATCTTTTCTGGCAGGTGCTACCAGCCTGCCTACAGAAGCTCAAAGAAACTGGGTGATCCTGGGTCACACAGCCAGACACAGCAGGCACAGCAGGTGACACACAGGACTGCCTGGGCCGTGAAGGGCAGTCTGTCATCTGCCCGGCTCCTGGCAGTTTTGTGCAAGGCAGCTTCCTGCCCCAGGTCCCCGCCCCTCCCGGACCTGCTGCCTGGGCCACCGAGAGCTTTCTTCCTCCTGTGCTGGCAGAGCCCGGGCGCTGCACTCGGGGACACACAGCCTGCACACTGCAGCCAGGAGCCCCAGGGGAAGGAGGAGTTCCTTCCGCTGCAGGAACTGGGAATTGAAGGTAGGGGGGTCGGAGAGGGGGCGGCACCTTCCCACCAGCCCCAAGCCACCGGGCTGAAAGGGTTGTCGCACCTGGCGACAGCCTGGGTGCTTGCCTTCGCCCATTCAGTGCGAGAGCCGGGAGGGGCAGCCAGGCGTGGCAGAAGGTCATTGCACAGATGGGGAAACTGAGGCATGGAGAGGGGAAGAAATGCCCAGAAGGTATGGAGGGCAGGCCTCACCTCACCATACCCTAGGTCTCCAAGCTGTGGGCAGATGTAGTGCCCTGGGGGAGATGGCCTTTCAGCCAGCTCAGGGGAAAGAGTCAGAGTTCTGAAGCCAGACTGTGGAACCGGGGAGTCGGGAGGTATGGGAGCGGGAAGTCCACCCCTTCCTGAGCTAATTTCTGCTTCTATATGAGGGGTGGTACATACTCCCCTCACAGGGGGTACTGACAGTACTGAATGAAGGAGTCCTAGGAGGAAGCTCCTGGATAGCTCCCCCCCAGCCGCCCACCCAGAATGACACCCGCGAGACCCACTGTCATGGGGATGACAACATCACGGGGGGCTCACCGTGCGCCCCCAACACTGGGCCCTGAGCTTACCTGAAACTGCTGCATTTAATCTTTGCAGCAGCCCAGCGAGGTAGGAACTGTCACCATCCCCATTTTACAGATGGGGAAACTGAGGCACGGGGAGGTTAAACAGCTTGCCTGAGATCACACAGCCAATGAATGGGGGCCCTGGGTTCCCTGGTCTGACCCTGTGAGCTAGAGGAGCCTACAGGCTATTCACCTGGCGGAGTCCCACAGCTGGGACCGGGAATGAGAGAAGGACAAAGACGTGCTTGTCCACTGACTCAACAAATAAGTATCCACTGCGTGCCAAGGGGGCGTGGGGTGGTGCACACAGTGTGAGGCCAACCGCCTTGGGTTTTTAAATGGATCAGGGTCAAGTAGGGCCCCACTGGCCTCAACCCTGCATCAACACCTCCAAGCACCCCCAGTGCCCCCAAAAGCCTGCAGTAGCTCCCGCACGGAGCAACAGTCCCAAGGAAAATTCAAACAGCCTGTGGATCGCATTAGTCTGCCGGGAGCCGCATCCAGTGGAAACAGACATGGGCCTGAGGCTGGCCAAGAACTGAGCCTCTTCCTGCCCGGAGAAGCCTGGAGAGAAGGTCTGAACAGAGGGCTGTGCAGACCAAAATCAAGAGCCTAGTGTGTGCCCGGCGCTTTACATAAGTGATCTTGTGTATCACTGACAACTGTGCCAGGAAGTGGGACCTCCAAAGCCCTACGCTGCAAACAAAAATACCTCGTGGCTCAGAGAGGTGAAGCAGCTTGCCTGAGGCTGCACAGCTCTTCGTAGATTGACTCTCTGACTCCTGGCCTCTGCCCACGGCCACCCAGACCAGCCTTAAGCGGCTGTGTCAACAGCGGTTAAGCCCCATTTTCTTTCCAGGGAAGTCGAGAGAGGTTTTGTATCTGGCTTGGTGACTTTGGGTGGATGAGCAGCCTTTCACCCTGGGCCTCAGTTTCCCCATCTGCCAATTGGACTCATCACCTACTTCACCCCCTGCATCTTCAGCAGTGGGCATTTCAAGGTGGCTCTCTAAATGGTAGCTCTTGCTACCAGTGGGGCAGCCACTGAGAACTGCCCAGTGGGAGCACCGGCCAGCAGAGTCATGCCATCCCAAAGGGCGTGAGTCACATGCCACCCCAGCTTGGAGACAGATGCTGTCGTTTATGAGCTGGGCACAAAGACTCCCTTTGGTATATGGAACAGAGGGCCGCACGCCGCCCAGGAGGAGCACAGACAGGCGGCGTGGGCAGGGGCTCAGTGTCGAGTCAGTGAGCTTAGTCCCTGTTTACTCCTCTGATAACTGGGATGACCTTGGTTAATATTCACCAGCAGCCTCCCACATCGTCCCTCTGGATCCACTGCTTAAATACAGGCAAGGACAGGGCTCTGTCTCCCCAGCTGTGGTCACCAGCCCCGACCTGGGACAGTGAATCGTAAGTATGCCTTCCACTGGCAAGAGCCTCCAGAGAGGCCTCCGGGTCCCTGCGCGACCCGGGAAAGGTCCTGGGGCTGCAGGGAGGATGGAGAGGGCTGGGGCTTGGCCTCCTGTTGTCATAGTAACAGCAGCCCTGGGGGTCCTTTCCTGCTCCCCAAGCCTGTCCAGGGCCTCCCCAATACCTCCCGGTGATTAAACTGGCCCTCTGTGGGCAGAAGTGGAAACGGGGGGCTGGCTCTGGCGTCCCGAGACCGAGGAAGGAGTACGTTTCTGCTGCACAGCTTCTGTGTCTTTCCCGTAGGTTGTCTTCTGTAGGTCTCAGCATCTCCCCTACTGCTCGGGTGTGTCTCTTTTTCCGCTTCTACAGATGAGAAAAATAAGGCTCAGAGGGAGACAGTGAGAAGCCCAGGCTCACGCAGGGACCTGGTAGGGGGGCCAAGCCAGACCAGAAGCCCAGAGTTTCAGCTGCTCCCCAGGC
Source organism: Grampus griseus (assembly GCF_964374135.1). Classification (NCBI taxonomy): domain Eukaryota; kingdom Metazoa; phylum Chordata; class Mammalia; order Artiodactyla; family Delphinidae; genus Grampus; species Grampus griseus. Next base: position 10,268,201 of record NC_139018.1, read on the forward strand.
CTCCATCCTCTCCCGAAATGTCCAGAACAGGACCGCACCAGGTCTCAGCCTGGAGGTACCAAATTGGGCCCCCCTGTGCACTGTGGGCCTCTGGGCGTCCTCGTACGCAGCAGAAGCTGGGAAGCTGGGGACGGGCACCATCATCGGGGGGCTTTGAGCTGTATTCCTGAGCCCTCGCTCTGGCCAGGCAGCTTCTGCTGAAGCCCCATGGCCATCTTCTGAGGTGCTTACCATGGCGCTCCCCTTTTACAGATGAGGACATCCGGGACAGGGAGGCTCATCCCTTGTTCCCAATCACACACCATGTGAGCTCAAGCTCAGGCCGCCTCGTTCCAGAATCCCCGCTCCGGACCCCAGGTCCACTGCCAACATGGTTCCCTCTGGCCTCAGGCACCAGCTGGGGAATGGGAAGCCTGGGCTGGCCTTGAGCCCCCTCTCATGCTGGGTGACCCTAGAAAGTTGCTCAACCTCTCTGTCCTTTTGGTCAAAGGATAGATAACCCTTGCCCTCCTGACCCCACCCCACTCCCACTAGCCTTGATCCCTGAAGTTTAGGAAGCGATATGATTTTTCCACCATTGGTTTTGGGAGATGGGGCCTACAGAGATGACGAAGGTCAAGGCAATCAGACTCCCCGAGAGCGCTCTGAAAGTTTCACAGTATCAGTAACGACTGATGCCTCCTGAGAGCTGACTGCGTGCCGGGCAGTTCTTGGCACTTTGCACCTATTTCATTTGCATAATAGCTCCATGGGGTAAGTACACCCTTATCATCTCTGGGAAACTGAGGTTCAGAGAGGGTGAGTAACTTGTCCAAGGTCACACAGCTGATAGTGAATTGAACTTGGGCATTCTGGCCTCGTCGCCCCTGATCTTAGCCACAAAGCGATGTTGCCCCTCTTCCTTTAGCCAGCCCACCTCTGAGTTTTCTGTTCCGAGGCCTCTGCCTTCAGCTGTATACACAGAGAAGGGTTAAATGCCGGACTCAGAAATCGAAATACCTAGGATTAAATTCAGTTCTGTAGGGACTTCCCTGGCGGTCCAGTGGTTAAGACTCCGTGCTTCCACTGCAGGGGGGCGCAGGAACTAAGATCCCGCAGGCCGTGCGGTGTGGCCAAAAAAAAAAAAAAAATTCAGTTCTGTAAGCAACCAGCTCTGTGATTTTCAGTAATTCACTTAACTTCTGTAGTCCTCAATTTCTCCATCTATAAAATGAAGAAATCAAATGAAGAAATAATAAGGAAGGCCTGCTGTTTACTCAGTGTGGTGATAAGGAGGCGGCTGATGGTAAATACCATTTGCTTGGAGGATTGAATTGAACATACCCCAAACTCAGAGGCCCTTCTTTGCTCATCAGCATTCCCCTTTCTGGTCCTGGGTAGCGTGCCAACCGGCCAGGAAGAGATCTGCCAGTTCTCAAGCCTGAATCCTACCTGTGCGCAGGTACGGGGAGGCTTTCCACACCCGCTCGGCGCCCGCCCACCCATCACCTTGTTCGTTCCTCACGTCTGCCCTTCAAGAGATTCTTTTCTCCACTTTACAGGAAGCCGAGGCTCAAAGAAGTGAAGTCACTTGCCCAAGGCCACTTGCCCGTAAGTGGCGGGGCTGGGTCACACCTGGGCTTATTTAGTGCCAGGTGTCAACAGATTGTGACCTTAGGCCACAGTCGCTTCCCTGGACCCCACTAGGTTGCTCTTGGTCACTCATTTTATGTCCTGGGGGAAACGGCATGAGATTAGGCAAAGGGACAGCTCACTTTACTCTCCCTGACCTGCCCCTGATTCCAGAAGTGTCACTGTGACATCTTCATTCTATTGGTTTAAAATGTGGTCCCTACACCTCTGGGCACGTCACCATTTACGTTCTCATCTCCATTTGGTTCCCGCACTAGAATTTGGGGGGTGTGGGGTGCTGCTTTTGATAGAAGGGTGAGGAGAGAGAAGTCTTAGGCCCCCGAAGTTGTAAGGAAGAGACTGAGAGGTAAAATGAAGCCAACCGGGGCTCAAGGTTAACGGCAGAGTCCTCAGGACCTAACTCTGACACTTACAGGGTCTGAGACCTGGTGACATACTGTCCCATCTGTAGTTCGAGTGGTGGGAAAACCAAGGCTGGCTCAAGCCAGCTTTATCGCTGACTCACTGTGTGGCCTGGGCAAGGCCCTGACCCTTTCCTGGTCTCAGGCCGTTTACTGTGAAAGGAGGAAGCCAGAGTAGGTGATGTAACCCCCTGGCAGATGGACTGGGTGGGAGCCAGGGATGTGCTCACCCCAGCTGCAGCTCCACACCAGCCTTGTTACCTTCTTAAGGCCAGCAGCCCTCTCAGCGGAAGGGCACCGCATCCCATCCCCCATGGAAAGTCTCAGTCCATGTTGTTTCACCAAAGCCAGATACCCCTCTAATTAAAAATCCAGCGTTGGTACACAGGGACCTCATTTAGATCCCCCCCGCCTCGATCTATACAGCTGGTGAGAATGAGGCCCCAGGACACGAAGATGCTTGCCCAAGGCCAAGTGGACAGAAGTAGCCCTGTCAGGACTAGAAGCCACGGCCTCTGGCCCTGAGACCCCTCAGCGTATTTGGTGTCCCCACCCTGCAGAAGCCCAAATCCCTCATGATCCCTGCGCCCTGCAAAGATGGGGAGTTTCCACGAACCATGAAGGACCACAGCAAAATCCAGTGGGGTTGTGGAGAGAAATCCAAGGGCGATGGAAATATACAGAACTAATCTTAGCACGATCATAAGCTCTAAAACCACTGGCTAGTTTAAGAAAAATATAAACAAGTATTACGTAATGTGTGGTCTGCTCTATTTGGATAAGTTAGAGGTTTGAAGGCCAGAAAGAAAGGTGGTGGAGAGAAGCCAGTTTTGTGCTTCTTCTTGTTGTTTCATTGGAAGGAAACTTTTAAAAGTCCAAGGGATAGATGAAACCCAGCATTCCTTACTTCCTGCTTTTCCCCCTCAGGTTCTCATGTGCCAAGTTCAAGGGCTCCTTTGTCTTTGTATTTTATTAAAATGACGGTTTTAGTTGTATGACTGATAGCTAGCAGCAGACGCACCCTTCTCCTCTGCTTGGACCTCAGTTTCTCCATCTGGGAAGAGAGCAGGTTGTACTTAGGAGGTCGCAGCCTAGTGGCCCAAGGCTGGGATCTATATGCAGTAGAGGGAGCTCCGTGGGGCAGAACTGGCCCCGCGTTGCTGCGGGTGACAGTGACTTTGACTGTCACTAGATAGAGCCTGACCTTGCTGGGTCAGCCACAAGCTTTGCCATTCCCTATTGTCTCCCCCCAGCCATGGAGCTCATCTCCCTCCCAGCCACCCTCGGAAGCCTTCTAGTTTTCACCCCTACCAGCCTCCCCTCAATGTAATCTCTCTCAGATGCCTTCAGTGTAAGGCTCGGTGTCTAGACTTATTTCACTAAGTTCTCCCAACAATCTCACTTTCTGCATGTGACACAATGAGGGCCAGAGAGACTAAATGACTCGGCCAAAGTCACACAGCTGGTAGTGACAGAGACCCGGATTAGAACCCAGGTCTGTCTGAACAGAAGAGGGATGCTTTTTCGAATCTTACCCACCCCACCTCAGCCCTGCCCCGCCAAACAAACCCCACTTGACTGGAGGAACCAGACCTCTAACACCCACGTCCACGCTGAGCGCAGAGCTGGGACACAGGTGGCGAGCGAGGTAAGCAGCTAAGCTGACTGCAGCCCATTCCCGCGTCTGAGGCCATGGACTCACTCTGAGGGCCGCCCTCTAGCTCAGGAAAATCTACTAGGGGCTGAGGTTCACTGTGAGTATTAAGGGGGTACGGCCTCCCATCTGGGTTCCCTCACAGCTCTCCTGTGTTCTGACTGCGTGTCACTGGGCAAGATCCTTCCCACTCTGGGCAGCAGCCTCTCTGTCCATTAAAAACCAGGGTTCAGCGGAATCCCTCCTAGGGCTGTTCCAGGTCCAATCACCCCTGAGCCCGATCTGGCCCGCTTCCTGGGCGATCATCTACTTCCTGTGCCTCAGTTTCCTCTTTTGCAAAGTAGGGGCTGTGGCACTTATACCTCGGGGTCATTGCAGATGTTAGTGGAACCATCGAGAGCGTGGACTCCAGACCCAGACTACCTGGGGCTGTGATTCTGGTCCTGCTACTTTGCTGCTCTGGAACCTTGGACAAGTGACTTAACCTCTAGGAGCTTGGTCTCCTCATCTGTAAGCCCAGGATAGTCGCCTGACCTGCCTCACAGGACTGTTACCAGAACGCAGTGAGATAAGACAGTAAAGTGCTTAGAATGGAACTTGGTGTATGGTAATCGCTATAAAGTCTTTGCTGTTGTTCTGAGTCTTTCAATGGTGCTGATGTAGGAAAGTGCTCGGCACATAGATTCTCGATAAGCTGTGTTTGCTTTGACATGGCGTCAGTCGGTGGCCGAGGGGCTCGTCGTGTGGCCTGACCCGGGTGTGGTACCCTTCTCTCTGTTGCAGGACAATGGCATCCTCCATCACGTGGGGCCTCCTCCTGCTGTCAGGCCTGTGCTGCCTGGTCCCCGTCTCATTGGCTGAGGGTCTCCAGGGACACGCTGTCCAGGAGACAGACGCATCCCAGCAGGATCGTGAGCACCGCCAGGAAGCAGCCTGCCACAAGATCGTCCCCAACCTGGTCGACTTCGCCTTCAGCGTGTACCGCCAAGTGGCCCATGAGTCCAATGCCACCAACATCTTCTTCTCCCCAGTGAGCATCGCTACAGCCTTTGCGATGCTCTCCCTGGGGACCAAGGGTGACACTCACACCGAGATCCTGGAGGGCCTAGATTTCAACCTCACTACAAGAATAGAGGCTGAGATCCACGAAGGTTTCCAGCATCTTCTCCACACCCTCAACCAGCCAGACAACAAGCTGCAGCTGACCACTGGCAACGGCCTGTTCATCAACGAGAGCGCGAAGCTAGTGAGTAAGTTTCTGGAGGATGTCAAGAACCTGTACCACTCTGAAGCCTTCTCCATCAACTTCAGGGATGCTGACGAGGCCAAGAAAAAGATCAACGATTACGTAAAGAAGGGAAGCCAAGGAAAAATTGTGGATCTGGTAGATGATCTTGACCAAGACACAGTTTTTGCTCTGGTGAATTACATATTCTTTAAAGGTAAGGCTGCACAACCAGCCTGAAACAGAAACACCCCCAAAATATTCTCAAACACTCAGTTCTTAACTTTCCTGGCAGTGCGGAATAGGATATAGCCATGCATCTCTGCACGTGTTATTCAATTTTCCACACATGACCGCTAAAACTTCCCGTGATCATATAGGGTTAGAGAACTATGGATTAAACAGTCAAAGTATCATCATCTCTGCAGGACTTTTCAGAACCTTAAATGTCCTAATATGCATTGTAAATCCCTATCTGGGAGGGGTGTATGATACGCAATGTCTCCCAAAATAGAGAGCCAGAAAAACAAATTTCGGCAGAGTGTACAGAGGAAATAGGATTTCCTGGAACACGCTTCTGACAACTCAATTGTAGAGGAAACAGTGACACCTTTGGAGTCAGAAGGACCAAGGTTCAAATCCTTCCTCTACCACTTATGAGCCTCTACAAAATTGAAATTTTGGACCCTACTCCAGTCTTGCATTATCCTCCCAGAATACCTTTCTGTACACTGATTGCTCATTTTAGCCCCATTTTATAGATGGTGAAGCTGAGGCCCCGAGAGAAGTAGCTCACCAGGAGGCTCAGGGCTCCTTTATTCTACCACTGCTATTAAACCTTCTCCCAGCCCTGGCTGATGTCCGCTGTCCCTTCTCTCCAGGAAAATGGGAGAAGCCCTTTGAGGAAGAGCACACCACAGAGAGGGACTTCCACGTGGATGAGGAAACCACCGTGAAGGTGCCCATGATGAACCGCCTGGGCATGTTTGACCTCCACTACTGCGACAGGCTCACCAGCTGGGTACTGCTGATGGACTACGTGGGGAACGCCACCGCCGTCTTCATCCTGCCCGACCAGGGGAAACTGCAGCATCTGGAGGACCAGCTCAGCAAGGAGCTTCTCGCCAAGGTCCTGGAAAAGAGATACGCAAGGTGACTTCCCAAACCAGAGGCCAGCCCAGGAGCTGCCACAAGAGGTCCAGCCTGAAGGGGGAGGCGGGGGTAGACCCACGTCCCATGGCCGTGACACTGTGCGTGAACTTGTGCCTCCAGCAGAGGCCAGCATCCGTGCAGGTAGTACCAGCCGGGCTCCATGGGAGGGACGGTGCCCGGGGGTGAGGAGTGAAAGTCCTGTCCCTCAGGACTTCCTCCCCAGCCTGGACACTGCCCCTTCCCAGTGGCCAGTGCCCCATGGAGGGAGAGCAGCGCCAACCCATGTTGTGGGCAAACCCAGAAGGAAGAGGTGGGCTTCCCGGCAAAGATGGCAGTTAAGTGTGGAGTTTCAGAACAGAAAGTCCACGGCAAGACAGGGGGGAAACCTGCTCGGAGAGGCCTGAGAAGCAAAGGCCCAGAGCGGGAAACTCCAGGACACATTTGACACTGGTTCTGGATCCTCTGTCACTAGATGAGCGTGGTCGGTCACCGTCATGAGCCCCAAATTAGTGCATGTCTCTATTTGTAAATATGCCTTTGCCCGGATGAGCTGTTTTCTCATGTACAATATAAAACAAAAATACAGAGAAGTACTCATCATCCACTGAACAGACGTCACTCAGGACCTGCCACCACGCCCCACGGTCCTCTGGGATCCTGGTCCCGGAGGAGTCTCAGTCTGAAGGGTGACCAAACCCTGCAGGGAAGCAGTGTGCACAGTCCTTCCGGAGGACACCCTGGATCCTCCTCATCAGAGGAGGTGGCATTTGAGAGGCTTTGCAGGACAAGAGGACCCCTGGGATTCTAGCATTCTCTGACCCCACGTGTCGAGGAACTACGGTAGAATAGACCAAGGCTGACCTCACATCCTCGCATGGGCGGGGGACAGGGCGCCAGGTGGGAGGAGCGACCAGGAAAGGAAACGCTTTCAATTCTGTGAAACTTTTTTATTTTCTAACCGTCGTGACAGTTCTGCCAATTTACACTTGCCCAAACTGTCCATTTCTGGAACCTACGATCTGAAAACTCTCCTGGGTAAACTGGGCATCACCAAGGTCTTCAGCAACGGGGCTGACCTCTCAGGGATCACCGAGGAAGTGCCTCTGAAGCTGTCCAAGGTGAGCGTGTCCTTGACCTCTGTAGGTCAGAATGTGCAGGGGGGCTGCAGCTCAAGGGTGAGGCTGAGGAAGGGACAGAGGGACACAGGCACACCTGCAGACTGAGGTCCCTGAGGAATGCCATCGCTCCACCAAGACTGCAATGTGGTCGGATGATGGAGGGGGACAGGTGGCCTCACATGCTTGGTGCATTTTCTTTAAGGACCTCCTCTAAGGTTGTGTCACTCACCCTGTCTCATCCTTGGCCGGGGACTTCCCTTCTTTGGGTCCCGATAAACCCCTATTTACAGAGAGAGGCTTAGGCTCAGGGATTGCAAAGGACCTTTGGCCCTGCGCCTGTGACACCAGGAGCTACCGCTGAATCACTGAGTGAGTTACAGAGTGATTTCGACCAAAGATGCCATTTATGCAGGAGAATTGCAGGTGCCCAGAGAAACAACTGCAGTTCAGTGACTGACTGTGAGCTGAGTGCCTGGGTGGGGATGAGGCGTGTGAAGGTCCCCATCGAAGCCCTGGTCCCCAAGGAGTTTAGAATCTGGTCTACAAACAAGTGCGGAGCCAAGGAGACAAAGTACAAGAAAATCCGCCTCCCGAGGTGGTGGGTTCCTTCCCAGGGCCGTTGAGGAGGCTGGTCAGGAAGGGGTGCGGGTCCCCTCGTGCGTCAGACACAAGCCTTGAGAGCCATGCTTGTGTGTCTCCTGCAGCGAGGGGAGGACAGGCCAGGCGATGAGAGAGGCCAGAGTGGGCCCTTCCCTTGGCAAGGCTCTCCTCACGCCTTGAGCCCGGGCGTGGCTGGGGACCGGCAGCCTGTCTCTGTTCAGATGGGACCTCTGTGCTCTCCCCTTTGCAGGCGGTGCACAAGGCTGTGCTGACCATCGATGAGAAAGGGACAGAAGCTACGGGGGCCACGTTTCTGGAAGCCATCCCCATGTCAATTCCCCCGGAAGTCGAATACAACAGACCCTTCTTCTTCATCATCTACGATAAAAGCACCAAGACTCCCCTCTTCATGGGAAAGGTGGTGAATCCCACCCAAAAATAACTGCCTCTCTGGGTTCAGCTGTCCCCTCCAGGCCAGGTCCCCTTCCTCCATGGCATTAAAGAATGACTGACCCGGCCCAGGCTTGTGTGTGGCGTGTAAATCCCTCAGCCTCTTGCGTCTGAGTCTCTCTTTACGTCCCCAGGATGTGTGTGAAATCCAGGCCATGGTGATCTTTCAAGGGTCCACTGCGTTACGGTTTACTAGCATTTGCACCATCCGGCCCTGTGCTAGGCCAGGATGAAATGGAGGCTAAAACCCACAGCTTACTGACCCTTCCCCGGTCACTGTGGAAAACCTCCAGGCTTTCCAGTCTCCTCTGGGATCCCCAGGGGGAAATCGCACGGGCTCAGAATCCAGCCCGTGGTCCCCACCTCCACCCAGTGTCCACCAGGTCCTTTGCTCAGCGTCCCAACCCCGCTGGTGCTCACTGCGACCCCCGGTGAGAGCCCCTCACCCTGCAGGGCTGCCTCTGCTCCCAGAGCCCTCAGCTCACACGGGGACACTGGGCTGCCGCGTCACAAGCAGCAGGAGAAGATCAGGTCCTCTTCTTGTCCCACACTGTCACCTGAGCCAGGCTTGAGCCCTGACCACTCACAGGTCTTTCCTGCAAAAGGCTCTGGTTGGTTTTTCCAGGGACCCTTTCCCATGGGGCTGGACTGGGGACACATACTTCTGCCTTTGTCACTCCATCTCTGCTCCAAGACCCTCAAACGTAGCACTCCTAGAAACAGGTCTCATCTCCCCAGTGAAGCGAAGGTCTTGGTCTGTATCACTTGCTCAGACTCACCCAGGATGTCAGGCCCCCAAGACCACTTAGCCTACGCCCTCTTGTCTTCCCTAATCACACAGCCAAGGTGCCGCAGAGGGCTCTGCAAAGTCCCGCAATGATTCCTTGGCCATAGGAGAGAAAGTAGAGCAGACACCCTGTGCCCCAGCTGCCCTCCCTTAGCTAAGCTGTATCAGGGGCCACATTTCCACTTGCCTTATTCCTACCCCGGGGCCCTCCCTGTGGTCTTTGGAGAAAAACCACAGCTCCCTGGGCCACAGTCAGAGGCTGTCCTGGGAACAGACCTTTTCACTAAGGGCCACATGACTCCTTCTGGCCCTCCAAGCCCCTGCTGGAGGGCTGCTGCAGTCAGGAGGCCTGGCTGGAGCCCAGCCTGAAGGAGCCAGCTCCCTGAACTCTTGCGGAAATACGCTGGTCCCGTGGAAGGACGGCCCCGTCCTACACAAATCCAGTAATCACCATCTAGCCTCTCACTGGGATGAATGCATACCGAAAGAACAGGCTTGAGTCATGTCAGATTTACACCATTTAAGTCAAAATGGCCACATCTGTGCAATTTCACATAACATAATGGATACAGCTGGACTGTTTCCCAAATAAGTCTCTATCCTCTTGAGTTTTCTCTGCCTAGAGACTTCCAACTTCTACAAATTCCATTAATGATACAAACATCTTCCAGCACTTAGAATGATGCCAGACCTGAGGGTCTGAAGACCTGGATCAAATTCAGAATCTGCCACTTCCCAGCTGTGTGACTTTAGTGAAGTTGCCAAACCTCTCTGATCCTCAATAGCCTCATCACGGTTACAAAACCTAAGTTGAGCTGCTGTGAGGTTCACATCAGAGTGTTAAAATGGATTTTAAAGGACAGCAGAGGAGGGCACTGGTGGCAGGGACGATGTTTGCTGCCTTTATGAGCTCCTTCTCTAAGCCTGGCTCCCTGGGAGGGACCGTTCAAGCGTTTTCTCATTGAATCCTCATGGCTGCACTGTGATGTTGGGAGTGGAGCTGCTCTGCTCTTATATGCAGCACATTCTACAGATGAAGAAACTGAGGCTCAGAGAGGCTCACTGTCTTGTTCAAGGTCATGGTAAGTGGCAGAGCTGGCCTCCGAGGCTCTCCTTGTTCCCCCAGACCTCACCACATCACACCAGATGGGCCACGTGGGACTTAGGCAGAGATAAATCCCTCCTCGAAGTATGAGGAGTGCTGGATGCCTCCGCAAGGAAAACAGTCCCCGGATCTTCTGGAGCTCTTCCCACCTGAGTTTAAAGAGCTCACCGCCTTGAGCAAGAACACGGCATACTCCCCGACACTGGCTTCTGGAGAAGTAAAGGGTCAGATGCAAAGGCCACTGGGAATTCCTGAGAGTCCAGGGAATTCACCTAAGATACCATCATTTCACATCAAAGAATGGCCTGTTATTACATTAGTCTGGACTCGGGCTGGCAAAGCCCCAATTCAAACTTAAAGCCCCAGAGGGGATTTCATTGGTTCAAATGGGAACCAACAGCGTCCATTCATTGGGGTGGGGCAGGGGGCAAAGCGTCAGGGCAACCTTGTCATAAGGAGAACAAGAGTGTGCCGCAAACCAGGCAGGACAGCCATAAACCTCAGCTTTACCTGTTCTTTAGAGTTTCAAAATGTGTTCACTGCCAAGTCTGACCCTCAACATCGGTCCTTGAAGGACCCAGCTGGGAATCGTTATCCCCAAGGTACAGATGGGGAGATGGCCGGTTGGGAGACCTGCCCAGCACAGTCCTGGAAGGCAAGTCTCTCACATTTCAGCCCGGGCTGCCCTAATGCCATACATTCCCCAATCCATCTCAGACTTTAGGAAGAATGCCAACCTCCCGGTCCACATGGGGTCCACCTCTCTGCCCTAGCACCAGCTGAAGCACAGATGCTAGGGGTTCTGGGCTGGTCCAGGTCAGTTTGCCCCTCCAGGCAGGGACCCAGCTCTGCTCTGAGACAGATGAGAGGGAAACACACAAGCAGGCTCCAGGCTCGGACAGGGACAACGTGGAAGGGACATTTACACCCCCCTATCAGTCTGCAGGAAAAAGACATACCAATTCGATTTTAAGCATAAATAAATGAACCTTTGTGGTTACGTGCAGGCTCTGCCTTGACTGGTGGGATCATCTGAGATTCATTCATAAAATGAAAACAAAGGTCAGGGATACTGCTGGCATCTCACACATTCACACTAATTCAGAAATGAGAGATACTGATTACATGTTGATTTTCATCCCAGGAGCTCACTTGATCCTTTCCACAGGCCCGTGGGGTGGGCATTAGTTCAACAAGGAAAAGAAAACCTTTACTGGGTGTCTGCAATGTCCCAGGGATGGGGAGGAGACCCACCCTCAAAAAACACTTGTCTATATGGCTGTGGATAATGGGGAATGCATGAGGCTGTGATATCGTGATCAATAAGAAGAAATATATAGAGATGGTCTTCATCCCAGTTCTGGCACAGAGATCCTAAAACCCTTGGATTTTCCTAAGTGATGAGCACCAGAAAGGTGGTTTTTGTTATGTTAATGAGGTGATTTTGGAAAGCCCCTAGGTCCCCTAAGGATGGGGGTTGGTTGCCATGGGAAACCAACCTCTAACCTCCAGGAGGGGAAGAGGGATTGGAGATTGAGTTCAATCACCAATGGTCAGTGAGTTAATCCATCATGCCTATGTAATAAAGGCTCCAAAAAAGCCAAAAGGATGGGGTTCAGAGAGCCTCCGGCTTGGTGAACACGTGGAGACTGGGGAGAGAGATGAGCTTGGAGGGGACGCGGACGCTCCACTCAGAGGAGCTCCACACGCCCTGCGCATGTCTTCCATCTGGCTGTTCCTGAGTTAATCTTTTTTAATCAACCGGTAATCTAGTAAACAGAAGGTTCCTCTGCGCTCTGTGAGCAGCTGCAGCAAATCAGTTGAACCCAAGGAAGGAGATCATGGGAACCTCCAATCTATAACCTGTGGGTCAGAAGCACAGGTGACATCCTGGACTTGAGTTTGGTGTCTGAAGACAGGGTGGGGCAGTCTTGCAGGACTGAGCCCTTAACCTGTGGTAGCTGATGCCGGACCCAGGTACACAGTGTCAGAATTGAATTGTAGGACAACCAGCTGGGGTTGGAGAATTGCTTGGTGTGGAGAAAGCCCCACACACGCCGTAAGTAGGTGCAGGATCATTAGAGGCCCGGCTGCGTGGTGACTGTGCACCTCCAGATCCCTTCCAGAGCTGTGATCCACAAACAACGTGGACAGCTTGAGAGCTCCTTCAGCGGCTGGGGACTTTCTGCTGCTGTCCTTTGTGGGGTAATCACGCTCAGTGACGCAGGCGGAGCACGCGGCCTCCCTCACGGCCAGGCCCCGCCAGGACAGCTCTGAATGAAGTCTGATCCTAGTGTGGGAGACCAAATGGAGTGCTCCTAGGTGGAGAAGTCAGAGAAAGGTACCCTCGCCAAGATGGTTCCCTCCCCAGCGAGGACACAGCCAGAAGCCCACGGTGGTATGAGACTCACTCTGGCATAACATGAGAGATAGTAGGAGACAGAGCCTGTGTGCCTTTGGGAGAGATCCTCAACCTCTCTGTGCCTCGGTTTCCTCATATGTAAAAAGTGAAAAAGAGTATCTACCTTGCAGCGTTTCCATCTGGACTCTATGAAATGGCTCATTTCTATCAATATAACGGCTCTTGTTTTGGGCCTGGGCAGCCCAGAAGTTGTCCGTGGGCTGGGTGTCAGGCCATGGGGAGACCTGGCCTCAGTCTCACAGTTCTGGGTGGTGTGAGCTGTCTAACTCAGGCGCAGGTTTCTGGAAGCCCACTGTCCCACAGAAATAAGCCCCATGTTCCAAGATCAGCTTTATCAGAAACAAAGGTGCTATATGTCCACATAGGCCTTACTTTTGTTCTTTCACTCAACTGGTTTGGCACCTTGGTGGGAAAGATGAGGCTGTTCAATGAAGCTTGAACGATGCCAATAGCAGGCACTCTGATGGTTGCAGTAGTCTTGTGACGGGTGCTGTTGGTGTCCTCCTTGCTGTAGCAAAGGTTACATAAGGAACGAGCAAAGGAACCAGAGTCGGAAGAACTGAAGCAGGAACTTGGAGCCTCCTGCAGCCTGGTCCCTGTTTTGCCGTGATGGGCAGAGCCCCTGCATACATCCCACAGGAGACACATACAGTGAATGAGATATCACCTTGGCCGTGTTAAGCCCTGGAGGTTCTGAGCTTGTTTGTTACTGCAGAGTAACCCAGCCCATCCTAACTAATACAGCTAGAATTCGAGAAATTGCACTCAAAGAAGTCTTCACCTAAGAAGCAAGCCTGAAGTGATGACTAAGACTGAAAAGGAAGGCTGAGGAGCAACCCTCATGAGGGAACCACATTAGAAGGCGCCAGAAAGGGGTGCTAAGTAAATGCCAGGGAAAGACAGCCCAGGTGCGGTGGTGAGCACATGTCAGGAAATTTGGGGGATGTGGGGCTGAGTCATGTAAGACAGGGTACCAGCAGGTCAGTCCCACAGGGGAGGGCCTGACCCAGGTGGAGCTGTCAGGTAATTACCAGGACGTTTGCTCGCAGAAGGCAAAGCTGCCTTTCCACGGTCAGGTGCTTCCTTGTTACTAGGTATCACTTTGGTTATCTAAGAACAACGTGAACATCACATAATGAGAAATCAGAGCCATCAGAATTTTTTTTAATGTCACGGTATGACTTTCACAAAGATCACAGTGGACAGAGCAAGTTAGAAATACATATTAAGTTTTAAAAAAATGATTTTTTTCTTTAGTCAATAGCCTTGAAATATGGTCTGAGTATTATCAATATTATCGTTGCAATTTCCTTTAGTTCTGAGGTGACTTTCAGCAACGTTAGGACGAAAGTGCTAACGGCAGTATAAACAAAGTAGAGAGAGTCCAGGAATCCCAAATCAGCCTTCTAATGAACGTGAAACCCTGAGCAGGGCGTTTGATCTCTGTGTGCCTCAGTTTCCGTTCCTGCAAAATGGGGATAACGAGACCTAACTCACTCGTTTCCTTCTTTGGATGATTGCACAAAGTGTCTTTTTTTCGTGCTGGTTCTTACCAAATATTAAACATTAATCAAGACTGCAGATTCCAAAAGTAATATTTTGGGTACTAGCTTCCCCTCTCCCTTGATTTCGTCTCTCAGCTCTACCACTCACGTGCCCCAGGAGCTAGAGAGATCACCCCCCCTCTGCGAGCCTCTGTTTTATCACCAGCAAAAATGTGAGCATTAAGGTCGCTTGAGGTCCTGATATTCTTCAGTATTCTAACTCCATCAGGATGGTCCCTTGTCATTCTCTCATGTGATTCCTCTGAGCCTTGGCATCTGTTATCTTGGCCTGTTATCTCCCTTCTGTGCCTGGAAAAATGGGCTCTGGAGCCCAAAGAACACAGATTCCAGCTCCCAGTGTGAGGTTTCCTAGGGCTGGGACCTTGGCAGTGACAAACCCGGTGACTTCAGGCAGCTGACGTTTACTGAAGTTTAACCATGGGGGACTTCCCTGGTGGTCCAGTGGTTAGGACTCCGTGCTTCTACTGCAGGGGGCGCGCGTTCGATCCGTGGTCAGGGAACTAAGGTCCCACATGCCGCATGGCATGGCCAAAAATAAATAAATAAATAAGAATTTTTTTTTTACAAAAAGGGGCACCCCGTGCCCCATTCTCTAAAATGCTTCTCTGCCTCAGGATCCTTCCCTCTTTTTTTTTTTTTTTTCCGCTTGTTTGTTTTTGTTGGAAGGTCAACCATCCATCAGGCACAGTTCTAGGCTCTGGACAGATTTTAATCGCTCCTCTCAATAGCTCTGGGAGACGAGTCTCAAGGAGAGATGAATCCTTGGTCTTGCAGGGCCACAAGGCTCCCATCACCCCATCCTCCCAGGTGGCCTTGTACCTGCCAGTTCCGCTGGACTAGACCACTTCAGGGAAGAACAGCCAGGCCCTCAGATGATATCAGGCACGCGCTGGCTGAGCTCTGGAGGCTCCCCAGGCTTATTTCCTTCAGGGTGTGGGGGGTAGGGCCCCGTAGGACTGAGCATCCCAACGCCCTGAGACTGCCCTATAAGTAGGTGAAGGCATGTGCCGGTGTGGTACAGCCTGTGGGGCGAGTCCAGCCCAGTGAGCCTCCCGGAGGAAGAAGAGATTTCCATGCACTGAGTGAGTAGCTCTCCATCAGCCCTGTCCTGAGCTGACACGGGTGCGTGAGGCCGGGCCACCTTGACAGAGGAGGAAACTGAGGCACAGGCAGGTTTGGCTCCGATTTGCAGGGTCAGGATTTGAAGGCAGGCAGTCGAGCCTTTGCTGTTCTGCCCAGCACAGTCGGTGGGGAGGATGGAACGACCTCATTCAAACCCCCCCATTCTTTTTCAGCTGCTTTTCCCATATAGGTTATTACGGAATACTGAGTAGAGTTCCCTGTGCTATACTGGAGGTCTGGTTGACTATCTATTTTATATATAGTAGTGTGTATATGTTAATCCCAAATATCATTGTACACCTTAAACTTGCATAATGATATAAATCAATTAAATCTCAATAAAGTTGGGGGGGAAGGAAGTAAATGTTATAAAATAGTTAAAGGCGAAAAATGTAGCTACAAACAACCTGAAGAAAATATGGCTGAATATTTAACTGGAAAAAAAAAAAAGGTCCCAGCACACAGGAGGCCCCTATAATAATACAGGCTGGTGGGCGGGGCTGCTTCGGGGTTACCTTTCTCCTTCTCCCACCCTCCCCAGGCTTGGACATAACCCCATGGCCTTGGTGGTCTTCACCTGTGTGTCTCCCCCCCTGTAGAAGGCAGGGACGAGGCCCCCTGGAGGGACCGCACGCCGTGCCCCATTCTCTAAAATGTTTCTCTGCCTCAGGATCCTTCCCTCTTTTTTTTTTTTTTCCGCTTGTTTGTTTTTGTTTTGAGGTGATACTATTATTTCCTTTTTCTTTATTGTTTATTTCTCTTTTTTTTATTAAGAAGATTCTCCTTTCTTACCCTGTTCTTTTCACTTCTAGTCAGAGCCAGAGTCTTTGGCCTGGCCTGGTAGTTTCCATGCCCCAGCACTTAACTATCTTGCTGGAGAAAGCTGACCCCCCGTGATGGCCTGTCCCCCACATTTTCAGAGGCCAGCCCGAGGTCTCCCCCTCTGCTCCCCAGTGGACCCCTGGCCTTGACCTCACTGCTGGAACTGCTCCTCTGAAAGGTTGAGGTGTATTCATTAACTCCTCAGATAACCCTGCTAGCTTTTCTGTCACCTCCTCCCCTTTCTTATCTGGGTTCACGGCCCTGTCTTCTATCTGCTGGCCCCTCACTGATCCTAAAAGCTTTAGCTGGAAAAACCCACCGTCCCCTTCCCCCAGAGAGCTCAAGAAAGCCTTTTCGGGGCTGTGGCCGCACGTGAGTGTCTAGCTGGGACAGCCCTGATACTCAGGGGCTGTTGTCATTAAGCCTCTTAAATGTGCCGGTCATCAAGCTACTGGTAGCCAAAGGACCACAGAGGCATCTGAGTTCCCAAGCTGACAGCCAAAGAGAGTTTTCTGTGGTCTCCCGAAGGCCTCACACAACTCACCACAGCAGAACCCTGGGGTCCCTTGACAAGGTCCCCACCCAAGAAGAATGAACACCCCAAACTGACTGAGTCCATTAAACTCTTTGGCCCCAGTGAGCAAACTCAAATGGGAATCACTTGACCCAAACCCATTCCGAAATGAGAAAAGTCTGGTCAACCAGGAAGAAGGAGTCCTCCCAAGTGGGTCTCGTGCTCTGAGCCCTTCCTCCTTCAACGTGGGAGCTCCACAGGGGTGCTTTGGCCCTGGGGGACCCTGGGCAATGCCTGGACAATTTCTTATTGTCACACCTGGGGGTGGGGAGGGGCTAGTGGGATTTAGTTTTATCCAGGATGCTGCTAAACACCTAACAATGCACAGGACAGCCTCCCCACAGCATAGAATTTTCCAGCCCAGAAATAGTAGTGAGCTTGAGACCCCCGACTCCCTCTGTGCCCAGCCCTTAGAAGCAGCCAAGCTCCCACTTCAGGAGGTAGTTACTGGATGAACAGCCCCCTGAACACAGAACACCGGGTCAGACGCAAAGACACCTGTCTGTCTTGGCTCTGCTTGGCCCGCTGTGTGGCCTCGAGCAAGTTAATGACCCTCTCTGAGCTTCACGTCTCACATCCTGTAAAATGAAGATAACAAAACACTCCACAAGACAAATGTCTGTGAGGGCCGCGAGGTTGAGGGCTCTCATGTGCCCTAATTCAACAGCCTTCTCCAGGCCTAGAACATTATAGAATCAGATGATAATGAACTCCAGGCTCAAGTGGCCTGTAAAGTGAGAGCTGTAGCAGTTTCAAGCAAAAGGAGATGGAGGAAGTGTGTGGAGTTAGGGAGAATCTGGGCCTGAATCGGGCAAGCCCTTCTGTGTTCTGACTGGGTGTCACTGGGCAAGATCCTTCCCACTCTGGGCAGCAGCCTCTCTGTCCATTAAAAACCAGGATTCAGCGGAATCCCTCCTAGGGCTGTTCCAGGTCCAATCACCCCTGAGCCCGATCTGGCCCGCTTCCTGGGCGATCATCTACTTCCTGTGCCTCAGTTTCCTCTTTTGCAAAGTAGGGGCTGTGGCACTTATACCTCGGGGTCATTGCAGATGTTAGTGGAACCATCGAGAGCGTGGACCAGACCCAGACTACCTGGGGCTGTGATTCTGGTCCTGCTACCTTACCGCTCTGGAACCTTGGACAAGTGACTTAACCTCTAGGAGCTTGGTCTCCTCATCTGTAAGCCCAGGATAGTCGCCTGACCTGCCTCACAGGACTGTTACCAGAACACAGTGAGATAAGACAGTAAAGTGCTTAGAATGGAACTTGGTGTATGGTAATCGCCATAAAGCCTTTGCTGTTGTTCTGAGTCTTTCAATGGTGCTGATGTAGGAAAGTGCTCGGCACATAGATGCTCGATAAGCTGTGTTTGCTTTGACATGGCGTCAGTCGGTGGCCGAGGGGCTCGTCGTGTGGCCTGACCCGGGTGCGTTACCCTTCTCTCTCTGTTGCAGGACAGTGGCATCCTCCATCACGTGGGGCCTCCTCCTGCTGGCAGACCTGTTAGTCAAGTCCCTGGCGCCATGCGTCAGTCCAGCCCTGATATTTATCAATACGATCTCCCACACTTCTCCAGCTTCGCCTTCAGCCTGTACCATGAACCGGCCCGTCAGTCCAACGACAAAATCATCTTCTCCCCAGTGAGCATCGCTATAGCCTTTGCGATGCTCTCTCTCCCTGGGAACCAAAGATGATACTTACATCCAGATCCTGAAGGGCATAGGCTTCAAGTTTAAGAAGGCGCCTAAGGCTGATATCCACAAAGGCTTAGGGAGTCTCCCTGAAACCCTTAAGCAGCCAAACAGTCAGTTCCAGCTGACCGCCAGCACTATGCTAATCATTGATGAGAATCCGAAGCAAAAGTCTGAGTTTTTGTACAATGTCAAGAAGCTGTACCACTCAAAAGCCCTGTCCATCAACTTCAGGAACATCAAAGAGGCCAAGAAAGAGATCAACCATCAGATAAAGGTAAGAACTCAGGGAATAATTGTGGATTTGGTCAAAGAGCTTGACGAAGACACGGCTCTTGCTCTGGTGAACTACATAATTTTTGAAGGTTAAGCTTGTACAAGTAGCCTGAACTGGTTCTTTAGATTTTCCTTGGCAGTGGAAGGAATGTAGCTATGGATCTCAGTTATTGAATTTTTTACACACAACCATTAAAAGACTTTGCATGAGGAATTCCCTGATGGTCCAGTGGTTAGGACTCCGCACTTCCACTGCAGGGGGTACGGGTTCTATCCCTGGTCAGGGAACTAAGATCTTGCATGCCATGCAGCATGGACAAAAAAAAAAGACTTTGCATGATCAAATAAGGTTAGGAAATAGTGAGTCAAATAGTCAAATCAACGTCTTCTCTGCAAGACTTTTCAGAGCCTTGAATGTCCTAATGTGCTTTGTAAATCCCTACCAGGGAGAGAGGCCAAATATGGAGTATCACATAATAGAGAGCCATAAAAACAAATTTTGGCGGAGCATATGAAGGGAATAGGATTTCACAGAAGACACTTGCGACAGCTCTCGTGTAGCGGAAATAGTGACAGCTTTGGAGACTGAAAGACGAGCGCTCACATCCTGCCTCTATGACCTATTAGCTGTTGTTTGACTAGGGGCAAGTCATTTTACCTCTTGGAGGTTCTAGTTTCCTACCTGTAATATAGACATAATAATGCCCTTCTTGTCAGAATTTTAGAAGGAAAAAATAAGTTACAAAGAACATGGGACTATACGCTCACATAGTAGGTGTTCAATTAAACTTGAATCCCAGCCTCCCTTCCTCCCTCTGAGTGATGAGAACGTCAGGACCTGTGGGCCCCAGAAGGTATTCTAAGGCAGTTTAAACAGTCCATGGAGATAGCCTAGGGTAGGGGAGGTGAGAGTCAAGGCCAGGAGTTGCCTCCTTCACACCATTGGCCCCTTGCTCTAGAGAGAGGAAAGTGTGATGGAGAGCGCAGAGGCTGGAGTGAGCACATCCCAGGTCCCAGCTCTGCTGTGGGACTTCACGTGGGTCTCGTCCCCTCCCCAGCCTCACTCTCCTCCTCCCAACAAATGGGAGAATTGGGCCCTGGGGTCCCCGAGGCAACCTGCCTTAGCAGGATGGTGACGTTCTCTTGGTAGAGCAGAGGGGGCACTTCCAAGGCATCTGCATTTCACATGTTGGTCCAGGGAGAGGCCATTAGAGTAGGAACAAGAGTGATTTCCCTGAATAATAAGAAGCACCAATTACCAAGGGGCAGGGAGACTCAGATGGGAGGTGCCCAGTATGACCTGGGGAGCTTCCGACCACTCCCAATAATTCTCAGCCTCAGACCACGCATTAACTAAACATCAAATCCAAGTAAAAATGTTTGTTCCACCCACCCAGGTTGATGCCATTTAGTCTCTGCAATACAGAAACTCTGGATCCTCCTCTAGCCTCAAATTATCTTCACAAAGCCCTTCAGGAGCCTGACGATTTCATTTTTGCCCCAATTTACAGAGGGCAAAGCTGAGGCTCAGAGACCAGCATCTCACCAGGGGGCCTCAGGGCTCCTTTTTCTAGCACACTTTTCTAAACCTTCTCCTGCCCCTAGCTGCTGTGCACCTTCATCCTCTACAGGCAAATGGAAGGACAAATTCGAGGCTCAGCGCTTCCTAAAAGGAGACTTCCATGTGAACGAGAAGATCACGGTCAAGGTGCCCGTGACCAACCGCCTGGGCATGTTCCACCTGTACCGAGACAATGAGTTCTCCTGCTGGGTGTTGGTGCAGCACTACCAGGGCAGAATGGCCGCCTTCCTGCTTCTGCCCAACCTGGGGAAGATGCAGCTGCTGGAGGATGGGCTCTCTGAGAAGAACCTCGCCAAAATCCTCAAATACCTTGAGATACGGTGATTCCCAGGCCAGGGCTGACCCAGGAGCAGCCCTACTGGGCCTGGCCCAAGGCGGGGAGGGTGCATAATCTTACGCTCCCAGACAGAGCATCCTTTCGGGAAGCAGTGACCGGGCTTTGTTAGACGGACAGTGCCCAGGGGTGAGGAGTGAAAGTCCTGTCCCTGAGGACTTCCTCCCCAGCCTGGACACTGCCCCTTCCCAGTGGCCAGTGCCCCATGCAGGGAGAGCAGCGCCAACCCATGTTGTGGGCAAACCCAGAAGGAAGAGGTGGGCTTCCCGGCAAAGGTGGCAGTTGAGTGTAGAGTTTCAGGACAGAAAGTCCACGGCAAGACAGGGGGGAAACCTGCTCGGAGAGGCCTGAAAAGCCAAGGCCCAGAGCGGGAAACTCCAGGACACGTTTGACACTGGTTCAGGATCCTCTGTCACTAGATGAGTGTGGTTTGACCAGGTCCCCATCATGCACCCCAAATTAGTGCATGTCTCTGTATTGTAAATATGCCTTTGCCCGGATAAGCTATTTTATTGCATACAATATAAAACAAAAATGAAAATACAGAGAGGTATTAGGTTAAAAAGCAAATAGAAGTTTTAATACCTCTTCCCCGCTCCACCCACACCCAGGTTCCCTGCACCAGAGGCTGAGAGCAGAGAACAGGAGGATCTGGTCTAGAACAGGTCAAACAGAGCCTGAGGTTCAGTCAGACCCTCTCGGGGCCACACCTTGTCCCCATCGAAAACTAGAGCTGAGC
Organism: Grampus griseus; assembly: GCF_964374135.1. Taxonomy (NCBI): domain Eukaryota; kingdom Metazoa; phylum Chordata; class Mammalia; order Artiodactyla; family Delphinidae; genus Grampus; species Grampus griseus. The sequence goes on from NC_139018.1 coordinate 10,289,452, forward strand.
TCCGGTCCTGTGCAGTCACTCATTCATGGAACAGATGTCACTCAGGACCTGCCACCACGCCCCACGGTCCTCTGGGATCCTGGCCCCGGAGGAGTCCCAGTCTGAAGGGTGACCAAACCCTGCAGGGAAGCAGTGTGCACAGTCCTTCCGGAGGACACCCTGGATCCTCCTCATCAGAGGAGGTGGCATTTGAGAGGCTTTGCAGGACAAGAGGACCCCTGGGATTCTAGCATTCTCTGACCCCACGTGTCGAGGAACTACAGTAGAATAGACCAAGGCTGACCTCACATCCTCGCATGGGCGGGGGACAGGGCGCCAGGTGGGAGGAGCGACCAGGAAAGGAAACGCTTTCAATTCTGTGAAACTTTTTTATTTTCTAACCGTCGTGACAGTTCTGCCAATTTACACTTGCCCAAACTGTCCATTTCTGGAACCTACGATCTGAAAACTCTCCTGGGTAAACTGGGCATCACCAAGGTCTTCAGCAACGGGGCTGACCTCTCAGGGATCACCGAGGAAGTGCCTCTGAAGCTGTCCAAGGTGAGCGTGTCCTTGACCTCTGTAGGTCAGAATGTGCAGGGGGGCTGCAGCTCAAGGGTGAGGCTGAGGAAGGGACAGAGGGACACAGGCACATCTGCAGACTGAGGTCCCTGAGGAATGCCATCGCTCCACCAAGACTGCAATGTGGTCGGATGATGGAGGGGGACAGGTGGCCTCACATGCTTGGTGCATTTTCTTTAAGGACCTCCTCTGAGGTTGTGTCACTCACCCTGTCTCATCCTTGGCCAGGGACTTCCCTTCTTTGGGTCCCGATAAACCCTATTTACAGAGAGAGGCTTAGGCTCAGGGATTGCAAAGGACCTTTGGCCCTGCGCTTGTGACATCAGGAGCTACTGCTGAATCACTGAGTCTGAGTTACAGAGTGATTTCGACCAAAGATGCCATTTACGCAGGAGAATTGCAGGTGCCCAGAGAAACAACTGCAATTCAGTGATTGACTGTGAGCTGAGTGCCTGGGTGGGGATGAGGCGTGTGAAGGTCCCCATCGAAGCCCTGGTCCCCAAGGAGTTTAGAATCTGGTCTACAAACAAGTGCGGAGCCAAGGAGACAAAGTACAAGAAAATCCGCCTCCTGAAGTGGTGGGTTCCTTCCCAGGGCCGTTGAGGAGGCTGGTCAGGAAGGGGTGAGGGTCCCCTCGTGGGTCAGACACAAGCCTTGAGAGCCATGCTTGTATGTCTCCTGCAAGGAGGGGAGGACAGGCCAGGCGATGAGAGAGGCATGAGTGTGGTGTTGAAGCACAGAGAAGGGACCAGTTCCCCAGAGAGGGAAGGGTTAAGAATAAGAGTGTGGGATGGGGTTGGGTAAGTAGGTGTGACCAGTTGATGGAGGCTTACAATTACCAGATAAAGCTCTTCTTCTTGTTGTCCTTATTCAAACACTCACCCACAAATGTGAACCTGTCACACATGCACACACTTGTGCACACACACACACATTTATTGAGCACCTACACTGAGTGAAGTTCCTCACATGCAGCACCGTAGTGGCCCTGGGCCATCCTATCCCACAGGTCTGATTTTCCTATTTAGGAAACTGAGGTTTCAAGAAGAATAGTCTTGGAGGAGATATGGGGATATATGTTTATGTATAGCTGATTCACTTTGTTATAGAGCAGAAACTAACACACCATTGTAAAGCAATTATATTCCAGGGCTTCCCTGGTGGCACAGTGGTTGAGAGTCCGCCTGCCAATGCATGGGGCACAGGTTCGTGCCCCAGTCTGGGAAGATCCCACATGATGCGGAGCGGCTGGGCCCGTGAGCCATGGCCGCTGGGCCTGCGCATCCGGAGCCTGTGCTCGGCAACGGGAGAGGCCACGACAGTGAGAGGCCCACTTATCCAAAAAAAAAAACAAAAACAAAAATTATACTCCAATAATAATGTTAATTTTTAAAAAAAGGGAGAATAGTATTCTCCTTAGTGACACAGTGAGTTAGTGGGGAAAATTGGATTTGGACCCAGATCCTTGTCATGGAAAGTCATGTTCATTCCACTACACCATGTTGATTCAGTTGTGAATCTTGTGGTTCTTTATTTAAAATCCTCTGGAGAGAGCTCTTCCTTGAGCCCCAGGACAGCTCTCACCACATTGGGCCTTACCTCCAGGTCTGGGTTGGGGAAGGGTGCAGCCTGTCTCTGCCTCAAACGGGTCTCTGTCCTCTCTCCCCTCTGGGCCATTCATGAGGCTGTGATGAGCATCAATGAGAATGGGACAGAACACGCTGGGGCCACCCTCTCAGAAGAGAGTGCCTGGTCTGAGCATCTGACCATCAACTTCAACATGCCCTTCTTAATCATCGTCAAGGATGAAAACACCAACATTCCACTCTTCATGGGAAAGGTGGTGAATCCCATGCAAAAATAACTTCCTCTCTGGGTTCAGCCTTCCATTCCCAGGCCAGGTCCCCTCCTTAGATGACATTAAAGAATGACTGACCTGGCGCAAGCTTGTGTGTGACATGTAAATCTCTCATCTTCTTGTCTCTGAGTCTCTCTTTACATTCACAGGATATGTGTGGAATCCGGGTCACAGCAATCTTTCATGTATCCACTTAATATTTATTAGGTATTTACACTGTCCAGGCACTGCTCCAGGCAAGGATGAAATGTGGGCTGAAGTCCACAATTTATTTTACAGATATGGAAAGCTAACAATGACAGAGATGGACCACTCTGGAGGCAGGTGGAAAAACTTAATTGATCAGATTTTGGTAGGAGAGTGGTAGGCAGAGGGCAAGAGTAAGGCAAGGCTAAGCCAGGCAGACCACAAAACAGGGAGAGAGCTAAGGGGTCTGCACTTTTGTGAGGGATCATAGTCAGTTCAGAGTGTTAAAGGCTCAAGTCCACATTAAATAATAGTATTTGGACCTCTGGGTAGCTCAAACACTAAAACACACACACAAAAACATAAATGTTCTAGAAGAAAGTATTGGTTAATTCATTTATGGATATTGAAGTGGATAAGGCCCCTCTAAACATGACTGAAAACTAAGAAGTCATAAATATAAGGACTTATATATTTGACTTTATAAAATCGAGCTGTACGGCAAAAAAAAAAAGAATAATTCAATTCACCAAGATGACATAACAATTATAGATGTATGTGTACCAAACATCAGAACTCCTAAATATATGAAGCAAACATTGACAGAATTAAAGGAAGAAATAGACAGCAACACAATAATAGTAGGAGAATGAATATCCCACTTTCAATAATTGATAGAGAAACCAGACAGAAGATCAATAAGGAAACAGAAGATTTGAACAACACTATAGACCACTTGGACTAACAGACATATACAGAACACTCCACCCAACAAGAGCAGAACACACAATTTTCTCAAGTGCACATGAAACATTCTCCAGGGTAGACCTATGTTAGGCCACAAAATAAGTTTTAATAAAGTTTTAAAGACTGGAACCATACTAAGTCTCTTTTCTAATCACAGTGGAATGAAACTAGAAATCAGCAGAAAGAAAACTGGAAAATCCAGAAATATATGGAAATTAAACAGCTCAAACAACCAATAGGTCAAAAAAGATATCACAAGAGAAATTAGACTATATCTTGAGACAAGTGAAAATAAAAATACAACATACCAAAACTTTTGAGATGCAGTAAAAATAGTACTAAGAGGGAAATTTGTAGCTATTAGTGTTTACATTACAAAGAAGAAAGATCTCAAATCAACAACCTAACTTTACACCTTAATAAACTAGAAAAAAGAACAAACTAAACTCAAAGCTAGCAGAGGGAAGGAAATAATAAATATTAGAGCAGAGTTCAACAAAATAGTTTTTAAAATGGGGAAAATCAATAAAACCAAGCGTTGGTTCTTTGAAAAGATCAATAAAATTGACAAACCTTTAGCTAGATTGACAGAAGCTAAGGGAGAACACTCAAATAAATAAAATCAAAAATTAAAGAGGGGACATTATGAGTGACTTTACAAAAGGGGATTATAAGAGAATACAATGAAAAAACTGTAAACCAACAAATTGGATAACCAAGATAAAATAAATAAATTCCTAGAAGCACACAACCAAGCAAGAATAAAGCATGAAGAAATAGAAAATTTATACATGATACTAGTTATACATGAACAGACGTATAACTAATAAGGTGATTGAATCAATAATCAAAAACCTCCCAACAAAGAAAAGCCCAGGACTGCATGCATTCACTGTTGAAATTCTATCAAACATTTAGAAAGAATTCACACAAATCCTTCTCAAATTCTTCCAGAAAATTGAAAAGAAGGGAATATTTCCTAACTCATTTCATGAGGTCAGCATTACTTAGATTCCAAAGCCAGACAAAGACACTATAAGAAAAGAAAACTACAGACCAACATCGCTGATGAATATTGATGCAAATACCCTCAATGGAATACTAGTAAATACAATTTGACAGCACATTACAAGGATTATACACCATGACTAAGTGGGACTTATTTCTGGAATGTAAGGATGGTTCAACATATGAAAAATCAATCAAAACACCACATTAGCAGAATGAAGGGGAAAACACATGATTATATCAGTTGATGGAGAAAAATATTTGACAAAATTCAACACCCTTTCATGATAAAAAAAAAAAAAAAAAACACTCAAAAAACTAGGAATAGAAGGAAACTACCTCAACATAACAAAGCCCATATAAGAAAAGCCCACAGCTAGCATCATACTCAATGGTGAAAGAATGAGAGTTTTCTTCTAAGATCAGGAACATGACAAAAATGCCTGCTTTCCATCTTCTATTTAACATAGTATTGGAAGTTCCAACCAGAGCAACTAGGCAAGAAAAAGAAATAAAATGCATCCAAATTGGAAAAGAAGTAAAACTACCTCTGTTCAAAGACAACGCAATCTTATACATAGAAAGTTCTAAAGATTACACACACGCTCACACACACAAACTGTTAGAACTAATAAATGTATTCATTTATTAGTTGTAGGATTCAAAATCAACAGACAAAAGCCAGTTGTATTTCATACATTAAATTTCCAAAGGAAATTTCAAGAACAATTCCGTTTACAATAGCCTCAGAAAGAATAAAATACCTAGGAATAAACTTTCATCAAGGAGGTAAAAGACTTGTACACTGAAAACTACAAAGCATTGCGGAAAAAAATTAAAGAAGAGGCAAATAAATTGAAAGACATTTCATGTTCATGGATTGGAAAACTTAATATTTTTACAATGTCAGTACTACCCAAACCAATCTAAAGACTTAATGCAATCCCTAACAAAATCTCGCTGGCATCTTTTGTAGAAATAGAAAAGTCCATCCTAAAATTCACACGGAACCTCCAAACATCCAAAACAATCTTGAAAGAGAAGAACAAAGTTGGAGATTTCACATTTCCTAATCTCATAGCTACGGTAATCAAAAGAGCGTGACGCTGGCTTAAAAACAGTCGTATGGACCAATGAAATAGAATAGAGAGGCCAGAAATAAACCCTCACATATATGGCCAAATGATATTAGACAAACATCCTAAGACTATTCAATGGAGGAAGGATAGTCTTTTCAACAAATGGTATTGGGAAAACCAGATATCCGCATGTAAAACAACAAAGTTGGACTCTTACATTATACCATATACAAAAAAATTAACTCTAAATGGATCAAAAACCTAAATGAAAGAGCTAAACTATAAAACTCTTAGAAGAAAGCACAGGGGAAAACTTCAAACATTGATTTAGCAATGATTTCTTGGATGTGACACCAAAAGCACAGGTAACAAAAGTTAAAATAGATTAATTGTACTATGTCAAAATTAAAAACATCTATTCATCGAAAGACACAATCAACAAAATGAAAAGGCAACCTAAGGAATGGGGGAGAATATTTGCAAATCATGTATCTGACAAGGGGTTAATATCCAGAAATATAAAGAACTCTTACAACTCAATAACAATAAAAAACATACAACCCAATTAAAAATGGGCCAAGAACTTGAACAGACATTTTTCCAGGAATATATAAACGGCCAGCAATCACATGAAAAGACACTCAGCATCATTAATCATTAGGGGACTGCCAGTCAAAACTACAGTGAGATACCACCTCACACCATTAGGATGGCTATTTTTTTAAAAAGAAGAAGAAAGGAAAAGAAAAAATGTTGGCCAGGATGTGGAGAAATTGGAACCTGTGTGCATCGTTGGTAAGAATGTAAAATGATGCAGCCACTAAGGAAACAGTATGGCAGTTCCTCAAAAAACTAAAACTTGAATAACCATATGATCCAAGAATTTTGCTTCTGGATAGAGATCCAAAAGAATTGAAAGCAGGGTCTCAAGGAGATATTTGTGTATTAGTGTCCACAGCAGCATTATTCACAGCGGACAAAAGAGGGAAGCAATGCAAATGTCCATCAACAGCTGAATAAATAAACAAAATGTGGTCTATGCTTACGATGGAGTATTATCCAGCCTTTAAAAGGAGAGAGATCCATGCTACAACATGGATGAACTCTGAAGACATTACACTAAATGAAATAAGCCAGTGACTAAAGAGAAAATACTGTATGATTCCACTTATATGAGGTACCCAGAGTAGTCAAATTCATAGAGAGGGAGAGTAGAACGGTGGGTGCCAGGGGCTGCAGGCGAAGGAATGGGAGTTGATGTTTAATGAGTATGGAGTTGCAGTTTTGCAAGATGAAAAGAGTTCTGGAGATTGGTTGCACAACAACGTGAATGTTCTTAATTCTATTAAACTGAACACTTAAAAAGTTGGGATTAACATATACACACTACTATATTGAAAATAGATAATCAACAAGGACCTACTGTATAGCACAGGGAACTCTACTCAATACTTTGTAATAACCTATATGGGAAATAGAATCTCCAAAATGTATAGGTATATGTGTATGTATAACTAAATCACTTTGCTGTACATCTGAAACTAACACAACATTGTAAATCAACTATACTCCAGTATAAAATAAAATTTTTCTGAATTTTTTTCATGGCAAAATAAAATAAAATAAATGTTATTCTATAGTAAGTGGGCATAAATAGCACTAATAAAAAGTAATACATTTTCTTTTGAATTGCATGAAAAAAACTGGTAAGACAGTAAATTTCATGTTATATGTATTTTGCCACAATTAAAAACAAAATAATACAAATTATCTTTAAATGTAATAATAATAATAATTGTATAACCAATATTTTCTAAACAAGCCAGTGAAATTTCCAACACTTTGAGTTAAAACTCACAATCCTATGGCTTTAATGGTAATTTCACATCAATTGGTTTAAAAATATAGATTCAACGCCATATCAAAAAAATGCCACAAGCAAAGCCAAAGAACAAACTGAGAAACTGTATACCAGATATGACAAAGAGAATCATTTTAATTTTAAAGAACTCCTTTAAATCTATAAGGAGACAGTAAGTAATCCAGTAGAATAATGGGCAAAGGATTTAAGCAGACAGACTACCAAAAAATAAATATAAAGAGCCAACGGAGGGCTTCCTTGGTGGCGCAGTGGTTAAGAATCCGCCTGCCAATGCAGGGAACACAGGTTCGAGCCCTGATCCAGGAAGATCCCACATGCCGCGGAGCAACTAAGCCCGTGCACCACAGCTACTGAGCCTGCGCTCCAGAGCCCGCGAGCCACAACTACTGAGCCCATGTGCCTAGAGCCCATGCTTTGCAACAAGAGGAGCCACCGCAATGAGAAGCCTGCGCACCACAACGAAGTGTAGCCCCCGCTCGCCGCAACTAGAGAAAGCCTGCGCGTAGCAACCAAGACCCAATGCAGCCAAAAATAAATAAATAAAATAAATAAATTTATTTAAAAAAATGGCCAATGGAAATATGAAAGAATTCTCAACCCACTCATTATTTTAAAAACACAAGTCAGAGTGCCACTTTTCACCTCTGATTGGCATAAACATACGAGGCTGACAATTCTCATTGCTGATTTACACGTGAGGAAACAGGCATTCATACAATAGACTGGGGGAGTGTAAGTTTGTGCAAGATCTTTGGAAGATAATTTGGTAACATCTATTAAAGTTTAAAAAAAAAAAAAACTAATTTTGACTCAGGAAGTCCACTACTGGGAATATACCCCATGGAAATATTTACAAACAGCAAATGTTAAAAAAAAAAAGTCTTCTTTTTAACTTCAGCATTGTTTGAAGAGCAAAAAGTCTTAAATGTCCACAATAATAGGAAATTAATTATATAAAATTGGATAGAGTGTCACGCAACCTTTTTAAAGTATTGAATATAAGGCCAGTTCTGCATAGGTTGATAAGGGAAAGCCTCTAAAAGCAAAAAATACAGAAGAGTATACATAGTACGATTTCTTCTGTAAACACATACATTCATTTATCTCACAATTATTTACCGAGCACCTACTATGTTCCAGGCATGGCTGCGCAGCTATGAACAAAACAGACAAAATCCCTGTCCACAGGAACTCAGTGGGGGATGCAGGGATGATCTGGGTAAATCAATGCCATGTATAGAATAGGAGAAGGTGATGAGTCCAACAGCAAAACAATAATGCAGGGACAGGGCATGGCGAGTGCTAGGGTGTGAGACACACTTGGACAGAGTGGTCAGGGAAGGCCTCACTGAGAAGGTGGCATCTGAAACCCAAGGCAGGTGCAAGAGTAAGCCATGCGGGCATCTAATAGAAGAGCAGCCAGGCAGAGGGACTAGGAGGTGCAAAGGCCCTGGGGCAGGAATGTGTCTGGCATGTTCAAGGGAAGCAAGGAGAAAGCAGTGTGCCTAGAGCAGTGGAGAGCAGGAGAGAAAGAGAGAAGCAGAAGAGGGCAGAGATGTGACTACAGCACCTGGTTTGGGGAGGGGGTGGGGTACGGGTTTGTACATCATACACATGCATGGACTGGCTTTCGTTCTGAGTGACCTGGAGCCCACAAAGGGTATCCCACCGAGGCTCGAAGTGATTTCTATTTTGACAGAATCACATAAAGATTCAGGAGGCAGATCACCCACCGTTTTGTCTGCTTCTTTATAGTTTTCTACGTATCTAAAAAGTATTGAATATTAATTTAAGAATCAAATGGAAGGGGATGGTGGCAAGTGGACGGTCAGAGAGGCACTTCTGTCCTAGACAGAGAAGCAGGGCATGGGGCCTGAAGAAGGATGTTACCCTTAAGGCATTTTGTTGGGGTCTTCATTTCTATTACCTGGGAGCGGGGAAGCTTCCTTGGTGAAATGGGTTTGGAAAACTCTGGGTAAGTCTTTACTGAGGGACTTCTCAGCTCCTTTCAAATATGACCATCCAAGTGAGAGAGAGAGTATGCAGTGTTTCCCAAAATTATTTGACCATGGAACCCTTTTTTTTTTTACAAATCATCTCTAGGGTTCCACGGAATCCGCTTTGTAAAATGCTGCTGTGGGTGAGAAGGCTGTTGAGGGTGGGTAGTGGCCAAGGCACGTTTGCCTTTATACAGCTCACCCAGGCAGTGGCAGGGGAATTGGTTGGCAGGCAGGATGAGGTATAAGGAGGTCTGAGAGCTTACACTCTCGTCACACAGATCTGTTGCCCCTTCTGGGCAAAAATGTCCTTGTGCCCAGAGACAGCGATTCAAATACCGGATGCCCCTGCGCTCTGAGACGCTGGCATTCACTGAGGCAGCAGAGTGGCATTTGACATGCTTGGTTCAGAGGGACAGCACCTCATGCTGCTGCCCAGAGACCCAGTACACCAGCCTCCTCCCTGGGCGTTAACTAGAGGGCAGCTGAAGTGCAATGAACAGAGAGGACAAACAGGATGGTTGGCTGGGGAGGAGGTGGTCAGGCCCTGATTACACAAGCTCACATCACCTTGGGCCTGTTAATATTAACTCAATCCCCAGCCTAGGGGAGCATCAGAAATCCCCAGAGTCACTGCTCTGATAAACTTTGTTCTGTTCAAGTTGTTGGCTAGATCTTCAATGATATTCACTTGGCCTTAGATTGTAATCTTTTTTTTTTTTTTTTTTTTTTTTTTTTTTGCGATACGCGGGCCTCTCACCGTCGTGGCCTCTCCTGTTGCGGAGCACAGGCTCCGGACACGCAGGCTCAGCGGCCATGGCTCACGGGCCCAGCCACTCCGCGGCATGTGGGATCCTCCCAGACCGGGGCACGAACCCACGTCCCCTGCATCGGCAGGCGGACTCTCAGCCACTGCGCCACCAGGGAAGCCCTAGATTGTAATCTTGCTGAGTTCCCCACAAATATGCCGCTTTCATCCCCTGTGGCTACATGCTGGGGACCATGCCTCCCATGGGGCAGGGCAATACCAGGTGGAGGACCGAACGTGAGCAGAAACCCAGCAGAAGAAACATGAACAGCCAACCAACGGCCTTCAGGACAATTGTCACCTTGAGCCATTTCAGTAATCAAGCCATCAGAGCTGCTTCTAAGAAGAATGTATTTCTTCCTGGCGGGCATTCCCTGTCACTGGAGTCTGGATATATTTTTGATTCCTGTCATTGCTCAATAAGCTAAGCTTATGAAGAAGTAGATTCAGTCAACCAATCAGTCTTTCATTCAACTGTCTTGTACTAAGTGCCAACCACATGCCAGTCCTGGGCTATACATTGTGCTAGGTGTGAGTTCCATGTAAGTTCAGTGAATAATTTCGAATTACAAACTTATTTGTAAAAAGAAGCGAGGGCTTTGTAGATACTCTATTGCCGTGCTGCTTCTTTCAGAGGATTGTCTTCGGGGTCAATAAGGACAATGGTACAGGCTGTGCACTGCACACGGGTGCTGACAGAGAGAGCATGGGGCCTGAAATCCATCCCAGCTACACTCACCAACTGGTACACCGTGGCATGTGGTGACATCCATCTGGTTAAAAGATGTTCTTTTTAATTTGCACAAAGATGCTGTTACTCCAGATAGCATGTGATAAAATGAGCATATTAAAATGTTAATGGAAGAATCTAGATGGTAGCTTTAAAGTGTCCACGTAAAAATCTTTCCACTTTGCTCTATGTCTTAAAACTGTCATAATAAAATGGTGGAGGGGGTCAGAATACCATTCCTCATGAGTTACGTATGACCCAAAGAGATGCTGTTATGGGTTGAATTGTGTCCCTCCAAGATTTATACATTGAAGTTCTAACCCTCAGTACCTCATTTGGAGATAGGGTCTTTACAGAGGTAATCAACTTAAAATGAGGTCATTAGCCTGGGCTTTAAACCAATATGACTGGTGTCCTTATAAGAAGGGGAAATGTGGACACAGAGACACGAGCTGAGAGGGAAGATGATATGAAGATATAGCAAGAACACCGGGTGAAACTGAAGATCGTTCATCTATACACCAAAGAGAAAGGCCTGGAACAGACCCTCCCCTCACAGCCCTCAGAAAGAACCAACCTTGCCAACAGCTTGATTTCAGAGTCCTAGGCTCCGGAACTGTGAGACAATAAATTTCAGTTTTTTAAGGCACCCAGTGTGTGGTACTTAGTTATGGCAGCCCTAATGCAGATGCATTTTCCTAGTCTGCACAGAGGGAGGCACCCTGAAGGCTGGCAGTATCCTGATCGCCTCCTTGAACTCCCAGAGTGAACGCAACTGTAAGGAGGGCTTTGGGCAGTGTTTTAGTAGATAGACTTCCTACTGAACGTTTTGAGGAGCTGGGAACTGACCACAGGCTAATGCTTACCTTAGGAAGAAATGAGTGACAATGAAGAGAAATCACTGCCCGCTGGGATTTAAAGGCCAGCTCATGCCCAATAATGGAACTAAAAGCAAAGAGCTTTTGCCACTGTTGACTTTTGACACAATAACATTCCACAAATAAAGACATAAGACAAGGTTGTTTAAAAATCCACAGGAACCCAAGTAACCAGTGGTTACTTGGGTTCCACAGGAACCCAAGTAACCAGTAACAGTGGTTGGAGTCTGGGCTCCGTTCCTGGCACTGACCACTCACAAGCTATGTCATCGTGGCCAAGCCACCTGAACTCTACCTTCTCGTTCACAAAGACACCGGTTGTTGGGAGGCTTAAGTAAAGCATGACATGTAAAGCTCTAAGCACATAGCATGTGCTTAAGAAATGGGAGAAAAAATCCAGAGACAGGAGGAGCTAAGTCTCCTGAGGACTAATAAACAGGCTCAAAGGCTTGTTTGCTCAATAAACAAACGGCTGCAGGTGAAGGTCAGCAGGACTGTGATGTCAAAATCACTACTCGGCTGACATCAGGGGTTTATTCCCATTAGACGCTGTGAAAGTTGGCTATGATTTCTTGGTAATCCTGAGAAAATGTACAGTGACGTAGGAAGAATACACGCTCATGAGGCAAGAGAGGGGATTCTAATTCTCACTTTTTCTCAGGATGTGTAACCCTTGGTAAGTCCCTGTTATCTCTCCCAACCTCTACTTCCTCATCTATAAAATGAGAATGTTGGACTAGACTAAAAATGGCAAACATGGGGCCATATGCAACTGCTGCCAATCTCACATCCACAGCAGACATCACCAATCGACCATGGCCCGATTGTCATCTTCATTCAGGCACAGCCTCAGAATCCACTATGATGGATCCAAGATGGCAGCTCAGATGGAAACCATTTACTGTCCTATCCTAGGTCATCTCTAAAATGCCTTACAGTTCTTATGTTTTCTGGGCCTGATTCCTCTCTTGACTAGACATGACTTCACTCTGCATGCTCCAAAACTTTCATGGGGAAATTATTTGGGATATTTCACGTTTGGGGTCTTACATCTTAAATTGTCCTATCGCTCCACATCTCCTTCTCCCAGACTGGATGCCCAACATCTTCACCAGCATCCTAGGTTTTGGTAACTCCATTATTTTAATAACCTGGTTCCCTCTGCTCACGCCCGCGACAGTCATGGTTAATGGATTAAGGCACTCTCACACAGAAAGATGGAGTCTCAAATGCCTTTTTGTTTTGGCCACGCCATGCGTGGCTGGTGGAATCTTAATTCCCTGACCAGGGTCCACAGCAGTGAAAGCACCGAGTCCTAACCACTGGACAGCCAGGGAAGTCCCTCAATTGCCTCTTCAACTCAGTCTCCCAGGCAGCCCTTACCAATTACTTGACATTGACATATAGATAAAAACCGTTGGCCATTTTGTCCCAAGAAAGTATGTCCAAAGAAACTCGAGAACAAATTATTAAACCAAGAAGAAACTAGCTCTATGTGTGTTTGCTAGCTCTATGTGTGTCTGTATGTGTATGTATAGAGATCAGTTTCAAACCAGTGCCAGATGAATAGCTTTCTTTCAACACTCAAGACTGAGTCTCCAAACTACTCTTCCACTTCTCTTACCTCTGCAGCAACCTCAGAATGTGCCCATTCCCAAGAAGTCACCTATCATAGTAGAATACACGTCTGGGTGTCACATAGCTTTGTGTGCCAAGCCTGCCTCAATCTCTACAAACTGTTTGCTTTTGAACAAGTTACTCAATCTTTCCTGGGCTCATCTGCAAAATAGGACTAATGCCTTCTCATAGGGTCATTTTAGCAGATAGCACATATCCTACCACCTGCAAGACAGTCAACAAATAAATAAGGGTAGCTGCTACTCTTGCATGTATCACTATCATGATTGATACTACTTCTATATTGATCTGTGTGTCCTTGAGATTTGGCACAGAGAAATATGTCTGAAGAAGTACCAAAGGGGATTAAAGATGGGTAACAAACTCGAGGAGTACTGGGTGACCACAGTGGACTGACTCTGCTTGAGGCACTGCTCAAAGTTTGCTTGGCCCAAATCCTGCCCATCCTTCAGAACTCAGCTCAAGTCCATGTCCTTACAGGAGCCTGCACTGAATGGGGAGCCTCTACTCTGCCTGGTGGAGGAAGCTTAATCTTATTAACTCTAGTTGAGTTCTGTTCATTCAACATAAACTCTGTTGACTCAGAATTCTTTCAGTCAAGTCAGGGTTTCCCCAGTCCAGAGTTTTAGACACTCCACTCCCCTTCCCTGAGGTGTTTAAGTGTGGGGACAGTACGTATCCACGGCCTCATGTGAGATGAGCTTCATGAAGGCAGTAATACGATTACTCTACATCTCCCTTCAATGCCCATCCAGGGTTAAGCATAGAGCAAGTGCTTCAGAAGTGGGTGAATGGATGGGAGGATGGATGGATGGATGGATGGAATGGATGGGAGATGGATGGATGGATGGGAGGATGGGAAAATACTTTCCCCACAGACCTCTGTCCTTTCTCCTCAGCTTCTCTGACAGTGTAGTGAGGCCAACCTCCTTGGTCAGGTCAGGTCAGCAGTTCCTCTTCCTCTAGTTCCTCGTGCACCAGTAAGCACTGCACACTATGCACCCAAATGATGTAGGCACAGTGGGCTGAGAACTGGAACATTTGCCTGGGGAGGGTACAACCTGACCTTCCCATGTGTTTCTGCATCCCTGACCAGAATCATCCTTTGATGTTGGCTACCCGCTCTGATCCTCATGACAGTTGTCCATGGGGGCCAGCCTAGAGGGTGCTGTGGGTGCATCCGATGCCTTGTACCTGACTTGTAAGTAAAAATTACCTTCCCCTAACCTCATATCTGGTCCCCACAGCTCCCAGTTACTACCTGAGGAGATAGTTCTCCTTGTAAGCTGGGGGCTGGGGGGTTGCCATTAAGGGGAGGGGCCGGAGCAGCGGCACAGGACTTGCAGGGCTCACATGCAGGTGGGTCTTATTGTAGGGAGTCACCTTATTCTGAAATAGAGAGACGTGAAGGATAAAATCAAGTCTTTGGAGGCAACAGGCCTAGAGTCGAATCCTGGCTCGGTCACTGGCTCACTGTGGACCTTGAATAAGTCACTTCACCCCCCAGGAACTCAAATATTTGCAGGAGTTTGGTTGTGAGGATTAAATGGAGTCTTACTCAGAGTCCCCACAATGGTTCAAAGGATGAGACTTTTGCAAAGAGACTATGTAGACAGATGTGGAAAATGTTAAGGGAAAAGCAGGAGGGTGTCTGGTGAGACACCCAGAGGTTGGCAAAACCAGGAAGCTCTTACCTGCCCAGAGTTGAAGGGGCAAAGGAAAGAAACAGTGAGAGGAGGAGCCACGGAAGGAGGGGCTGCCTGGAAGGGTCTGAGGTGGCGGAGGGATGCAGCCACTCCAGAGGCACCGAGCTGAAGCAGGGAGGAGTGGGAAGAAAGAGAGATAGCAGTACAGGACATACGAGTCAGCGTCTCAGAGCACAGAGCGTGGCAGAAGAGGGCAGATGATGGATGCGGGCAGGGGGCTGGCAAAGAGCCTGCAGAAAAGATATTGCTCACAGTAAAGGCAAGAGGCAGGTCTTGCTGAGCACTACACGCTATTGCATTTCATTTCGACTCATAGAGTTTAGCCCCGAGTGCATAAGCGCAACGCTACTTGTGTTGTTCGTTTAATGGACTTTCTCACTGATCCAGAAGGTGAATTCAGATTCTGAACATGTTTAAGAAATGGGGGATCGATGACCCCCATTCCCACCCCTACCCCCAAGTTTTCTGTTGTGATTTGTTTAGAATAAAGGTGTGTGTTTCACCAAATCTTAAAGCGCTGTGAGCAGTAGCTCCAGAGATGGAGAGACCAGTGACCAGAGGAGAGTGGAGGGATGGCCCGGTGCCCACCCTGCCTGGCACAGGACCCGGAGTGCTGTGGGAAACCCAGGAGTCCTCTCTCTCCATCTCCCATGGACCCTGCCCAACCCATCTCCACCCCTCTCCCTCTGGACCAGCTGCCAGCTTCCATCCAAATGATGACAGATACCCCCATTCCCCCTGCTCATAGGACAAAGGAGGCAGCCACGAGACAGGGGCAGTCTCTCTCAGTCCCAGGACAAATTCTGAAGGAAGAGTCTGTTTGTCCTGGATCGGTTGTCTGCTCCAGACCATCAGAGTGACTGGAGGTGGGGAACACATCTATAAAAACTAATTTACAATTGCAACCAAAAAGTGGGTGCAAATATACGATACAGTATGGAATGTTAGTGTAACAGGAAAAACAAGAACTGTATGAAAAACGTCACTTTTAAAAGGCCTAAATTATTAGAGAGCTATACCACATCCCTGGCTTAAAAGATTCACGTTTAGAAAGAGAGACATATGCCTTCAAATTAATAGTTCTTATTGAAATCCCATCTAGATTTTTTGAATTTGGCACATCGATTCTAAAATTCACCTGATGGAAAAAATCCACCAAAAAAAGCTGATGATTTTTGAAAAAGAAAAACAAATGACTTGCCTTGCAAAATATACAAAATATACATTTATACACCATATAAAATGTCTAGAAGAATCTGTGATAAATGGAATTTTATAGAAGACCATGATAGCTTTTCAAATCCATGGGGAAATATTAGTTTAATCCATGCATGCTATCAGTTCAATCCATTGTCTATTCTATTTGGGGAATGGGATACTTGTATTCTTACTTCACACCAAATGCAAACTAAATTCAAAATAGATTAAAGAGCTAAACATAAAATTATGAAATTAAAAATATCAGAAGAAGAAATGGTGCATGTGGTTTTTTATAATCTTGGGATGGGGAAGGATTTCATCAGTGTGACAATACTGGCAGATCAGAGTAGATAAAATGTTAAAACTTCTTTATGATGAAAGACAAGATGACCAAAGTGAAAAGACAGATGACAGAGTGAGAAGAAAAAATATTTGCAATATTTATGACAAAGGTTTAATATCCCTTATGCATATAAGAATTTCCTACAACCCAATCAAGAGAAAAAAAGACAACAGAACTACAAAAATAAAGGACAGTGAAAGGCTATTTCCATCAGTTAGACAGTCAAAAATAAAACGATGCCAATATTCAACATCAGAAAGAGCATGGACGAATACACACCTCTACCCCGTGTTTGTAGGAGCATAACTGATACAGATTTTTTGAATGGCAAATTAATAGCATCTAGGAAAATTCAAAATATGCATACCAATTTCATAAATAAACTCTAGAGAATCCCTCAATTTTTGATATATGTACAAAGATGTTCATGGCAGTATTCTTGGAAGAGCAGGAAAAAAATCAACACCCGTCTATGAAAGATGATTCAATGATTTATAGTAAGTAAATCCTTACTACCCAATATACATAACCATCAATATAATGAAGTAATTTGTACCTACTGACAAATTAGTGAAATACATCTGCCTTATATTGTTAAATTAAAAAGTTTGGAACAATATGTAGCATATAATTCCACTTCATTTTGAAGTATGTATGTAAAATTACCCATACATATAAGTATGTTCTCTGTGTAGATAGTACATATTCAATTCACATATAGATCCAAATTTTAAAAATTCTAAACCAACCTTTGACAAATTCTTAAAACTGATAACCTCTGGGGAACAGGAGTGGAGTGAGCAGGTAAGGAGCTGAATTTTTACATTTTATTGTAAACATTATATTTTATTTTATTTTTTTATATCTTTATTGGAGTATAATTGCTTTACAATGGTGTTAGTTTCTGCTTTATAACAAAGTGAATCAGTTATACATATACATAAGTTCCCATATCTCCTCCCTCTTGCTTATTATAACGAAAATCTAAGGACACCTGCGGGGTATAGTTAGGACTTTTTTTCTACACCTATAGGGCTATTGAATACCTATTGCATTTTGTCCACCGTGTTCTCACATCAAGCCTCACACAGGTCCAGAGTCAGGATTCAAACCCGAGTCTGCCTGACTCCAAAGCCGGAGCCTTACCCAGGCACCCACTGTTCCCTTTGAATTTCCCATTAAAGCTGCCCCGGGGCAGTCGATGGAGGGGGAGAGAAGAGCAGTGGGAAGCATTCTGGAGCCTTGCTGGGCTGCACTAGGTCGCTCTGTGTCTCTGTTGGTCCAGGATGGCGCACCCCACTCTCTTCTTTTGTCTGCTGGTAGCCAGGCTGGGTCCCCGTGCCTGTGACCAAGGGGCTCCTGACCAGGAAAATCGTCCAACCTCAGTGACCCTGTTGGCCTCCTCCACTTCCCTGAACAATCCCCACTTTGCCTTCAACCTATACAGGCAGATGGTGGCCACAACCCCAGGCAGGAACATCATCATCCCCCCCACCCCGCGAGCATCTCCACCCCCTCAGCCTGCCACTCTCCAGGCCAGGCCCGCAGTGTGCACCCAGGGCCTGGAGGGACTGGGGTTCAGCCTGTCCCGAGTCCCAGACAAAGGGCTCCATGGGCACTATAGTCAATTCCTCCGTGCCCTCCTTCCTCCCCCTGGGGCATGCCAGCCAGACGTGGCAGCATGCTGTTTGGGGACCAGAAGCAGTACCTGTACAGAAGTTTGTTGATGATGCCCAGAATCTGTACCACGCAGAGGTACATTCCCCTTCGGGAATGACCGGGTAGCCAGGGGGCAGATGGATCCTTTCACTTCAAGACTGGGAAGCTCAGGGGGCTTCCCTGGTGGCGCAGTGGTTGAGAATCTGCCTGCCAATGCAGGGGACACGGGTTCGATCTCTGGTCTGGGAAGATCCCACGTGCCGCGGAGCAACTGGGCCTGTGAGCCACAATTACTGAGCCTGCGCGTCTGGAGCCTGTGCTCCACAACAAGAGAGGCCGCGATAGTGAGAGGCCTGCGCACCGCAATGAAGAGTGGCCCCCGCTTGCCACAACTAGAGAAAACCCTCGCACAGAAATGAAGACCCAACACAGCCACAAATAAATTAAAAATTTTTTTAAAAAAGACTGGGAAGCTCGCCCTGGAGTTACAGACACTGTCTTGATTCTGACCAGTTATATCTTCTGTAAAGGTAAGTAATCCTCTAAGGATTATTTAGACCCCTTTGCAATTTATTACAAAGTTAACCCATCTCTTGTCCAAGATGGGTTTCCTCTCTCCCTCCTGCCTCACCAAGACTTCATCTGTGGATTAACTCCTCTCGCTCCCATACCTCCAACCTCTCTTCTAGAACCTTCACCTGAACTTTCCAACTCCAGTTCCCTCTCCAGCTACAGCCCCAGCTCTCTCCTTCTCATCACAACCAAACTTTTAGGAAGTAGTGCCTGCCACAGACCTGCTACATAATTTGTGCAATGAGTACTTGGTGCCCTTGTTCAAAAATCACATTTCAACGTGGTGACAGCAGAGTATTTAAACCACATTCCGGCCCTTGTGGCATCCCAGGTGGCACCTCCTCAAAGCCGGTCCTGCCCACATGAGCTGTCCCAATTTGCCACTCATTCCACCAAACATAAGCCTTGCTTCTAGGTCCATCACCCGAATTGTTTTATCAAGCTACCTCCCACCCATCCCCCCAAAAGGAGCTCCTTGTTGAGCGGGGGAACCTCGTCCTTCTGTGTCCACCTAGATTTGTGACATTTACCTGTTTTGTTAGCCTCCCCCTCCTCGACACCCTCCTCTCGTGGGCTCAGCGTGGCTTTCCTGATTCTCCTACCTCACCTCCCTAGCACACTCAGAGCCCGTTAAATATTGGCATTCCACAGAGTTCCTGCTCAGCCATCCGTCTCCTTTTCTTATTCTTTACTCTCCCTCGGGTGAGCAGTGGGAAGCCCTCCAGTGGCCTCCAACCCTCCTGTACACTGAAGACTCCCACCTCCCTATGCCCAGACCCCAGCTCCCATGAGCTCCAGACCCATATCCTCCCCGGCTATCTGGTCACCTCCGTCCAAATGTCCACGAAGTGCCTCAAATTTAGCATGTTCCAAAAAAAGAAGCATTTTTCCCTCCTCCACCCCCCAAAGAAAACCCCCTCTCCCTGCTCCTTTCCTCTAAGTCTCAATAAATTGTCCTGATTCCATGCACCTGCCCAAACCAGAAACCCTGAGGTCGCCTTGGTCCCATGCAGGCAGCGCACAGAGCATGGCTGACCGTGGATGAGAAAGGAGCAGAAAAGGAGGATCCCACGAGCCTGGGGTCCCTTCCCAGGTCCCACCTCCACACGTTTCATTTCAGCAGGCCTTTCCTGCTATTATTTATTTTGAGGAAGGCAGCCATGGCCTTCTCTTCATGGGGAAAACGATGGATCCTTGTAGCAAGTCACAGTCGGGTGAAAAGAGGGTGTACCTCTCTGTACCCCCACCAGCCTACCCATACTGTCAGGTGCTCTGGGCTCTTGAAGAAGAAGGGAAATTATGACTGAAGATCTGGGCAAAAGTAGAGTGTCTTTGCACAAAATCCGTCTGAGTTGTTATCCCCATTTCACAGATTAGCAAACCAAGATCCAGAACAGTTGCACAATTATAAGCCAAACTCATTGCCCAGGGCCAACCTTCCTGGGAGGACCTGCAGACTCAACTCACTCTCATGACCTTCCACCAGCTCCATATCCTCTGCTGGTTTCTGTATGTTTCCCTCTCCTTCCAGTTTCCTTGCCACCTGAATTATAGTCTGTTCAGCTCAATAAACCTTGTGTGAGGGTGTCTGGGTGCCACTGGGCAGGCAGTCCCCCTGGAAGGACTTGGGAAATCCATTGAATGCAGCCTGGGAGACTGTTTGTGTGACATAAAAGAGGGTAGGACCATCCTGTCATCACTACCTGCTGGCATCCCGTAGGCCCAGAAGTTTACAAGGTTGCAGCCGGGTCTCGGGTCCCCCCGCAAAGCGGCTGAGAAGGAAAGCAGAGACTTCTCAGGGTCCCTTTGATAAAAAGGTTATGCAATATTATTTTGTGTTTGGAAGCATTTGCGTGCCTCAGTCGTGCTCCTACAAAGGATTATCCAGCACAAACATTCCTTAACTCCTGTCCATGAAACTCCCCCACGATGGAATCCTCCTGTGAATAGACTTGCAGAGTAGGGACTGAGCTCTTCAGAAGTCTCCACCCAACATTCAGTCCTGCGTATTATCTGAGAAAGCATCCACTGAGCACCAGATGTGTGCACAGCACGATCCCAAGGAGGGAAGGATGCAGAGATAGAGGAGACGGTCCCATCCTCAAAGAGCTATTGGTGGAGGCAGGCACAGCACCTGCCATACTGCAGTCACTCCTGGTGTAGGAGTAAATTTCACTGCAAACAAGATACACGTTCTTACTGGGAGTGTATCAGATGGAATTTTAAGCTGAATGGGCAAGGAGCCCAGACAGAGTCTGAATCACTGTGAAGGAGAAGCGTGTAGCCTAACATCAAACTGCAAGTTGATAAGCTAGCTGCACGTTGACAAGAATCCATGGGGACTTTGTTCTCACAGTCATCCGATAGGTACCATCATTAGAGTCACCTCTCCACAATCTCAAGTGTTCCACCCTCTGACCGCCGCTTCTCTTCTTTCCAGCTCATTCCTCTTGGCACCCAATTCTAACAATCCTTCAACCCTCAGGGATGCGCCCTCCATTGATCCTACTAGTTTTCACCTCCTTCTTTTCCCGCAGGTCCTTGCTCCCTCCTTGTCCAGCTTAAGTTCCATGGTCAATCACACCCTCAGCTCCTTCGCCCTTTTCTGCGTTTACCATAGCTTCGTGGCAAAACCCTCCACATCTCCCCCTATGCCATGTCTGCACTCAAATTTCTGCATGTAGCTAGAGAAAAACACCGCAGCACTGACTGGCCTCACTTTAAATTCATGATCACTGAACCTCAAGAGAACCTTTGATCCTGGGCAGCAATCACTCTGTATTCCAGCCCTTTCTTGTTTCCTATCTTAAGTAAATACTTCCTACCTTCACCTTTCAGCAAACCTCTGACACCTCCTGCCCCGAATCACCCTGGGCTGGGGACCTTACTTCCTTTCATTGGCAAAATATAGGCAATCATCTTCCCACCCACTTGCAGCTCTGCTCATGTGTCTGCCTTCCCTTCTGTTACAATAGAGCACCTGGCCTAGCTGAGGCCATCCCTCTACCTACACCACTGGTTGTATCTGTATTTTATCTCAGGCCCTCAAGGACATCACACCAGCAACCCTGCCCTTTATCATCTCCTCAATCACAAATCTTCCCTATCTACTAGATTTTTCTACCAGGATACAATTTCTTCCATCTTAACATAGATGGATGGATGGGTGGATGGATGATAGATAGATAGATAGATAGATGAAAGAGATAGAGATAAAGATAGATCATTTCCTCTTCTAGCTGACACACCATTGCTTAAAAACTTATTTATTCTCCTGTCTCCAAATTAGGGTGACCAGCCATCCAGTTTGCCTGGGGATGAAAAATAAATTGGACTTCACTAAAGTAAAATGTTTACACTTCAAAAGATTTTGTTAAAGAATGAAAAGATAAGCCGTACGTTTCTCACAAAGCTAAACACGGTCTTATCATATGCTCCAGCGATCACGCTCCTACCTATTTCCCCAGCTAATATGAAAATTTTGTCCACACGAAAACCTATATCAAAATGTTTATAGCAGCTTTACTCATAGTTGCCCCAAACGGGAGGCAACCAAGATGTCCTTCAATAGGTGAACGGATAAACGAACTGTGGTACATCCATACAATGAAATACTCTTCACTAATAAAAAGGTGAAGTGATAAAAATAAACGAGCTGTGAAATCACAAGAGACATGGAGAAACCTTAAGTGCATAGTTATAAGTGATAGAACCCAGTCTTAAAAGACTACATACTAACATGATTGCAATTACATGGCACTCTGGAAAAGGCAAAACTATAGCAACAGAAATGAGATCAGTGGTTGTCCAGAGTTCAGGGAGAGGAGGGAAGCATGAATAGGTTATTTTTTTAGGACAAGAAAGTAGTGTGTATGATATTGTAATTGTGGGTACAGAACACTATGCACTTATCAAAACTTGAAGAAATTTACAGCACAGAATATTAAACCCAAAATATGCAAATTAAAAGAAAAATTCATTTAGGAAATTGGAGAATCCCAGAATGGAAAGTAGAAGTGACTAAACAATCTAAATGGGTAACAAATGCATGAAATAACTTCACTGAAGGGAGCAGGGGTGAGTGAGTAGGGGCAGGGGGAAAGCTGACCTAAGTAACTTTAGAAGTGAGTGAAGTATGTAAGACTAAAGGCAAAAGAAACTGTACATAAGCTCTGTATTATAGTTAGTAAAGTTGTTTTCCAGAAGAGTACAGGTTAACAATTCTGAAACCGTCCTACATGTATGCAGGAACTCAACAATTAGCTACATGAAGTAAATGGATGGTGGATATTGGGGTATCCAATAGATATAGATAAGCAGGAGGGAACGAAAATGATCTATGCACTGGAGAGGGAAACATCAGTCTGAACTCATGTTTAGCTTAATATAGACACAGATGGTTACATATAGAAATGTTTATAGATATGTATATATACAGAGGTTAATGTACATATGTATATTTCCTGCTCTGTCAGCTGAGAGGCTCTAGTGCCCAAATCTTGGTTTCTAATACCATTCTCCAATGAAAGGAACCAGGACTCCTTGAAGAAATGGCTGATTCTAAGACTAGGGCGGGATATATACCAGATGAGCCCAGAGCATCCTGTGTTGCCAGAAAGTGAGCAAGTGCTTTAAAAAAAAAATCCACAGTCATGGGTGGGGGGTATGTCAAAGCAACACAGGAGCCAATGGAAGACGCTCCCCATGGCCAAAATTGGACTAATTTGAACAAAAAGAAATAAAGTATCATCATAGATTTTAATAGTATAGGTATATATGGTAGATTATAACCCAAAGTATAAAATAAATATCCATAAATCCATACAGGTATAAATAAATGATTATATAAATATATAGGGAGAAGAGACAAATCTTCCATGCAGAAGAATTCCAAATTATTTATGTAGCTACCCTGCCCTCAAGGAGGTGGAGCATATCTCTTCACTCCTCAAATGTGGATTGTGCAGTGACTTTCTTCCAAAGAGGACAGTCTGGAAAGGCAGGGGAAGAGTAACTTAACAGTGGAGAAATCTGACAGCGTTAGTTCAGCCAGGTGATCAAGGTCAATATCAACAGTGATAAATGATAAAACATGCTAATAGTACACACCTTCGATACGATGTAATGAAAATCATAACTCTTTGGTCTTCCTCTCAAAAACCTACAACCCCAGTATAATCATGAGAAAAACATCAGACAAATTCCATAAGAGGGGCATCCTATAAATTGCTTGGACATTATACTTCCAAAAGGCAAGGTCATGAAAAACAAGGAAAGTGTGAGGAACTGTCACAGCCAAGAGCAGCCTAAGGACACATGATGACCAAACGTAATGTAGTATCCTGGATGGGATCCTGGAACATAAAAAGGGTAAAAGTAGAAAAGACTCATATTGAAATCTGAGAAAAGCATGGACTTTAGTTAAAAATAATGTATCAAATTGTTTTATTAATTGTAACAAATGTATTATACTAATAAAAACTGTTAATAGCATAGGAAACTGGATGTAGGGTTTATGGGACTTCTCAGCAATACCTTTGCAATTTTTCTGTCAATCTCAAACTGTTCTAAAATTTAAAATGTATTGGAAAAAAGGCAAGGTACAGATAGGAAAAAAAATAATTGCAAATCATATATCTGGCAAAGGATTTGTATCCAGAATAGAAAGAACACTTATAACAACTTAACTCTTCAAACAAGTTACCCCAATTTAGAAATGACAGAAGACTTTAATAGACATTCACCTAGAAGACGTATGGATGGTTAATAAGCATATGAAAATGTGCCCTTTTTAGTCATTAGCAAAATGCAAATTAAAGCCACAATGAGATATAACTATAGCTCACTAATATAGAAAAGATGCCTGTAATCAAAAAAGCAGACAATACCAAGTGTTGACAAAGATTTGGAGAACCTGGAATTCTCACACGATGTTGATGGGGTAGCACAGTGGTGCTGCCACTTTGTAAAACACTTTGGCACTTTCTTAGAAAGTCAAATATAAACTTACCATATGACCCACCAATTATACTCCTGGGAATCTACCAAAGAGAAATGAAAACATATGTCATACAAAAACAGACTTGTACATGAATGCTTCTATAATTAATAGCCCCAAACTGGAAATAATCCAAATGTCCATCAACTGGTGAGTGGATAACAAAATGTGGCTTATCCATACAGTAAAATACTATCCAAAAAAAAAAAAGGAATGATTTGTTGATACATACTATGACATGGATAAACCTCAAAAATAATACGTTAAGTGAAAGAAGCAGACCAAAAAGGCTGCATATTATATGATTCCACTGCTTATATGAATTATCCATAAAAGGCACATGAATAGAGCCATAATGCAGGTCAATGGTTGCCTAGGGCTAATGATAAAAGTAGGAATTGACTGCAAAAGGTACATGGTATTTTTTTTTTTGCAATAATAAATATGTTCCAAGATTGAATTGTGGTGATGTTGGTACAACTCTGTAAATTTACTGAAAATTATTGAATCATACACTGAACGCATGAGTTGTATGGTATATAAATTATATCTCAATAAAACTTAAAAAAAAAAAACTTTGGGGGCTTCCCTGGTGGCACAGTGGTTAAGAATCCGCCTGCCAATGCAGGGGACACAGGTTCAAGCCCTGGTCCAGGAAGATCCCACATGCCACGGAGCAACTAAGCCCGTGTGCCACAACTACTGAGCCTGCACGCCTAGAGCCCATGCTCCACAACAAGAGAAGCCACTGCAACAAAGAGTAGCCCCCGTTTGTTGCAACTAGAGAAAGCCCATGTGCAGCAACGAAGATCCAATGAAGATCCAATGCAGCCAAAAATAAAAATATAAATAAATAAATTTATTTTTAAAAAAAGAAAGAAAAATGGGACCCTAAATTGCCAAAGTAATCTTGAGAAAAAACCAAAAAGCTGGAGGTATCACACTCCCTGGCTTCAGACTATACTACAAAGCTACAGTAATCAAAACAGTATGGTACTGGCCCAAAAGCAGACACATAGATCAATGAAACAAAACAGAGAGCCTAGAAATAAATCCACCCACCTATAGTCAATTAATCTATGACAAAAGAGACAAAAACATACAATGGAGTAAAGACTATCTCTTCAGTAAGTGGTGCTGGGAAAACTGGACAGCTACATGTAAAAGAATGAAATTAGAACATTTTCTCATACCATATACAAAAATAAACTCAAAGTGGATTAAAGACCTAAATGTAAGACCAGAAACCATAATAATCTTAGAGGAAAACAAAGGCAGAACACTCTGTGACACAAAATGTAACAATTTTTTTTTTGGACCTAAGGCAAAGAAAACAAAAGCAAAAACAAACAAATTAAACTTAAAAGCTTTTGCACAGCAAAGGAAACCATCGACAAAATGAAAAGACAAGCTACTGACCAGGAGAAAATATTTGCAAATGATATGACCAATAAGGGGTTAATATCCAAGCTATTAATATATAAACAGCTCATACAAATCAATATCAAAAAAGCAAACAACCTGATTTTAAAATGGGCTGAAGACCTGAATAGACATTTTTCCAAAGAAGATTTACAGATGGTCAACAGGCACATGAAAAGATGTTCAGCATCACTAACAACAGAAAAATGCAGAACAAAACCACAATGAGATATCACCTCACACCTGTCGGAATGGCTATCATCAAAAAGTCTACAAACAACAAATTTTGGCACAGATGTGGAGAAAAGGGAACCCTAGTATACTGTTGGTGGGAATGTAAATAGATGCAGCCAATATGGAAAACAGCATGGAGTTTCCTCAAAAAACTAAACGTAGAACTACCATATGATCTAACAATTCCACTGCTGGGTATATAGTTGAGGAAAACAAAAGCACTATTTTGAAAAGTTACATCCACCCCAATGTTCATAGCAGCATTATTTATAATTGCCAAGATATGGAAGCAACCTAAGTGTCCATCAACAGTTGAATGGATGAAGAAGATGTGATATATATATATATATATATATAGATAGAGAGAGAGAGAGAGAGAGAGAGAAATATATATATAAATATTACTCAGCAATAAAAAAGAATGGAATTCTGCCATTTGCAGCAACATGGATGGACTTGGAAGGTATTATGGTTAGTGAAATAAGTCAGACAGAGAAAGACAAATACCGTACACTATCACTAAAATAATAAATAAATAAATACAAGGAAACAGAAACAGACTCACAGATATAGAAATCAAACTAGTGGTTACCAGTGGCAAGAGGGAAGGGGGGAGAGTGGCAAGATAGGGGTAGGGGATTAAGAGGTACAAACTACTATGTATAAAATCAATAAGCTACAAGGATATATTGTACAGCATAGGGAATATAGCCAATGTTTTATAGTAATCTTAAATGGAGTAAATCTATAAAAATTTTGAATCACTATGTTGTATACCTGAAACTAATGTAACATTGTAAATCAACTATACTTCAATTAAAAAAAAATAAAAAGAAATGAAAAATGGGCCATTACTATGGGTCTGGAACATGCTAAATGGTAATAAAAGAATGTTATGAAAACTTTATATACATAAATTTTAAAGCTAGATTAAATGGGCAAATTTTCTTCTTAAAAAAATACTGCTTGAAGAAATAGAAAATCTGAATAGTTCTCTATGAGAGAAATTAAATCCATAAATAAAAAATTTCTCCCAAAGATAACTCCAGGCCCCAATGATTTCTCTGGCACATACCGCCAAACATTTAAGGAAAAAAAGAATGTCAGGCTTATGCACTTTTCCATATTTTAGAATAACAGACTATACTCCTCAACTTGTTAAATGAGGCCAGCATGACACTGACACGCAAACCTGGCAAGAGCAGTAGTAAAAAGGTGATGAAATAAAATTATGTTAAGGCAGGACATGAAAACTTTTAAACATAAAATTTTCTCTCTGCCCATTTGAGCCACTACCCCCCTTCCCTTTAGTGTGCATCTATCTGCATTACACATTAACTGGATCCCCTTAGAAGACACAGGATTGCCTACTGGCAAAAACAAAACAAAAAGCAGTTTCCTCCAGGCACCAGCAAGATAACTCCTTAGGAGATAACAGGAGATAACATTCCTTTCTCAATCCTCTAAGGAGTCATGATGACTTACTTGTCTTGGACTATGTAAGCTGTCAGTATGTTACTTTGATGTATAACCCTGCTGTGTAGCACAGGGAGCTCCGCTGGTGCTCTCTGATGACCAAGAGGGGTGGGGGGCTGTGAGGGAGGGGATATATGTATACATATAGCTGATTCACTTTGTTCTATAGCAGAAACTAACACATTGTAAAGCAATTATGCTCCTATTAAAAAAAAAAAAAACTTATAGAACTGTGCCTTGACCTCTGAGGTGGAACAGTCCTCAGAGATTTCTGAAAGACTGTCTCCCGACTTACAATCCTCAGGTTGGCTCAAATAAAATTTTCAATTTCTTTCTTGGATTGACTATTAATTAATTTTTCATTGACAAAAGAAACTCACCGACTACTGACCACCACTCATCACCAGGATAATGTTCTTAGGTGCTATGATCCTTTCACCTCACTTAATGAACCAGAAAACAGGTTTGCAGAGAGTAGGGGATTTGCCTAAATCACACAGTCAGCAATCAGCTGGAGAGATGCTGGAGAGATACTGGAGACAGGTCTGACAGACGCAAAGCCTGTGACAGTTTCTCTCACAGTGTTTTATTTCTCATCTCCTGACTCCTCTGCCCTCAGGGAAGGCAGGAAGTTAGGAAGCTGAGCCTCAGAGAAATCCAGCGACTTGTCCAAGGTCACAGGACAAGTTGGTGACAGAGCAAGAGGCAGAGCTGGGACTCAGCCCCGGCCCCTGCAAGCCTTCTCCTGAGGGTACCTTCACAACATGCCTGTCCTACCCCATGTTTCTCAAACTTTTTCAGGCTACCACCCACCTGTGAATCCGTAGGCCACACCTGGACCAACAGGGCCATCCGCATCACCATCACCCCCATTGGCCCCCTGGGACCCAGAACTGCCCTGTGGAATTGCTCAGTGTTAAGACAATGAGGGCCCATAACTTCTGCTTTGATGTGGGATGAGGCAGGGAAGGAAGGAGGGAAGACGGAGGCAGTGGAACTCTGATAAGGGCTTTAGCTAAGGTAGGTGGGTTGCCATTCTGATTCCTCTCCTTAGTAGTGTAACTTTAGGTAAGTCTTCTTGCAACAGCAAACAAACCTGACTCCGTACTGGATCTATTCCTTTAGCTCTAAACTTTGTGCTCTGTTGCTTGTGCTTAGTCATGCTGGCTTTGCACCTTTTGTAAAAGAATGTTGCTTATAGCCTGAAATGTACATGATAGCCCGCGGCTCAAGGCTCTGCCTCCCAGGCTTGACCTTTAAAGGTGTAACACTTTTACAGAAAATAGCATTTGTCTTGTTGGAGGTTTGCAGGAACATGATGACTAGACCTACTGTGCAGAGCGCAAAAACAAGGGATTATCACATCCCCTCAGGGAGTCCAACCAGGACCAAGAAGTTAGCGGTAACAAGTCACACCCACCCCTTTAGTAAGAAAGAAGCCTGAATTGACTCTCGGAAGATGGTTCTTTGGGACCATCTTCTCAGTCAGCTGGATTTCCAAATAAAGTCTCTGTTCCTTGCCCCAGCGTCTTGTCTGTCCATTCATTGGCCTGTGGTATGGCAAGCAGTACGAGCTTGGACTCAGTAACATTCTAACCTCTCTCTGCCACAGTTTCCCAGTCTGCCAAATGAGAATAGCAATACAGGCATACATCGGAGATATTGCGGGTTTGGTTCCGGACCACTGCAATAAGGCAAATATTGCAATAAAGCCAGTCACATAAATTTTTTTGGTTTTCCAGGGCTTATAAAATCTATGTTTACACTATACTGTAGTCTATTAAGTGTGCAACGGCATTACATCTAAAAGAACAATGTACATACCTTAATTTTAAAAATATTTTATTGCTAAAAAATACTAGCATCTGAGCCTTCAGCAAATCAAAGTCTTTTTGCAATAGTAATATCAAAGATCACTGATCACAAATCACCATAACAAATATAATAATAAAGAAACATTTGAAATATTGCAAGAATTACCAAAATGTGACACAGAGACATGAAGTGAGCAAATGCTGTTGGGAAAATGGCGCTGATGAGACTTCCAGTATGCACAAAACTTCAATTTGTAAAAAACACAATACCTGCGAAGTGCGATAAAGCAAAGCACGATAAGACGAGGTGTGCGTGTAGTCATGCATTCATATAGCGCTTAGAACATAGCAGGCCCTGTTCTATGCTCCTCCGCCATATGCAACCTTCACAGCAACCTAGAGAGGTTCTAGATAACTAGAATCTGCATTTCTCAGCTGAGGCATGGTGAGCTTAGTAATTTGCCTGGTATCATCTCCTAAGGTCTAAAATCAAACGCAGAGTCCATGCTCTTGACTGCTATCCTATCCGAGATGATAATAATACCTGCCTGGTAGGTTCCTGTGAGAATCAAATCGGTAAATATCCATGTACACCAGAGTTGGTACCCAGCGACAGCGCAATAAATACCGCTACTACCCTCAGCAGGAGCCAGACCCCATGCCCAGTGCTTTACATAGGGCTGTGATACCAGAGCAGGGCAGGAAGTGGCAGAGAAGGGAGAAGGGAGATAAAAGGGGTGAGCCAGCCAATGCAGAACCTTATCAGCAAAGTAATGGTGCCCCTGGGCTGTGCTCCTGCCTGTCCAGGAGGAGGACGGCCCAGGGGGTTAGAGTCCTGCTTGGTCCAGGAATTGTCTGAAGGCTAAGCCTAGGGGTGGGACAGGTGGCCCCAGTGATGAAGGCCTGCAGGGCTGCAGGAACTACAAGCAGTTCCCTTGATCTACAACAGAGACAGGCCCTAGGACCAGCGAGGATCCCCTCAAGTCCAGCCTCTGAACCCCAAGATTTAACCCAACCTCCCCACGCCACCTCCATGCTGGCCACAAGTACAGGCTGGCATCCTTTTTGCCAACACAATTCATGATCCCTCAGGTAAGCAGCCGGCCAAGGCTCAGCAAAGGCCATCCAAGGCTCCTCCCCGGCAGGTCCCATCACTGCAGGTCTCTGGCTTGACGTGACCTGTCCCACGCCAGGCAGGGCCCTGTTTTCCTGGAGGCAGGATTTCAAATAGCACTTATCCACACAGCTGGCAAAGTTAGGAGGCCCTGAGCAAGCCTCCCAGTCACCACTTCTGTGGTTGGCAGAATTGGGAAAGAGAAACCAAGAGCAACACGTCTGTAATGGGCTAATTTCAGAGGAGGAGATGCTCGTTCAAAGAGGGCTTCAGCCAGAAGCTTCTCCCTGGATTTGGTGTGAACCCTGAAAGATACATCTTTCCCAAATGAGACCCAGATGCAGCAGTGACTAACCCAGAGGGAACAACTGAAGTGGGCCTCCTGGTAAGCAGGGAGCAGGTCCCACTCACCTGGAGGCCACTAGCTAGGGCCTGGTGGGCACAGACCAGCAGGGAACTGGGAACACACAGACATCTGGCTCAACAGTGCTTCTGAAAAATTTTCTTCTATTTTTTAAAATTATTTTTCTATTTTAAGGGACTAAGAGGTTGATGATTAAAGAAAAGGACTTCTAGTCAGGCACTATCTAAACAGGATCCCACACTCCATGGGGACCTGGGGAGATAAAATAACAATTCTAGCAACACTTCTCTTGAATGAGGCCTTGCCACGTGCCCTCTGCTGTGCTAGGCTCACGGTACAGTCCGGTCTTCACAGCAACCCCATGTGTGTATACGCAGGTATGTATGTGTGTGTGTATGTACTTTTTTTTTTTAAAGAATCATTTGAGAGTAAATTTTATACATCATGACCATTTACCCTTAAATACTTCCAGGTACGTTTCCTAAGAATTTGGGATATTATTTTCTTAGTAAAGCTATTAACTTCAGGAAATCTAGCACTGGTACAATATTCTTCTCTAACGTACCATCCATATTCCAGTTTTCTCGATTGTCCCAATAATGTCCCTCATAGCACGTTTCCTCCAGTTAAGGACCTCGGCCCTGCATTAAGTCATGGATAATGATTTGCTGGTCTTTCGGGGACCACCCCAAACCCTGTGGGGAGCTTCTTGCTGAAGACCTTTAAGAATTGTGTGGTGTGCCCTAAGGACAAAAAGCAAGATAAACTCAAAGGGCAAACATTGCCAGAACAAAGAGTTACAGGAGTCACTCTGTCACCGCGTGACCGTTGCAAAGTATATCAACCAACAACTGACAGATAAATAAATGAACAATTGTGATTGGAGATTTTAACATTCCCCATGGAGAACCTGAAAGCTCAAGTAAATAAGGAATCCACATAGATATGAAAGAGTTGAATAAAATAATAAGCTTAAGCGTATGCATATATATGCATATCAAACAGGTAATGCCCAATATTTCATAAGAAAATATGGAATATTTACAAAAAGAGACCACATGTGATTGCAAAAAAACCTCAATAAATTCCAAATCTTCAATATCATATACGTGATATTTTTTATCATAATGAAATATAAATAAAAGTTAATAACAGAAGAGTAGCCTAAAATTCTCAATACACAAAATGACATATTATTAAACTATCCCTGGGTTAAAAGTGAAACCATAAGGGAAATTAAGAAATATTTAGAAAACAATAACAATGAGAATATTTGTGGGACATCGTTAAGTCAGTTTTTAGATGAAAACTTTAAATATATTTATATGGATAGCAGAAATGTTAAAAAGTAAGAAAGCTAAGCATTTAACTCAAGAAAATAGAAAAAGAGCAGAGGAAAATTCAGAGAATGTGAAAGGATGGTTAAAAAAATAAAAGCAGAAATCAATGAAATATGGATTTTAAAAAAACAATAAGGATTAACAAAACTAAAATCAGGTCCTCTGAAAAGATTAATTAGCTAGATAGACTAACAAGACTCATCAAGGAAAAAAAAAAAGAGAGGAAATACATAAATAAAACATAGAACCAACAAAAATTAAAAATAACTACTGATATGACAGAGATTTGAAAAATAGTAAATTCCTAGTTATAAATTCTATAATTGTCTTAAGGAATAAAAAACTTGAAAAGATCAATAACTATTAATAAAACTGAAGTGTGCCCCCAAAACTCTTGACACAGTTGTGGGCCTCATGGGAACATCTCCCCTAATACCTGCGGGGTAGTAATGGCGTCATCAACCCAGCAGAGGGCACAGGACCCTAGCTGGCCATTCACAATGCCCTATTCTTCTGCACACTCTATCAGTCCAAGGATGGGCAATCATGTCCTTTGTGGGGGCTGATATGAACACTGAAAAAAAGTGAATCTCTCTCCTTCTGATATCAAATAACCAGTTAGACCCAAGTAACCTGTAGCTGCAGTGGCCGCCTTTGTCTCCACCACAGAGAGACTAAAGCAGGAAAGCAGAACTAAGAAAGAATTTTTTTTTAAAGAGACAGAGATTTGATGACCATCTTGGGACCTCTAGATCCAGCCAGGCCTGAAGCGTCCCCTTCCACCCTTCAGAACTCTCCTTCAGGAGATCCAATAAATGTTCTTTTTTGCTTTAAAACTGTTTGAACTTCACCTGTCACCTGCAATCAAAAGAGAACTGATGAATAAAAATGTGGGGAAGAGGGAAGTGAAGGTGCGAGATTTCAGAGGTAAATGGTCTTGGATTCGAATCTCAAGGGCAGCTCTCTTAAGCGTCATGTGCCTCAGTTTCCCCATCTAGAGAAGAGTGATAATAATAATGGTATCCATTTCACAGAGTCGTTGTGAAGACTAAATGACGTAATGCATGGGAATCACTGGGCTGCCTTTTATTCCACGTCTGTCTTTCCCATCAGACCATTGCCCCCCTTGAAGGCAGGACCTTGCTGGTCTCATTCCCAGCCCAAGCTCAGCACCCGCTTCTTCACAACTGTCAGCACCATCGTGCTAATAAAGGGCACCTGTGGCTCCTGTGCCAGCTGCCCCTGGGCAACCACAAACACTGACGCAACTCCAGCCACATTTTGATATCAAAAAATAAAACCTCAGGGAACTGTACGCCGAAGAAAGTTAATTCGCAGTATTGCTGTGTTTACTCAAATTTCCTGGAAAAGGCTCCCATTGGTTCATGACTGGGGGGAGGAGACCACCAAATGGTGAAGGCCACTGGCCCCCCTCTAACCATTAACCAGCAGGAAAGCTGGCAAACAAGACTGAGCAGCAGCCGCCCCGCCGGCTTACTGTACACATGACAGGATCCGGGACAGCAGGACCAAGCCAGCACTTGCAGCCCGAGCCCACTGCAGACCGTGAGTAACAGCTAAGGACTCTCCATCGCCCCCGCTCCTGCCCAGCCTCCAGAACAACGCCACGACTGTGTCTTGCTCATTTTATTTTATTTTTTTAAATGGGGCATTGAGCATTAGGGCAACCAGCAGTGATAAGAGGCAACCCTGGGGAGGGTTTTTCAGAGTCTGTGGGTTACCCACAGGGGTTTTTATTTCTCCTGGGCTCCTGCCTTGCAGGGACTGACATTGAACTAAGAGCCATTCCCAGCCATCGCATGATGCTCCTAAGGCCAGCCAAACAGCCATCACAGCCTCAGAGATGGAGTCTGAGAGCTGGGATGCATCAGCACACACAACGCCTCTGCCGGGGACACAGGCAGGAGAGGGCATTGCCCGGCTGCCACAGCACAGACTGTGCATCCTACAGAATCACACACACCTCCTCCCCCAGTGACCCGGGGCGAGGATCCTGCAGATAGAACGGAGCCACCAGCATTACACCACGTGGTATGAGGTTTAAATGCACAGGGCCTAGGACTGTACCTGGGACTATACCTGGCTTATGGGGGCATCTGGAAAAACAGAACACAGTGGGTGTTTACTGTGTGTGTCACTTCAAAAATGAGGGACAAGGAGGACACACGTGAAATGAAATTCATGGATAATATTGATACTCTGCATTTTTACGTTGCTGGGTACTTTTCAGAGAGCTGTTTCACTCTAGAGAAAGGCAGAACAGCATGGCACAGGCTCCAAAGTCAGACGGCAGGGCTTGGAATGTCAGCTTTTACTCCCTGGGCCTCAGTTTTTTCATCTGTACAATGGGCCCAGGATGACCCATGAAGTGAGGTCACTAAAGAAAGCACTGATAACAGCTGTGACTGATATTCACAAAAGTCTTTTGAGGTGGGTAGAGATTTAATCCCCATCTTGGAGGATTAGCACAGGAGGGAATGAGGCACAAAATCTCAGAGACAACAGGTAGAGAAGGGAAGGGAAAAGAACTTCTATTGGGGGCAAGCCCATCTCGTTCCAGGCTGTGAACTGCATGGCGTCCTTGCCCAAGAAGGGACCAAAGAGGTGGAGGTGTGGAGGTGGCTAGGGCTGAAGCAAAGATTTCACTACAGTCTGATGGGGGCAGTGACAGAGAGAGACACACAGGAGGGCTTCCTGGAGGAGGTGACCCAGGACCTGCGTGCCAAAGGACAAGAGGCAGTGAGCC
Organism: Grampus griseus; assembly: GCF_964374135.1. Taxonomy (NCBI): domain Eukaryota; kingdom Metazoa; phylum Chordata; class Mammalia; order Artiodactyla; family Delphinidae; genus Grampus; species Grampus griseus. The sequence continues at coordinate 10,324,834 of NC_139018.1, forward strand.
AGGCATGACAAGGAGGGGACGGGTCGACAGAGTGGACCCACATGGGGCAGGACTGGAACAGACCCATCTTTGTCCCCAGCTCTCAGGCCAGAGCCGGGCTCTGCAAACATTGGGGAATGGAATGACCTCCCTGGCCTGACCCAGGCAGAGGGATGAAAGTCTGATACGTGCTGGGAGGACACCACAAGACACCCAGTGTTGCTGTGACTGAGACTTCAAGAGGCCAGATTTGAGGCTGGGGGTGGTGCTGTCAACAGGGACGGGGCATGAGGACTCCCTGGGCCACGTCAGTGAAGATCAGCTCTGCCCGCAGGCAATGGGAGTCACTGAAAGCTTTTCTGTAGGAGAACGGCCCATCCGCTTGATTTTGGAAAGATGCCCTAGTTGCAGAGGAAAGAAAGGCTGGCAGGAGGTGAGCAGGAGGAAAGGAGAACAGGTGGGGGCGGGGAGGGGGCAACGGGAGAGATGCCAAGCCCCGAACTTGGGCTGTGTCCTGAGACTGAAGAAGCGAAGACAAACCCCAGAAATTTAGAAGGTAAATGGGCCAGGCCTGGGGCGGGTATTATTATCAACTCTATTTTATGCCAAGGAAACGGGAAGAGTTTTAAACAGTGCACCCATGTCACCTAGGTCATACATAGTAATGCTGAGATCCTCATTCGACTTGGTCTGCCACAAAGCCCAGGAAAAAGGAGAACTGTCTGTAAAGCCAGGCGGCTGGGGAGGGAGGGGGCAGGGCGTCAGGGCTGTTATCAAAGCCAAGAAGCAAGGAATTTGCTTGTTTTTCTACCACGTGGAGGGAGACAGGCGGGGAGGGTTGGAGGAGGGCTGAGGGAGGTCAGGGGTGTGTTTACAGCCCGCTTTCATGAGGTTCTGGGTTTGGAACAGGCCAGGGAAAAGGCCTCGGGGGTGCTCCAAAGCAGACCAGGGTTTCCCACACGCAACGTGCACGCATTCTCCTGGGACTGGTTTTACTGCGGGTTCCCAACCCCCTCCCGGCATGGCTAGTCCCGTAGGTGGGGTGGTGCAGGGGAATCAGCTTCTCCTATAAGTATCCCTTCTTTATGGGGATACAGGGGATTCCATAAAGCTCAGAGCTTGGGACCACTGGCCTTGCAGACAGAGTGATCACTTACTGATTCTGAGCCTGGCTGCATTTTTTGAATTGCTCTTATCAAACACCTTTCATGGCTTATAATTAATTTTGTATCGTGGTAAGATATACAAAGATTGAGCATTTCAACTAGGTTTAAGTGTACAGTTCTCTGGTATTAAATACATTCACATTGTTGTGAAACCATCACCACTATTCATCTCCAGGACTTTTTCATCATCCCAAACTGAAACTCTACCCATTAAACCCTAACTCCCCATTTCCCCCTCCCCCCAGCCTCTGTTAACCACTATTCTACTTTCTGTTTCTATGAATTTGACTGCTCTAGGGCTCTCATGTGAGTGGAATCACACAATATTTGTCTTTTGTGACTGGCTTATTTCACTTAGCATAATGTCTTCAATGTTCATTCATCCATGCTGTAGCATGTATCAGAATTTCATTTTTTTGAAGACTGAATAGTATTCAACCACAGGCATATACCACTGTGAAATATAGAAAAATATACATACTGATCTCTGCCCCTGGTTCCTGGTGCAGAGCTCCTAAAACCCTTGTCATTTCCTAAATGATAAGAACATTAGAAGCATCTTTTTTTCTAATATTTGTTTCCTAATATTTGGTCTTTGACCCTGCTTCCTGAGGCAGAGCTCCAAAATCCCTTGGAATTTCCTGGGTGACTGCAGTGTCCTTTGCTCTAATGAGGCAACTCTGGGTGAGCTCCTGGATGACTTCAGGATGGGGGGGGTGTCACCAGAAAGACCAAGTCATGATTGGAACTTATTTTCTCCCATTCTGTGGGTTTTCTTTTCGTTTTGTTGATGATTTCCTGTGCTATGCAAAAGGTTTTAAGTTTAATTAGGTCCTACTTGTTTATTTTTGTTTTCATTTTCATAGTCTAGGAGGTGGATCAAAGAAGGTCTTGCTGCAATTTATGTCAGAGAGGGTTCTGCCCATGTTTTCCTCTAAGAGTTTTATAGTATCCAGCCTTACATTTAGGTTTTTAATCTATTTTGAGTTTATTTTTGTATGGTGTTAGAGAGTGTTCTAATTTCATTCTTTTACATGTAGCTGTCCAGTTTCCCCAGCACCACTTATTGAAGAGACTGTCTTTTCCCCATTGTATATTCTTGCCTCCTTTGTCATAGATTAGTTGACCATAGGTGCATGGGTTTACCTTTGGGCTTTCTATCCTGTTCCACTTATCTTTTTTTTTTCTTCTATTTTTGTGCCAGTACCATACTGTTTTGATGACTGTAGCTTTGTAGTATAGTCTGAAGTCAGGGAGTGTGTACCTCCCACTCCCCCACCCCTATATTTCCTCTTTCCCCTTCCCACTGGTAACCACTAGTTTGTTCTCTGTGAGTCGGCTTTTTTTATTATATTCACTAATTTGTTATATTTTTTAGATTCCACATGTAAGTGGTATCATACAGTATTTGTCTTTCTCTGACTTATTTCACTTAGCATAATGAATGCTCTCCAAGTTTACAGGATGGATTTTTCTATTTCTGCAAAATATATCATGGGATTTTGATAAGAATTGCATTGAACCTATAGATTTCTTTGGGTAGTTTTGACATCTTACATATTACGTTCTCCAATCTGTGAACACAGGATGTCTTTCTATTTACTTATATCTTCTTTAATTTCTTTCAGCAACGTTCCCAGTGTACAAGCCTTTAACCTCCTTGGCTAACTCAACTCCTAGGTATTTTATTCTTTTTAATTTTATTATAAATGGAATTGTTTCCTTAATTTCTTTTTCAGATTGCTCATTGTTAGTATATGGAAACAGAACTGATTTTTGTGTGTTGATTTTGTATCCCACTTATTTGTTGAATTTATTGGTTCTCATAAGTTTTTTGTTGTCTTTAGGGTTTTCTATGTATAAGATCGTGTTGCCTGTGAACAGAGATAATTTTACTTCTTCCTTTCCAATTTGAATGCATTTTATTTCTTTGGCTTGCCTAATTTCTCTAGCTAGAATTTCCAATACTGTGTTAAATAGAAGAGGCAAACGCAGGCATCCTGTCTTGTTCTGAATCTGAGATGAAAAGCTTTCAGTCTTTCACCATTGAGTAGGATGTTAGCTGTGGGCTTTTCATATATGGCTTTTATTATGCTGAAGTAATTTCCTTCTACTCCCAGTTTGTTGAGTGTTTTTAACATGAAAGGGGATGTTGAATTTTGTCAAATGCTTTTACTGCATCAGTTGAGATAATCATATGATTATTTTCCTTCATTCTTTTAATGTGGTATTTACATTGATCAATTTGTGTATGCAGAACCATCCTTGCATTCCAGGAATAAATCCCACTTGGTCATAGCGTAAAATCCTTTTAGTACACTGCTGAGTTCTATTTCCTAGCACTGTGTTGAGGATGTTTGCATCAATGTTCATAAGCAATATTTGTCTGTAGTTTTCTTTTCTAATGGTGTCTTTGGCTTTGGTATCAGGGCAAAGAATGAGTTAGGAAGTGTTCCCTCCTCTTTAATTTGTTTGAAGGAGTTTGAGGAGAATTTGTGTGAATTCTTCTTTAAATATTTGGTAGAATTCAAAACTGAAGCCATGTGATCCTGGACTTTTCTTTTTTGGGAGGTTTTCAGTTACTGATTCAATTTCCTTGCTACTTATAGGTCTATTCAGATATTCTATTTCTTTGAGGTTTAATTTTGGTATGTTTTGTGTTTCTATAAATTTTCCATTTCATCTAGGTTATCCAATTTGTTGGTGTGTCATTTTCAATTTTTTCATAGTATTCTCAGAATTTTTTAAAATTTCTGTAGAATAGGTAGTAATGCCCCTACTTTCATTCCTGATTTTAGTTATTTGAGACTTCTCTCTCTTTTTCTTACTCAGTCTAGCTAAAGGCTTGTCAATTTTGTTAATCTCTTTGAAGATGACATTATATTATATTATATGATGTTATAATTATATAATGTTATATTATTATATTATGTTACCTTACTATATAATACTATATTGATTAGATATATTATATTTTGGTTTCATTGATTTTCTCTCCTTTTTCTATTTTCTATTTATTTGTCTGGGCTTTAATCTTTATTGTTTTCTTTCTTCTGCCAGTTGCACTCTCCTTTGGTGTCTCTTTACATGGAATATCTTTTTCCATCCTTTCACTGTCATATCTGTGCCTTTGGATCTAAAATGAGTCTTCTGTAGTGTGCATATAGTTGTTTCTTTTTTTAACCCATTCTGTCAATCTCTGTCTTTAGATTGGAGAATTGTATCCATTTACATTAAAGTAATTACTTTAATGTAATTACTTTATGGTAATAAAGTAATTACTCTATCAGTTTCCTATTTGTTTTCTGTATGCCTTATAGTTTTTTTGTCCTTTATTTCCTGTATTACTGTCTTCTTTTGTGTTTAGTTGATTTTTTGTAGTGAAACATTTTAATTCCCTTCTCACCTCCTTTCGTGCATACTCTATAACTATTTTCTTTCTGGTTATCATGGAAATTACATTTAACATCCTAAAGTTATAACACTCTCATTTGAATTTATGTCAGATAAACTTTAGTAGCATACAAAAATCGCTCCTATATAGCTCCATTCCCACATCCTTTCAGTTAAGTCACAAATTACAGCTTTATTCATTGTGGGTCCCAAAACATATAAGAATAATTACTTTTTATGCATTAGTCTTTTAAATCACATAGAAAATAAAAAGTGGAATTACAAACCAAAATCACAATAATACTAGCTTTGATACTTGTTCATATATTTACCTTTAGCAGAGATCTTTATTTCTTCTTACAGATTCTATTTACTTTCTGGTGTTCTTTCATTTTAACCAGAAGTACTGCCTTTAGCATTTCTCGTAGGAGAGGTCTAGTGGTAATGAACTCCCTCAGCTTTTGTTTATCGGGGAATGTCTTAATTTCCCCCTCACTTTTGAAGGGCAGTTTTGCCTGCTATAGTGTTCTTGGTGGATAGTTTTTTTCTTTCGGTACTTTGAATATATCAACTGAGAGGATATTTAACCTTTCTGAGCTTCCACTTCTGCCTACCTGAAACCAAAATAATCATATATACTTTATTGTTGGTGAGGCAAAATCTTGGAAACTTGGTAGGTATTTGATAAATCATAGCAGGTGTAATTCATACTTTCAGGTGAGGAAATTGAGGCCCAGAGCCCTGACTTGCCCCAGGTCACACAGCCAATGTGGAAGAAGAAACTGGAGCTTGAGGGGGGTCTTCAATGGGGTCTTCTGCCTACTGCTCACCATGCCCCACTGCCTCAGAGGCCCCACATCATCTAATGAGCATTTCTGATTTTCCAGGGCCTGGCCATCCTGAACAATGCTGTTCACCCTGTACATCTGTCTCCTCTGGTTGTCTACCAGTGGGCTCTGGACCATCCAGGCTAAGGCCCCTGACACTGACATGAGCATGAGGAACCCTCACCGGCACTTGGCTCCAAACAACGTTGACTTTGCCTTTACCCTGTATAAGCACTTAGTGGCCTCAGCTCCGGGCAAGAATGTCTTTATCTCCCCTGTGAGCATCTCCACAGCCTTGGCTATGCTGTCCCTGGGCGCCAGAGGCTACACGCGGGAGCAGCTTCTCCAAGGCCTGGGCTTCAACCTCACTGAGATGTCCGAAGCCGAGATCCACCAGGGCTTCCGGCATCTCCACCACCTCCTCAGGGAGTCAAACACCACCTTGGAAATGACTATGGGCAATGCCATGTTCCTGGACCACAGCCTGGAACTTCTGGAGTCATTCTCAGCAGACACCAAGCACTACTATGAGTTGGAGGCCTTGAATGCAGACTTCCAGGACTGGGCAGGAGCCAGCAGACAAATCAACGAGTATATCAGAAATAAGACGCAAGGGAAAATTGTGGACTTGTTCTCGGAGCAAGATAGCTCAGCCATGCTCATCCTGATCAACTACATCTTCTTTAAAGGTACCCCTCACCCATCCCGTTCCGACAAGGCCCCATCTACTATTGCCAAGGATAGTAAAAGCCATCAAAATTAAGGGTGTGCTCTTGATGCTATTAGAAAGGTGAAACTATATCATCCCTACCAAGGATCAAAATGACACCCAGTAGAGCAACTTGCCCAAGCCCTTGCAGTTTGTTTCAAGGCCCAAACATGTAACCACGAACAGTCTGGCTGCCTAGTGGTCTACAAATATTGGCCAAGGTCTGGCTGTGAGTCAGGCACTTGGTCAGAGGCTGGAAATAGAGCCTAGAACCAGACAGACACAGCCGCCACCCTCAGGAACTTCCAGATGGCCCATAAGGCTTCCTGCACGCACTTCCCGAGCCAGCTCCAGCCCAGACCCCTCGCAGCCAAAAACCACAGCCCCACCCCACCGGTTCGGAGCAAAGTTTTCCAAAATGCCTGTCCATAAAAATCACCACGGAGACTTGTTAAAATTACAGATTCCAGAGCCCACACCAGATCTACTAGAGCAAAACTGATGCAAGAATGTCCTAGAATGTGTACTTTTAACAAGGCCCCCTTCCCCAATCGTTCTGACGAGCAGGTAATTTGGGGGTATGTTATCCTCCAGAATGAAACCTACAGTCCTTAGTCTACAGCAGTGGTCCTCAACCCAGGGTGATTCCCACCCCCATCCACCCTCAGGGACATTTGGCAATGTCTAGAGACATTGTGAGTTGTGACAACTGGGGGTGGGGTGGGGTGTGCCACTGGCATCTTGTGGGTAGAGGCCAAGGAGAATGCTCAACGTCCTACAATGCCCAGAACAGCCCCCCACAGTGATATCTGCCTCCAAATGGCTAGAGTCCCAAGGTTGAGAAATCATCTGTTTCTTCTGCCTTGTCCAGACTCAGGTCTCAACATTTTCCCCATACAAGTTCCCAATACACAGCAGACACACACACACACACAATGTCCAATGACACCAAACTCCTTTCGTGTCTTTGAGCATGACTCTCCCCATGGAAGTCTGTATTAGTTCCCTATCGCCACTGTAACAAATCGCGGCAAACTTCGTGGCTTAAAAGAGCACCAATTTATTACTTACAATTCTGGAGGTCAGAAGTCCAAAATGGGCCACTCTGGGTTAAAGTCAAGGGGATGCCAGGGTGTGTTCCTTCTGGAGGCTCTAGGGGAGGATCTGTTCCCTGCCTTTTCCAGCCTGTAGAAGCTACCTGCATTCCTTGGCTTGAGGCCCCCTTCCCTCTTCAGAGCTAGTAATCGCATTGCGCTGACCTCTACTTCCATCACGTCTCCTTTCTGACTCTGACCCTCCTGCCATCCTCTTCTACTTTTAAGGATGCTTGTGATTACAGTGGCCCCACCTGGATAATCCAGAAAATTCTCCTCAACTCAAAGTCGATTAGCAGCCTTAATTTCCTCTTGCCATGTAACGTAACATATTCACAGGTTGCAAGGATTAGGACATCCTTGGGGCGGGGGGGCATTCTGCCTGACACAAGGCCCGTGCCCATTCTGTCCCCTGAGCCCTCCCTCAACTTGTCTGACTGCCTAAAACTTCTACCCACCCTTCAAATCTTGGCTCAAAAGTCACCACCTCCGTGAAGCCTCCCCTGATTCTCTCCAGCAAATCTTTGTCTCTCATACGCATCCTCTGCAGTTTGCCCACACCGAATTTTAATATGCATCTTGTTAGAACGTGTAAACCTGGACCCAAGTGGTTCAGTTTCAATTAAGTAGTCATATACAAAGAAGTGCAGGTAAAACAGCCAAAAAAAAAAGTGTAATATTTAATGTGTCTCTCAACAACATAAAGATCATCCCATATGCCCATTTCTCTCCTCCCCAGCTCTCACTCAGGGCCCTCCATGAGCCAACTGAACCCCTTCCCTCTCCCAGATCTTTATTACCTGGACAGAGTTAGCATCTTGGTGAGCCATCCTCCTGCCTCTTTGTCTTTCTCTGTCTATTCTCCAACACAAGTCTGGGAACCCACCTGGCAAAGGCCTCCCTTCTTGGATGGTAGTGAGCGTGAGAGACTGACCAGCAAAGGCAGCATTTTCTTTTTTCTCCCACTTTATTGAGATATAAATGACTTATCATGTAAGCTTAAGGTATACAATGGGATGATTTTATATATATATATATATATATATATATATATATATATGGTGAGATGATTACCCAGATAAGGTTAGTTAACACGTCTATCACCTCACAGTTACCTTTGTGTGTTGGGGCCAGGGGGTGAGGATTTTTAATATCTGCTCTCTTAGCAACTTTTAGGTATATGATACAGTATTATTAACTGTAGTACCATGGTGTGCATTAGATTCCCCAGAACTTATTCATCTTATAACTGGAAGTTTGTACCTTTGACCACCTTTACCCACTTCTCCGAACCTCCTACCCCATCATTCTTTTCTCTGTTTCTACAAATTCTGTATTTTTAGATTCCATATATAAGTGAGGGCATACAGTATTTGTCTTTCTCTGTCTGCCTTATTTCACGTAGCATAATGCCCTCAAGGTTCATCCATGTTGCTGCAAATGACAGGATTCTCTTCTTTTTTATGGCTGAGTAATATTCCATTTGGGGTGTGTGTGTGTGTGTGTGTGTGTGTGTGTGTGTGTGTGTGTGTACACGCCCTGTTCTTTATCTGTTCATCTATTGATGGACACTTGATTGTTTCCACACCTTGGCTATTGTGAATAATGCTGCAATGAACATGGGAGTGCAGATATCTCTTCAGTATAGTGGGTTCATTTCCTTCTGATATATACCAAGAAGTGGGATTGCTGGAGCATATGGTAGTTCTATTTTTAATTTTTTGAGGAACCTCCATACTGTTCTCCATAGTGGCTGCACCACTTTACATTCCCACCAACGGTGCACAAGGGTGCCGTTTTCTTCACATCCTGCCGGCACTTGTTTTCTCTTTTCTTTTTGATAATAGCCATTCTGATAGGTGTGAAGTGCTATTGTGGTTTCAATTCGCATTTCCTTGATGATTCGTGATTCTGAGCATCTTTTCTTGTACTTGTTGGCCATCTGTACATCTTCTTTGGAAAAAAAAATCTATTCAAGTCCTCTGCCCATTTTTTAATTTGATTATTTGGGGCTTTTTTTTTTTTGCTATTGAGCTTGTATGAGTTCCTTATATATTTTTGGATATTACCCCCTTATCAAATGTATGTTTCACAAATATTTTCTTCCATCCCATAGGTTGCCTTTTCACTTTATTGATTGTATCCTTTGCTGGGCAGAAGCTTTTTAGTTTGATGTGATCCCACTTGTTAGTTTTTCCCTTGTTGCTTATGCCTTTGGAGTCATATTCAAAAAAAAAAAAAATCATAGCTAAGACTAGTATCAAAGAGTTCGTTTTTCCCTACATTTTCTTCTAGGAGTTTTATGGTTTCAGGTCTTATGTTTAAGTCTGTAACATATTTCAAGTCAGTTTTTGCAAATGATGTAAGATAGGGGTCCAGTTTCATTCTTTTGCATGTGAATATCCAGTTTTCTCAGCACCATTTATTGAAGAGATTATCTTTTCCCCACTCAGTATTCTTGGTTCCCCTGTCATATCTTAGTTGATTATATATGGGAGGGGTTATATCTAGGCTTTCAATTCTGTTCCATTGGTCTATGTGTCTGTCCTTATGCCTGTACCATACTGTTTGATTACTATAGCTTTATAATACAGTTTGAAATCAGGAGGTGTGATGCCTCCAACTATGTTCTTTCTCAAGATGGCTTTGGCTATTTAAGATCTTCTGTGGTCCCACACAAAAGGCAGTATTCTTCTTGACCCTGGGGGGCCAAGGAGTCAGGGAATGTTTGCCTGGAAATGTTTCTGGATGCTCCCATGAATTCTCCAGGCCATCTCTCCCACTAGACTATTCACTCTTGTGCATGGCATCCTCATCTCTCTGGGAGGCCCAGTACATTTGCATAGTGCTTGGTAAATGGAAGTAACTCCAGAGTGGTTGCATAGAGGTTCTGGTAACACAGCCTGGGGAGAAGAGCACAGAAAACCCAGAGAGAGAGAGGGCCCTCCTGAGCCTGCAAGGAGCCTGAGCGGGGGCTGGCAGGACAGGGGCTGGCAGGGTGTCATTTGGCGCACGGCTTTGCTCTCACAGTTTCTAAGCATTCTCATGACCACAGTGGGGCTGAGTTGATGGGAAACAGTAGTTCCGGTAATAAAATCAGGGAGGATTTGAACATTTGAACGCAGGAACAGACATTGACAGGAGTGTGGGCTGCACCCACCTGTGCCTGTTTGTACACAGATTTTCCGTGATCAGGCAAAGCTAATTAACAAGCCCTGTTTAAGTTGAGAGATACTCTGAAATGTTTCCAGCACGCCAGGATAATAAATAGAAATGAAGAATGGTGTGGCTCTCATCACTAAACTTAGGACATGTACAGTATCCCTGGCATGTTCCTTACTTAGTGGACTGTCTCGACAGCTCTTTTTTTGGAGAACATTAGAAATATTGTTAAAAGATTTTCCAGGGACTCATCCTTGCTCTCTCCAATTTCCCTTCATCAATTCTTAGGTTTCTCTACCATAAGGTCTCCTAACTCAAGAATTTTCAAAAAAAAAAATCCCTTAAAATAGAGGTTAGATCCCATTCTGTATTTGGTTTTCTGCCAAACTGGATATACGTTATACTTGCTTCTAGAAAAGAAATACTCAGTAAAAAGCACACAGCAGACTTCTAAGGATGAAAAACCTAGCACTGAAAAATATTTTATCTACATTTTCTTGGTTGTGAGTTGGACAAGTTAGCCACAAAGCACTCCCCCCTTCAATTCTGAGGACCCCAGACTTCTATTAGAAGATGGTTTGAGAACCCGCAAATTATCTCACTTGCTGTGAGACAGCCTCAGTCATTAGGGATGGACCAGGCACAGCCCCTGGGTCTCCAGGCTCCACATCCATTGCTCTTTTCCCTACATCCTCTGGCCACTGCCCATGGTCACCCTTAGTAACCCTTCCAGGGAGTTGAGGCTGGCTCAGAACCAAGAGTTCTGGCTTCGTGGTCCAGAGATCCCACAGGCAGAGGGATAGAGAAATGTCTGCCTGTGGCTATGCTCTGGCCACTTTCAGGCAGCCTCAGTTGGGGAACAGTGACCTCACAAGGGCTTCTGGGCTGGAGGCCAAGGGCAGCCAGGACACTCAGGACCTGCTAGACTCAGAGACCTCAGTCATCTCCAGATCTGGGGAGACTTAACCTAGAGCCGATGAGGCCCTGATGAGACTCAATCCATGTCTAAATATCCAAAGATCTATCACCTATTAGAGGACTCTGGAATAAACTCAAGGGTCAAAGAGGCTCAGTCGGCAGGCATTACAATCAGGCAGGCTTTGGCTTCATCTAAGGAGCAGTTGCCTTCCCTTCAGAGTTGACCAGTAGTGGAAAGTCCCATCTGTTAGGTAGTGAGTTCCCCATCACAAGGGGAACAAACGTTGCATAATGACATCATGGAACGTGGTGGAGTGGAGTCGAGTCTAGCTGTGGTGGGAGTCTGTAACCTTGAAGGACTCATCTCACCCTGCTTCTGCCCCTGGGAAAGGTACTGCGGCCCTCAGGGCCACTCGGGAGGCAAGGGGCCTCCGGCAAGAAAGTGGGTACATTTGACTGGGCGGCCAGACTGCCTGCTGGGCTTCTGTCGCCGCACATCAGGGGGTGGGGATGGACTGGATGGTCGGTTCCCCAGCACCACCTCCAGAGCCCTCCAGTCCAGAAGCCACTCCAGGGAGGGGGGCAACAAGGCCAAGTCTGCTTTACTGAATCCTACTCCCAAATCCTAGGGCCAGCGTCCTCTGTTCTCTTTCTCTTTCCATTTTTAGAAGTCAGTCTCAGACATCGTGCTAATCCTCAAGCCATCCCAAAGGGTAGAGGATGGAACAGGCTTTAAACCTCTGGGAATTTCATACCTTAGCAAATTCCAGCAGCTCCGGTTGGGGACCTTCCAGGTTGAGGGAGGCCACTGTGTCACTTGCTTGGCGATCACCCCTGGCCCTCTGCTGCCACCCAAGTTGCGTTTTCCTCCTGCTGTCACAGGTCTGTCTCCTCCCCTCCCCCTCCCCCCTCTTCCCAGGCACGTGGGCACACTCCTTCAACCTGGAAAGCACCAGGGAAGATAACTTCTACGTGAATGAGACGACCACGGTGAAGGTGTCCATGATGTTCCAGTCGAGCACCATCAAGTACCTGAACGACTCGGTGCTCCCCTGCCAGCTGGTACAGCTGGACTACACAGGCAACGAGACCGTCTTCTTTGTCCTCCCGGTCAAGGGGAAGATGGACACGGTCATTGCCATGCTGAGCCGGGACACCATTCAGAGGTGGTCCAAGTCCCTGACCAACAGGTAAGCCCTCCAGCCAGCTCTGTTGATTTCTGCAGTTGGACGTGTTCCCAGAAAGTGGGGCAAGTGGAAAAGGGGTGCACCTGGCCGTCCTTCCTCCCCCAGACTCGCCTTCCAGGGCTCATTATTTTCCTGTCTGCTGGGTTCTCTGATCTAGAGGTCACACTTATTTATCTTTCTGTCGATTAACACTGAGCTATTGATAGTCTGGGGCATTCCACAAAGTGAGGTCCACCTTCCCCAGCAGGTTGATAGCCACCCTCTGTATTATCACATCTTTCATCTTTTTCTTAAGCTGAATTCACCCATCACCCAGCCCGCACTGATCCATTTTATTATATTGCTTACCTGAGACCAAGCACTGCTAAAAACCATAAAAAGATATAATGAAAATGACCACCGTATGACCACTGTAATGACCCTGGAACCAACGCAAAGCCTACAAATGGTTAAGTCACTCAGGGAATCTAATGTTTCTTCCATCAGTCAATCAGTAAATAAGAAAGTAAGGACATAAGTACATAATAAACTCATTTTCTCAGGAACCTCTGCACCAGAGGGGAATCAAAATTATAATCAAACTTGTGTCCAGCTCTGATCCTCCCATTGGAGGAGGGAGCAGATGTTCTTGAGAAGACGGTCCTCGCTCTTGGGAGATTAGAGTTCTGTCTGTGAAGGAGCCAACTAATGTGGGAGCTGGGTGGCGGGGTGCAGACTCAAAGGGAAGAGGGCTGTCGGGGAAGGAGCCAGCACTTGGATCTAGAGTCGCTCAGGAAGCCTCGTGGGCCAGGCACCATGTCTGGAATTCATTCATTCATTCATTCATTCATCAATTCAATTCAATATATATATGGAAGCAATTGCTATGTACCATGCACTAGGCTAAGCAGAAGGGATGCACTCTAGAGCAGAAAACGGATTCTGGTGGAATTAATAGTGGTACAATGTCATAAGCTCTGTCAGAGCAAGACAGGGAAGGAGATGCATAATGTGTACAATTTGAGGGAGGGTGGGACGCCGGGCTCTAAGCCAGGGGAATGGAGAAGGGGCTGCAGAGCGGATTGCTTTCACTTTGAGCTGTGCCTTAAGCCTGAGTAGAGGTTCAGTCAGTGGAAACCTCCCCGAGAGTATGCACGGAAGAGGAGATGGCACCAGAGGCAAGTCGGGGAGGCCATTGGCCAGCCTTTCAGGTCAACCGTCCCACTCCACTTCACTCCCAGCCCTCGAAGGGAACCTGTAGTTCAGATACAGGGCCACCAGGTAGTGACAAAGCGCCGTGATTCAAATTCTGAACCCTAGTGTGTTGAAAATAAGGCGCAGGATACCCCTTCTCTTTACTCCAAAAATAATCTCTTCACTACAATACTTAAACAACATTAGTCAGTAACACGTACCATTGTCTTCTAGACTTTTTAAAAAAACATTCAAGGTAAAACTTTGCACCTTTAGACATCATGAGTTCTCTCCTTCATCCAATGCTGTGGCCTACGGCTCACCTGCACGCTTGCGTGGCCCCTTCTGCCTCCTCACCCCTCCCAGCACCACCACGCCCTTCCGCACCAGGCTCTCCGGTGCATCCGAGCTCAGCATCCTTCAGGGCCCAGATGACACCCCACCTCCCCCGGCAGCCTCTGGGTCCCACTCACGTGGCGCTCTCGCGAGAGCCTCTCTCTCCATCCCCTTGCTCCGCCGTCACCTCGCTGCAGCCCGCGCAGGTCCCGCGCAGGTCGTGGGGCAGCTTTCCGAGTTGGGGCGATGGGGCTCCGAGTTACCTAGTCCTGGTTTCCTCACGGTCCTGCTGCTTCCCAGCGGTGTGACTTTGGGGAAATTCCTCAGCTTTTTTTTGAGTTTCAGTCTCTCAATCTGGAAGTTAAAGATGATGGCTCCAGTTCGTAAGGCTGTGTGTGCCTGCGCGGATTAGACGAGATAAAGGAGGTCAGCAAGGGCAGCCAAATGCGGGGTATGGGTCGGCCTCCCTTACCTTCTGTTGCCATTTCCCATCTAGAGAAGTCACACGTCCCACTGGCCTTGGATTCCTCCTCACTTCCCCCGGGTTGCCAGCTTCCAGACCTCCCCAGAGCAGCTTGTGCTCAAGTGCAGAGGTCTCATGCCTTCCCTCCACCCTCTGGAGAGCCGGGGCCCTATCACTGACTTCAGGGTTCGGGCATCTTCTCTCTCCCTTGCTGTGTAGATGAGGACTAGCACAGAGAGGGACAGGACTTGGCTAAAGCCACACAGCATTAGCGGCATGGCTGGGGCCAGGACCCCTGCTCCCAGCTGCACGTTCCCTCCACTCCTCCACTTCTGCCAGGGGGTGCTTGGGGGACCACAGGACTTCTTGTTTTTTTCTTTTTTTTAATTGAAGTATAATTGATTTACAATACTGTGTTAGTTTCAGGTGTACAGCAAAGTGATTCTGTTATATATATATATATCCTTTTTTACATTCTTTTCTATTATAGGTTATTACAAGATAATGAATACAGTTCCCTGTGCTTGTCCCCCATAAATCCTTGTTGTTTATCTATTTTATGTATGGTAGTGTGTATCTGTTAATCCCATACTCCTATTTTATCCCTCCCGCCTCTTCCCTTTGGTAGCTATGTTTGTTTTCTATGTCTGTGTGTCTCTTTCTGTCTTATAAATGAGTTCATTTGTATTATTTTTTAGATTCCACATATGTGATATCATATAACATTTGTCTTTCACTGTCTGACTTACTGCACTTAGTACGATATTCTCTAGGTCCAAGCATATTGCTGCAAATGGCATTATTTCGTTCTTTTTTATGACTGAGTAATATTCCATTGGGTGTAATTAATATATATATATATATATATATATATATATATCACCTCTTCTTTATCCATTCATCTGTTGATGGATACTTAGGTTGCTTCCATGTCTTGGCTATTGTAAATAGTGCTGCTGTGAACATTGGGGTTCATGTATCTTTTTTGAATTAGAGTTTTCATCTTTTCTGGATATATGCCCAGGAGTGGGATTGCTGGATCATACAGTAACTCTATTTTTAGTTTTTTAAGGAACCTCCATACTGTTTTCCATAGTGGCTGCACCAATTTACATTCCCACCAAGAGTGTAGGAGGGTTCCCTTTTCTCCACACCCTCTCCAGCATTTATTATTTGTAGACTCTTTAACGATGGCCATTCTGACTGGGGCAAGGAGATACCTCATTGTAGTTTTGACTTGCATTTCTCTAATAATTAGTGATGTTGAGCATCTTTTCACGTACCTCTTGGCTATTTGTATGTCTTCTTTGGAGAAATGTCTATTTAGGTCTTCTCCCCATTTTTTGATTGGGTTGTTTAGTTTTTTGATATTGAGTTGTTTGACCTGTTTGTATATTTTGGAAATTAAACCCTTGTCGGTAGCATCATTTGCAAATATTTTCTCCAGCCATAGGTTGTCGTTTTGTTTTGTTTATGGTTTTAAACACTGTGCAAAAGCTTATAAGTTTGATTCAGTTCCATTTGTTTATTTTTGCTTTTATTTCTTTTGCCCACAAGGACTTCTTTAGGTATTCTTTGCTTCAGTGTCTGGTAGTTTAACTGGATCAGGTGGAATCAGCTCAAAGAAAGAGCTGAGAAGAAAGGACTTTGCAATTCAGAGGCCCAGAGAGGAAGATGCCTGTGTGATGGAGGGAGAGGCAGATCCTGCTTCTTGTTCTGTTCCTTCCCCTGTCCCGAAAGAGCAGGTCTGGCTGGGAGGCAGGGTCTGGAGGGATCACAGGGGAAACGGGAATCTGGCTGGCCGGCCCCAGCCCTGGGAAAGTCTAACCCCATCTGCTTACCCCGAGCAGCCTGGTGGACCTGTACATCCCGAAGGTCTCCATTTCCGGAGGCTACGACCTCGGAGGCATCATGGGGGACATGGGCATTGCAGACTTGCTCAACAACCGGACACAATTCTCAGGCATCACCCAAGAGGCCCTGCCGAAGGTGTCAAAGGTAGGGGTCTCTAGAGCCCATCCTTCTTCCCCCCCCAAATTCACAATACAAATAATAATAAGCAACATGGAGCCCATTCATGAGTAGGCTTCTAGGCCCCCGGCTGAGAGGTCTTGTCCAAGCCCCTAGTTTTACAACAGGCTAAATGAAAGCTCAGCAAGAACTTGATGTCCCCAAGGTCACACAGGAAGCTAGTGACAAGGGAGCACCACAGCTCAGGCGTGCACCGTTCTGCCAGGCCACACAGAGGGGGCACTGTGGAAGACAAGTCATCATGGCAGGGCTGTGAGCAGCCCCCAGGCCAAAGGAAACGTCTGCGTGAGATCACACTGAATGTTCTATCCAATGCTGTTCTTTATCTCCATCCTTCAGCTTTATGTTCTGTTATTCATTCATTCAGAAAATATTTACTGAACATGTTCTATGTGCCCCAAACTGTGCTAGACACTGGGTATGCCTCAGACGTGGCCCTGCCCTCACAGGATCTTACAGTCCTGTGGGTGACAAAACAGGAGAGGGAACAGGAGGAAGCTGTGGTGGCAGCAGCCCCCTCCCTCGTGCACACAGACTTTGACCATCATGATGTGGGCACACAGTATGTGCTCAATAAAATGCCTGTGTGTGAACTCAGTCAAACAGCTACCTCCTTATGAGGTGGGTGTTACCCTAGTTTCTCAGGTCACAGAGCTAGTAAACAGCCTGACATTTGACTCAAAACCTCATATTCCCAAAACACACTGCAGGGGTTCCTAGCCCAGCTGAGCTTCTCCCTAGCCTATTTACAGAGCACTCTGAGCCTCTGATTCCCTGCTGCTCCATCAGTGAGAGTCCTGTCCCGTAGGTGTTGTTATTTAATCAGCCAGTTCTGATCTTTCCGATGCTTTTGATGCAACCTACTCAAGCGTTTTGCTGACTTGAGAATATCTTCTAATTTTGATCACAACAAAGGATGTTTCAGCAGGCAAAGATGCGCCTTTTCCCTACAGAGTGGGCACAAGCACGTTGCATAAGTTGAACCCTCTCAGTTACTGGCAGAGTGGAGAGGGAGCGAGGGGTCCCTCCACCAGCCCAGGACCCGGGGAGGGGGGCCCGATATGGATGCTGAAGTCCAGTTTCAGCCCCAAGTCCCTTGCTCTCCGTGGGTCGGCTCCAGCTGCCCACTCTCTAGGGAGGAAGTCTAAGTGTGGCCTGAGTTCCAGAGGTGGACAGACCCCAGCGCTAGTCCTGGGGCTGCCACGTAGATGAGGAGCCAGCAAGTGACCTTCTCTGAGCCTCAGCTTCGCCATCCAGAAAACTGAGGGTGGGAGGAGTCGAAGCCAAGAGGCTCGGAAAGCGCCGCCCACGCGGCTGGTGTTCATCCTCCACGCTCTGTCCGTTCCCGCCAGGTGGTCCATAAGGCCACGCTGCAACTGGATGAGAGGGGCTTGGAGTCGGCCGCCCGCACCCAGGTCCACCGGAACTCGGCGCCCGAGCCTCTCACAATCCGCTTCGACCGGCCCTTCGTTGTCATGATCTTCGACGACTTCACGTGGAGCAGCCTCTTCCTGGGCAAGGTTGTGAATCCGACCTAAGGGGACGCCCCCTGGAGCCACAGCGCGTCTGACTCGGGCACCAGGGACCCCACAGAAAGGAGTGAGAGGTTCCCCCCAATCCTCCCCTGGTTCCCCTCTGGTAATAAATTACTGTCGTTGCGACTGGTGACAAGTGTGGTTGAAGGGGAAGAGTGGGACGATTGATAAAACTTGAATAACATCAATATAATATTGTACCAGTATAATTTTCTAGTTTTGGTCATCGTCCTAGGGTTATGTGATGTATGGAAGCACTATTATTTTTGTAAGTTTGAAATTATTTCCAAGTAAGAACTTGAAAAGAAGGAATCACACAAGCCAAAACACAACAGAAGAACACACACACACACACACAACAGAAAGATGTTTTTAAAGTGCTAGGATGGAAATGTCATATCTTTCAAAAAGCAAAAAAACAAACAAAAAATTCCTTCAAAAATGAAGGCAAAATAGAGTTTGGTTTTTTTTCAGACAAACAAGAGCTGAGGAGGCTTATCATCTTCACTAAAGACTTTTTTAAGTAGTTCTTTATGGAGAAACAAGATCATTCTAGATGGACACACAAAAGAATGAAGAGCACTGGAAAGAGTAAATATGTGGGCAATGATAAAATATTTTTAAATATATTTAAAGTATAATTAACTGTTTAAAGCAAAAATAGTTACCGATTTATTGCTTTTCGACTCCAAATCCTCCCTTCATTGCTGCTCTGCAAAAACCAATCTGGACCTTTTTAGTTTTACTGTGCCCCTGGGCATGGTATTAAACTTTGTCAGTAGAGGGCGCTAGAGAAAGATCGCAGGAGGAAGAGACCTTATTCTCACAGTTCGGGACAAAAAGCATTCAATGAGATAAAAGAGAACCAGATGGATAGATAGATACATAGATTACATAGGTGATAGGAAGATGATAGATAGATGGATGGATAGATAGATCGATTATAGATAGAAACTAGATGATATATAGATAATTAGATGATAGATACAGCATACATCTTGAGAGAAAAGAATTGAGCGATACTTCCTTAAATATACATATTTACACGTTTCTAAAGTCAGCATCTTAATAAGAAAACACTAAATGCATTCCCACTACTGTAAGACAAGGCTACTCATCATATTCACTACCATTTCACATAGTCCTGGGGGTATTAGACAAAGCAATTAGACAAGAGAAAGTAGCGGCATAGAATTGTAAACTCTCTCTATTTGCAGATGACATGTAATATACTTGCATAACCCTAGCAAATCAATGATAAAACAAACTCAAACAATAAAGATTTCAGCAAGGTATCAGAATATAGACTTAACATGCAAAAGCAATGTCTCATATACACAAACAACAAGCAGTTAAAACACATAATGGAAAAGAAAACCCAATCGCAACCAAAAGGATATAACACTTAGAAATAAACAAGAACTGCGCAGAATCTATATAGAGAAAATTATAAAATATTCCTTAAAGATGCAAAATTAGACTTGAACAAATGCAAAGATATTCCTTCTTGAATAAGATGCTCAACATCATCTAGATATCAGATTTCCCTAAGTTAATTTGTCAATTTAATTGTATCCCAATAAAAATACTAGCAATTTCTTTTTCTGGAGATAAACAAGATAATACCAAAGTCCATATAGAAAAATAAGCATGCAAGAGTAGCTGGAAAACACTGAAAAGAAAAAGATGTCAGGGACAGGGGGTGGGGAAGATAGGGGACTGGCCCGACCAGATGTTAAAGCATACGGCACAGATACTTCGTTAAATCTATGGTACTCGGATATGAATAGCTAGGCAGACCAATGAAATAGGTTAGAAAGTCTGGCAATAGACTCACGTACAAATGGAAATTTAATATTTGATAAAGGAAGACTTTTAAATAAATGCTATTGGGACAACTGGATAGCCATTTGAAAACAGAAAGGGGCTTCCCTGGTGGCGCAGTGGTTGAGAATCCACCTGCCAATGCGGGGGACCGGGTTCGAGCACTGGTCTGGGAAGATACCACATGCCGCAGAACAACTAGGCCCGTGCGCCACAACTGCTGAGCCTGCGCTCTGGAGCCTGCGAGCCACAACTGATGAAGGTTGCACGCTTGGAGCCCGTGCCCTGCAGCAGGAGAGGCCACCGCAGTGGGAAGCCCGCGCACCACAGCGAGGGGTAGCCCCCGCTCGCTGCAACTAGAAAAAGCACGCACGCAGTAACGAAGACACAACTCAGCCAAAAATAAATAAATTAAAAAAGAAAAACAGAAAGCGTAAAATTAGACCCATTCTTCACACCATACTTAAGAATAAACTAAGAATCAGAGATCTAAATGAAAAAAAAAAAAAAGAACTATACAAGTACTAGAAGAAAACATGGGTAAATTCCTCCATAATTGAGGTGTAGAAAAAGGCTTTTCAACCATGACTCAAAGTCCAGATGAAATTTTTTAAAGAATTGAGAAATTTGACTATATAAAAATATTTTTTAATTGTGTGGTAAAAATTCATAAGCAAAGTCAACAGAAGTAAAAACCTGAAAGAAGATATTTGCAAGGTATGCCACCGATAGAGGTAATATCCTTAATATGTGGTCTTTAAACATATGAAAATACATTTCACTTCACTGAATAATAAAAAATGCAACTGAAAACTCCACTGAGATACCATTTCCTATCCATCAGATTGGCAATAATGTAAAAGTTTCACAGGACACTCTATTGGTTGTGTGGAAACAATTATTTTCATGGGTTGCTGGTGGGAATGCTGATGGGTCCTTGAAAAAAGAAACACAGAAAGGATAAACTAGAAACTAATTAAATGGCTACCTGCAAGGGAAGGGGGAGGACAGAGTGGAAGAGATGGGGGTTGGGGAATAGCACTTTTCTTCATGGAGCTTTTTGTATGCTTTAGACTTTTAGAATAATGTTAATGTTCTATATACTCAAAAATAAAATTAAATGAACAAATGAGGAAAGCCCTAAAACCAAGTGAAAAGAAAACAAATGAATTCAAACATATTTCAAATGGATAATATAACTATTCTGAAGGGGAGAAAAAGAATTAACCCAAGGAAATTTTCAACACGATGCTTGGACAATATGCCTCTAGTTTTAAGAATACAAGACTGCAGGGGCTTCCCTGGTGGCACAGTGGTTAAGAATCCGCCTGCTAATGCAGGAGACACGGGTTCAAGCCCTAGTCCGGGAAGATCCCTCATGCCGCGGAGCAACTAAGCCCGTGCACCACAACTACTGAGCCCACGAGCCACAACTACTAAAGCCTGCGCACCTAGAGCCCGTGCTCTGCAACAAGAGAAGCCGCCACAAGGAGAAGCCCATGCACTGCCACGAAGAGTACCCCCGCTCACTGCAACTAGAGAAAGCCCACGCGCAGAAACGAAGACCCAACACAGCCAAAAATTAATTAATTATTTATTTTTTTAAAAGAAAGAATACAGGACTGCAAACAATCTTGAAGGCCTCTTTTCAGGTTCGTTTTTCATCATGGGATGAGGATAGCAAACATTATATGATGTGTAGGATTGGGCAAGGAGAGATACAAATACAGAATGAGGGAAGCAAGGAAGAATCCTGTGGGGTAGCACATGAATTGGAGGGATAAAATCATGGTTTCTAGTACATTTCTAAAATATGTGTATGCCTGGGACAATTTGAATCTCTAAATAAATACATACATACAAAACATATACATATATATAGTAAGAACAGTAATGGATTAAAATGCATTGAATAAAATCAAAAGTCCATGAATCTGAACCAATAATGCTGATAAATAAATATGAAAGGAATGATGGATTTAGAGTATCATAGTAAATACTGATTCAGGCAAGAATAGTCAATGGATGCTAAACCTGAGGGCATGGGGAATTTGATGAAAAACAAGATATTTAAATTAGTTTCAAAGTATCTCCTCAGCAGTGACTTATTCCAAAGGGAGAAATGGTAGCTATATATTGGAGAAACGGACATCATCTTAACCAAGGCATTAAAATTAACATCACCATTTAGGGACAAAGAGACATCGTGTGCCTCTGGATGTGACGCTCTAAGAAGGAGCCAACATCGTTTCTGTGATATTCCTTCCAAAAATGTATAATCTGAGGCCAATCATGGGGACACATCAGACCAACCTGAATTGAGAGAACTGGTAACATTTCCAAATGTCAACATAATAAGAGACAAACAAAGGGCTGAAGAACTGCCCCAGATTCAAGGAAACTAAGGAGACATAGCTCCAAATGCATACATGGTCCTGGAGGGACCCTACGCTAAAAATAAAAATGCCACAAAGGACATGAGTGGGGCAGTTGACAAAACTGGAACATGACTGTAGCTTCAGGTTGTGTAACAATATTAAATTGGATTTCAGAAATTGATACTATTGATATTTACATAAGAGAATATTCTTGTTCTTGGGATTACCTTATCAGCTCAAATGGTTCAGAATAAGATAGCGTGGGTGTGCGTGCATGTGTACACACATCTTGCACCTGTGCATGCATATATAGAAATGGGTATAGAGAGAGAACAGGATTGTAAAACGTGGAAAATGCTTCAAAATTAGTGAATCTGGGTAAAGGGTTATAGAATTTCTTTGTAACTACTCTTGCAGTTTTACTTTAAGTTTGAAATTATTTAAAATTAATTTTTTTAAGTTAAAAACTGAAATAAATAAATAATGACCCGCAGCACAAAAGAAAAATAGGGAAAGGACATAGCCTCCCAAGTAGAAGGACCATCTTAGTGAAAACCTGCTGTCACACTACGTGGTTAACTGTCTTGGGAACCAGAGGTCTGGGTTCAAATTCAAGCTCTGTGTTTTTGAACAGGTTAACTGACCTCTCTGAGCATCTGTTTCTTTATACCCATTAAAGAAAACGAATTATCGTGTCCCTCTCACTCAAAGGGTCCATCTCAAGGAAAGAAAGTTTTGTTAGGTGCTAACTAGTCAAACCCCTAGTTACCCAGAAGTTATCCCCACCTCGCTGACCAGTACCCTGAGCACATCTTCTCAGGGCAACCATAGCGAACTTGCCTGGGCCATCAGCTTTGCACCGCTGGGGACAGAAGGGATCAATCAGCAATCTTGTTAGGTGTCACTGGAGCCCGGTGAGCCGGGGTGGAGGAAGCCTGGATCAGGAACAGGGAATCAGAAGGCCCGTGGGGGGTGCTTCCCTGGTGGTCCAGTGGTAGAGAATTCACCTTCCATTGCAGGGGACATGGTTCGATCCCTGGTCGGGGAACTAAGATCCCACATGCTGTAGGGCAACTAAGCCTGTGTGCCACAACTACTGAGCTCGCGCGCCTTAATGAGAAAGCCCGCATGCTGCAAACGACAGAGCCCACGCGCTCTGGAGCCTGCAGACCACCACTAGAGAGAGAAAACCCACACACTGCAACTAGAGAGAAGCCCGTGCGAGTGAAGAGCACGCATGCTGCAACAAAGATCCCGCGAGCCACAACTAAGACCCAACGCAACCAAAAATAAACTAAAAATAAAAGTAAATTACAAAAAAGCAGGCCCACGGGGAAGGGAGAGAGAGAGGCTGCTTGGCAAACAGCGAGCCATTTGTCCCACACGTGTGCGTGCCGCAAGGATTGGAGAAGCTTTTGCTTTTCTACCTCTGCACCTCGGACCCGCCCAAGCTTTCCTCTTGATCTCATCCACGCAGAGCAAACCGACTGCAGTTCTCTCTGTGTCCTGATTTCTCTCTGTTTCCTGGCCTGATTCTGCCAATAACTAGCTCTAGTTGTTTTTCAGACATTTAGCCCCTTGGGTTCCAGGACAAATTTGCTTCAGAAGCCTCTGGATCCCCCCGTTCTGGGGTGGCTTTTGGAAGCATTGTGCTTCCTGCCTGCAGGGAGTTCTGGGAAGGATTGTACTGTCTCCCATGAGGTGACTCTGGTCAACACACGCCTTCCTATCAGATCTTTCCCAACCTCTCTCTACACAGGCTGGTGACGAGCTGAAATCAAGTGCAAACGGGAAGTCAGGTGGCCTGGTTCCATTCTGGCACCCACACGGGCAGGAAGGGCCTTAAGGGTTGTGGGCCTGCAGCTCCTCCTCTGTCAAGTCCAAATCCAGGGTCTCGGCTTACCTGTGAGGTTCATTCTGGCTCTAAAATCACAGAACAGATACCATTCATTAGCTCTTCCTACCAGGTACCAAGCTCTTCACAGGCACTACTTCATTTAAGCCCCACGACAGTCCTAACAGCGCAGCCCTGGCAGCCCCACTTTACAGATCAGGAAACTGAGGCAAGAAGAGGTTAAGGAGCTTGTTCAGGGTCACACAGCTGGTGAAAGAACTCACAGTACAGGGGCAGGAATTGAGCTTGACCTGCTGAAGGTAGAGAACTTCTGAGCCACCCTTCCTGAGAGCCAGGACCCACCGCCTTAGAAACAGTGTTACCCAATGACTTCCTGGTTCCTGGGTGCTGCTGAGATACTCGTGAGCCACAGGCACAGTTTGGGCCATTTTATGGAAAAGGAAAAGCAAGTTCAGAGAGGTTAGGTTACATTCCCAAGGTCCAGCAGCTAGGAATTTGAAGGACTTGGGATTCAAGCCCAGGGTGTCTGACAGGCCCTTACACTCTTTCCAACGCATTCTGCTGCCATCCTTTCAAAGATCCACTTCTGAAATCCTGGCAGCAGTTTTAAAATCATCCCAGACGGTCAAATGCTCCACGATGACCTTCATGGCACCTCTGAAGCCCCCATGAACGCTGTGCTCCGCAGCCTCCATGCTCACCGGTTCCTCCCAGACATCTGGCTGAGCTGACACTCCCCCAGCCGGGAGGAAGAAACCCCTGCCTCCTGGCGGCCCGCTGCAGCCACCACTCAGCTGCAGAACTCCAGGGATGCGAAGGCAAAGCTGACACTGAGCTAGGGGGTAGAAGGGCCCCTGGGCTCAGCAACTGGGGTTTGTCAGGCTGAGCAACTTGGAGCTTGTCTCTCCCTGACATATCAAGGACAAAATGGACGGCAGGAGCTGAGAGGAGCTAAGCTCTGCTTGAGTAAAAAGATCAGATGACCACATCTTTCATTCTTGAGGTCAAGGAGACCTCTCCGACTGCACACGCACAGAAAAGTTTCTCAAAGGTCAAAAAGGGAGGGGTCACTATCCCATAATATGTGTGTCCATCTCCTAGAGACCCTCGTGCTGGAATCCATCTTGGCTAAAAGATGCACGCGCATATTGCATAAGGCCCTGGGTCAGATCAGATGTGGGAAATGAAGCAAGATGATTGGCCGAAGGAAAACAAAGACCCAGAAGACGGCCCCTACGTAAGCGATTTAAACAACCACTTTAGCACCCATTAGTGAGGACGCCCATACCCCTCTCTGGGTGTGTAGCTTTGCTTTGCTTCTGTCTTAAACAAACTGCCTCTCTGTGTGCTCTCCCACACGTGCTGTGCTTCTAATCAACTCTGTGCCTGTTTTACAGCCACAGAGTCTTCAAAGAAGACAAGAGCCAGGGCTCTGCTCCTAGCCACTAGCCCCTGGTGGTCTAGCAGTTAGGATTCCTGGTTTTCACCCAGGTGGCCCAGGTTCAATTCCTGGGCAGGGAACTAAGATCTCGCTTCAAGCCGCCTCTCGCTGCTGACACCCTGAGATCAACTCCCGTGCTGTCTGGCCCAAGAACCCCCGCCATCCAGCCTCGTCCGTCTCCTCCCCTCACTTTGACTTCTTCAGGCAGTCATTCTCAACAGAGCAGGTACTGCCTCAAAGGAATACTCTGGAAGTTTGGTGGGGCACTTCTGATTTCCACAAGGATTTGGAGGGGCGATATTGGCACTTAGTGAGTGAGGGCCAGAGATGCCAGACGTACTGGAACATGCAGGCCTGTCCATCACAGTGAAGCGACCCAGGTCCCACGTGACTCCAGTGTCCCACTGCAAGTCCATACGGGTGAAAACCCATTTTATAAATGATCTGAGTCTAGACTCTCACAGTCCCACGGGTGTTTTATTTCATATAAAAACACCACTTTCCCCCAAGGTTTTAATTCCCACTGAATTTTCTATGAAGACAAATCAGAGGAAGATTTATATTTTGTTTTTCAGGCTCTGAGCATGACTCACCATTGCAGAAAACCACATCACTGGAAGTGACTCTGGCTGTAGAGTGGAATGGCCAATACGCAGGTGTGCAGGATATAGGGAACTCTCCAACTTGTCCCACATCTGATGGCATCACTGCCTCTTCTAGTGTAGTTGTGCCAGAGCATTTACATACTAAAAGAAACATTATTTTCTTATAGTTTCCTTTTTTCCCCTCCATATTATAAAGCATTATTATTATTTTTTAACTTTTGTGGGTAGGTTCTATTAACTACAAATTTCACTTCAGGGTAGTAAGAGGCACATAAAATATTTACATTATAAACAGGAGAGTCTAATAGGTCTGCGAGATTTTGTCTTAAAGGGTCTACATTAGCCTTGCCTTTGGGTATTTGAGGATTCCAGTCTCACAAGTCCATCAACTTGGTGAAGCTGTAAGTTGACCTTGAAATAGGCTCTGTATGGCTGGTGGTAGTTTACCGGTCTGTCTCTCCTACTGGACTGAAAGTTCCTTGGTGGGGGGGGACCAGGTCTCAATCATCTCTGCCCCCACCCCGCCCCCGACAGCCTTGGGTTGGGGACCCAGGAGGCCTCTGTGGGATCCAGCCCTCCCTTCACATGAGGTGTTCAGCGCCTGTAGCAGCTGCATCCCGCAAGGAGCTGGATCTTACTAGGGCACTGCCTGGATTGAGATGCAGATTCTCGTGGAGGAATTGCCCCCAGAGTCAGGGTTGCAGTGAGGTAGGAGGTGGATGGGCCCCTGGGCCGGAGAGCTGGTGTTTGTCAAGCAGAGTAAAACTGAAGCTTTGTTTTCCCCCAGACACTCCAAGGACGAAGTGAGTGGCAGGAGCTGAGCTCTGCTGGAGAAAAGAGATAAATGACAACTCCTGAGGTCAAGGAAACCTCCCTTTCTGCGCATGTGCAGGAAGGCTCCTTGGGAATCAAAAGGGAGGGGAAGCCACCCCATACTAAGTGTGGACATGCACCCCCAGGCCTCTGCGCTGGAATCCATCTTAGCACAAAGCGGTGCGCGCCTGTTGGGGAGGGTTCTAGGGCAGGGCAGGTGTGAAAAAAGAAACCAGGTAAACAAAGAGCCGGAAGAGCTGTCCTATATAAGTGATTTGAATCACCTCTTTACTGCACTGTCCTCGTTAGGGAGGGCGTCCACACTCCTTCTCTCCAGGTGTGTCTCTCTGCCTTGCTCCTGTCTTAAATAAACTGTTTCTCTGTGTGCTCTCCCTCATGTTATGCTGTGTCTCTGATAATAAACTTTGTACCTGTTTTTGCCTCCTTGAGAAATTCATTTTTCAAATGGGGCAGGAGACCCTTGCTTCTAGCCTCTAGTCCCTGGTGGTCTAGTGGCTAGGATTCCTGGTTTTTCACCCAGGCTGCCCAGGTTCAGTTCCTGGGCAGGGAACTGAGATCCTGCTTCAGGCCACCACTCGCTGCTGTCTCTCCGAGACCAGCAGGGGCAGCTGGGGATTATGGGAAGCCTACCTCTCCATCTTGGCTTTTCCAGAAATGCCACCATCTCCAAGCAGGATGTTAATCAGTAACAGTCCCCCGGGGGATCACACTTTGGAAGAGCAAATATTTGCTGCACGCCTTCGGCTGCAAGCCCTAACCTTCTGTCTTTGCCCTGAATGAAGGACCTTCCCAGGCACCTGGCGGCACCTCACTGGTAAGAGGCAGCGGATTAAAGGGAGGCCTTCACAGTGTCTGCCTAGTGAGGGATGGGGAGAGAAGACCTTCTTGTCCTCTCTGAGCGGGTTTCAAGGGGAGGGGGTGGGCACCTAGGCAGTGCCGAGCCCTCATTCCCGGACTGGATAGGGTGCGGGTGGGAGGTAAGAGGCATGTTGTAGACATAGGGGGCTTCCTCTGCAGGAAGCCAGAGGAAGATGCTTTTTTTTTTAACATAAGGGATTCTTTTTTTTTAATTTTTTAAAAATATTTATTTGGTTGCACTGGATCTTAGTTGCGGCAGGCAAGCTCCTTAGTTATGGCATGAACTCTTAGCTGCAGCATGCATGCGGGACCTAGTTCCCTGACCAGGGATGGAACCCAGGCCCCTGCATCGGGAGCGTGGAGTCTTACCCGCTGCGCCACCAGGGACGTCCCCAGGAAGAGGTTTCTAAGGCTTCAGACTTCATGCCCGCCACACTCACTGTGCAAGCCCCACACAACTCCCTGGCCTTCTTCCCAGGGACCTGTCTGCCCAGGCAAGAGACTTTCCCCTGCTTCCAGATCTGGGGGTAGAGTTGCTGCTCCAGCTCTATTCAGGGCTGAGAAGTGGGGGGTAGGTGGTTGATTTCTTACTGCTCGGGTTCTATCTAGGATGCTGCATCCTTGCGTCATGCTTAAACAAAATTAATGGCAGTTACGATTAAGCGAAGATGAATTGATTCAGAAATAGCAGAGGAATTGCAATTCGGGACCAACAAACTATGGCAAACCATAGGCAAGTCCCAAAGAGACAAAGGCGAGGTTGGCTTTTATTAGGTTCAGGGAGGAAGCTGGGGAGTGTTGTTTTGAACCAAAGCTCATCGGAGGAGAATGGGAGTTCAGAGTCATGGTGGCTTCTTGTTGGCCGCAAGCGTGGGCAGTTCGCCGTTACTAAGGTGTGTGGAAAGCTTCCTTCTTCCTGCTGGTCATGAATATTGAGATGAGCGGGAATGCGTGAGCGCCCACCCTGCATGGCTTCCTGACTCCATTCTGAACCAGGTGTCCTCCGTTCTTTTTCACTCATGGCATCCTCGGCTGTACCCTGGTGTTTGAGGGGATGCCCCCTGCACACAGATTCTGTACTGTTCCGTAGGGGAACAAAGACCCTAGGGGATGCATGGGACTGCCGAGTAAGCAGCGTGCAGGGCCGCCCAGTGTATTCCCAGGCTGCCACTCCAGACTGAAGGTGGAGCTTTGAGGAAAGACTTAGCAGTCAGAAGGGGTGACATCTACTTGCTGTGCTGGGATCATTTCCTGATGGCTGTCAGAGACAGAAGTGATTCTGAATTTGGGAGTGTCCCGCTGTGGGGTTAATTTACAAAGGGGTGCTATATCCTGTGATGTAATGAAGGCAAGAACCTGGATGCGTTTGGTACATTCCAGGAGGTACTCACCCAGCATGTGCAGTGTCGGCGTGACCTACTGAATGCAGGCTTGCCGTCTAGAATCGGCCAGAGTTTCCTAAAGGCTGACAGCTAGAAAACAGCAGGAATATCTCACTGAGTAAGGTCACGCCACTGAAGCTGTGGAAGGAATGAGGCCCCACATTCTATGGCGCCCTTGAGCAAAAGCAAAGAGCAACGCACTGAGTCCTGGGGCCAGGGGTCACTTTGTAGCAGGCACAGGCGAGGACACAGTCCCCTGCGGCAGGGAGAAGAGGCCTGGGAACCTCACCCTGTCGCCGCATTTTGCTACAGGTGGCCTGAGAATGAGGGTCTCTGCTGACGGGAGCTCCCGTGAGGTCTGCGGCCTCGCCTGCCCCGCGCGCATTGGGGCAGTGGGTCCAGTGGGCAGAAGAGGGTGAGGATGCATCCTGGTGACCTTCCAGACAGCCTCTGGAACACAGGCTTGGGGGTGTCAGCGGAGCACCAGGAACCGTGTGTGGAGACAGGCAGGTGGCACAGCCCAGCGCACAGTTTATTCAGATGGAAACTGTACAGGTGCTCAGGGACCAGGCTCGGTGCCCAAGGATGTGAGGGAGGCCAGAGGGGGGGCAGTGGTGGCGAGTGCGGCGTTTGGTGACCCACTGCCTGTGCTGGAAGGCTGGCCCCACTAGAATAGGCAGCCTCGGGGCAGCGAGAGGAGGACACACTTCACAGGTCACAGTGAGGATGAGATGAGACCGTCCAGAGTGGAGCGTTAGCCCAGGCTCGCATGGTGAGTCAGCTTGTTATCTGTTTCTGTGCTGGGGAGCTCCAGGGAGAGTGAAGGCGGGAGCTCCTAAGAGGAGTTCTGTAACTGGGCCCCAGGGCTGGGTGGAGTGCCCTAGGGGAGCCGCAGGGGGGATCCCACCACCCGATCAGGCAAACTCAGCACTTCCCCCTGCCCTGCCCCGACGGCCACCCAGACCCCCCAAGTCCCCAGGCAAACATGTCCCCAGGTCCAGGTCCCTGCACCTCAGCTTGGACGGGCTGCCGCCATATCGTCTAGCGATCAAGGGCAGTGAACGAAGCAGACCAGTAAAAGCCTGGGAAGACCTCCTGACTCCGGCCGCTGCTCTGACCGCACCCAGTGAGGCCGGGCACCCAGACCGCCTCCTCTTCCATCCCCCTCTTCTTGGCTGCCTGCCACTACGCTGGAGGAAGTGGGATGATTGGGGAAAGCTGGGGGAGACTAGGAGCTGCCCGAGGGCGCGGCCCTGGATGGAAACCTGAGGCGGTTTCACCCTGTGAAATAATGCGCCCCCCACTCAGGCGACAAATGGGACCCCAACTTGCTCAGGGTGTCCCCGAGGCAGGGCTCAGGGAGCTAAGCCCCGTCCCCCAGGGAGGAAGCGGGTCCCTGGAGGAGCTGTACCAGGACACAGGGAGGAGGTGTGTATCAGCCGTTAAAAATAATCTCTGCCCTCTTTTCTCCCGAGGAAGCCTTGTTGCCAAAGGGAAGCCTCCCGGGCCTCCACGCTGCCCAGATGCAGGCGGTGCTGAGCCTCCTGCTGCCCTGCCTCCTGGCCCAGGTGTGGCTGGTACCCGGTTCCACCCCTGGTCCCCGCTCACCAGAGGCCCAGGCAGGACTGGAGACTCTGCCAACCCCCAGGGCCCAGACCGAGAGCAGCGAGGGGGCGCGGGTCCTGCAGGAGGACGAGGGCCCCCCCTGGCTGACAGCCGACTGGCAGAAGCTCTCTGGGGAGACCTCCAACTTGGGGTTCAGCCTGCTTCGTAAGATCTCCATGAGGCACGACGGCAACGTGGTCTTCTCCCCGCTCGGCCTGGCCTGGGCCATGGCAGCCTTGACCCTGGGGGCCAGGGGACAGAGCAGAGCCCAGCTGGAGACGGGGCTCCGCCTGCAGGCCCTGAATCAGACCCTGCCCGCCGTGAACCAGACCCGGCCCCCGCGCCTGCCTGCCCTCTTCAAGCAGCTCCGAGAAAGCCTGTCCCACAACCCAGAGCTGGGCCTGACCCAGGGGAGTTTTGCCTTCATCCACGAGGACTTTGATGTCAAAGAGACCTTCCTCAATTTCTCCAAGAGGTATTTCGATATGGAGTGTGTGACTATAAATTTTCGCAACGCATCCCAGGCCAAAGGGCTCATGAATCATCACATTAACAAAGAGACGCAGGGGAAAATCCCCAAACTCTTTGATGAGATTAACCCTGACACCAAATTAATTCTTGTGGATTACATCTTGCTCAAAGGTACTTTGATAATGCTCTGCTCTCCCAGAGCCATGGCTCTCTTCGCCTGTCTCTTCCTTTCCTGCTGGGCCTGTGTATGGTCGACGCCAAATGGTCTCCTAGGAACATGTTGTTCTCAGGTTTTACAAACAGAGTGAAACACACATTGAGCATGTAGGACATACCAGGCACAGTGCCAGACAATGTTTTCACTTGATGCCCCTGCCCTGGGGGCCCAGGTGCTTGCAGGGCTTAAGTTTTCTAAGCATGTCTACACAGCTCTCCTCTGACATTCTGACACGGGGAACCCTTTGGGTCGTTTTTTTTTAAAAAAAGGCATATCATCTGAGAGATTTAGGGTTGCATCTTTGCTCTTTCACGCTCTACTTTTGTGTCCTGGAGCAAGTGACAAAGTCCCTTGTCCTCATATTCTCAATATAGAAAATGCACACTCCCACCTACCATAGAGATGAACTGAGGCTCAGAGACATCACATGATAAATGGCAGAGGCCAAACTCAGACGAGGGCCTCCTGACACGCTCATCCCGGGTCCTTCCCATCCTGCCTCTCTCGTGGAGGACTGGACTGGTGTGGCCACAGTTGTAGCAGGAAGGTGACACTAGGGGACTTGCAAAGCCCGGGAGGAGGACATGCTTCCAGTCAGCCAGGCCAGACAGACATCAGTGTGTAGAGTCAGGGGCCCACACGCTGGCAGCCTCCTCTGGGTCGCGTGGCTCTCTGTCAGCCAGGGGCTCCTGCCCTCAGAGCCTCACCGAGCACAGGATGTGCGGGAATGTCATCATTTTGCCACGGTGGCCTCTGTTTGCACATGGTGTGCACTAGACAAAGTGGCGGTCAGAGGGCCCCTCCTGCAGCCAGGGCTGGGGACAGGCCTGAAGTCTTCTCTAGGTTGGAGCTAACCAACCCCAAGGGAGCGAGTGTAGAAGGAGGAGGTGGGTCCTTTGGGCTCCAGCTGGAATGAGTGACTTTTGTTCACTCGAACAAAAGTTCACTCAAAACACCCAGTGTTTTGTCCAGAACAATGAGGGGATGGGGGGGGCGGTCATTAGGAGATATCTCCGTGCTTTTGTGTGTGATGCCAACAGGGTCTCTGGATGGATCCACGTTTTGCCAGCTGGGAAAGAAGCCTGCGAAAGGCTGATCTTTGGGGAATTTATTTTGGCCGCCTGAGCTGCGGTCAAAACACACCTGATAAGGATGCGTTTCCTAGCTGGGCAGAAAAGGGGATAGAACACTGGCCCTTTATTACTTTAGCAAGAACGATGCTTTCGAGGAGGGCGGTTTCTGCAACGAGTTTCTTTCTTATCTGTTCAGGGAAATGGCTGACCCCTTTTGACCCTGTCCTCACCGAGACAGACACTTTCTACCTGGACAAGTACAAGGCAGTCAAGGTGCCCATGATGTACAGGGCAGGCAAGTTTGCCTCCACTTTTGACAAGAATTTTCGTTGCCACGTCCTCAAGCTGCCCTACCGAGGAAATGCCACCATGCTGGTGGTCCTCATGGGAAGGATAGGTGACCACCTGGCCCTTGAGGACTACTTGACCACAGATTTGGTGGACACGTGGCTCAGGAACATGAAAACCAGGTACAGCTCCCTCGTCGCCCTGCTCCAGCTCAGCGGGCCCCTCCCTACGGGCACCCACAATTTCGTTCTGTGCCCGTCCCAGCCCAGCCCGCTGCGGGCTCCCCGATGGCAGGGGCCGCGTTTGTCCTGTTTCCCCCTCTATCAGCATCTATCCCAGCGCCTGGCTCGTTCATTCACTCGGCCAGCCCTTATCAAGTTTCTCCCACGTGCCAGGCACTGGGACGCATGCACGATGCTAGCCCTCGCGGAGCTCACGTCCTAGTGATGAGAGCACCAGGGGGGTGCAGGTGGGGGCCAGGGAAGGCCTGGTCAAGAAGGTAGCGGTAAGCGAACACTTAAGAGGAAGGAGGATTCTGAGGGTACGCTGGGGGAGAGAAGAGGTACAGGCAGAAGTGGGAAGGTGCTGGGACGGGACTGTGCTTACTGGATTCCAGGAAGAGCGAGGCAGCCGGTGAGGCTCCAGCAGCAGATGAGGTCGCAGAGGAGCCAGCAGGTGTCACCCGGGACCGTACGTTACTGGCCCCGGAAAAGACTTGGGCTTTTGCCAAGGGAGACGAGAAGCCACTGGAGCCAAGCAGAGGAGCAGTACGGCCTGTGCTGAGAAGAGACACTAGGGGTATGTGGGAGGGGCAAGGGGACCAGCCAGGAGGTCAGCGTAGCCACCTAGGTCAGGATGCTCGGCAGGTGGCGGCAGTGGAAGTAACGAGGAGCAGTGGGGTCCTGGATCTGTGACGAAGCCGGAGGTGACGGGATTGGCTAACGGACTGGATGTGGGTGACAGAGAGGGAAAGAAAGTCAAAGGTGAAGGCAAAGTTTCTGGCCTTAGCAACGGGAAGGAAGGATTTGCCATTTACTGAAAGGGGAGACCGTAGGAGGAACACGCCGAGAGGTAAGTTCAAAAGTTCAGTCGGAAACATCTGGATCAGAAATACCTATTAGACATCCAGGCGGAGATGTCAGGAAGGCAGCTAGATCTGGAGTGCAGGGTGAGGTCCAGGCTGGGGAGTCAGCAGCACGTAAATGGAACCATGAGACTGGCTGAGACGACTGGGGCAGGGGGCCGCGTGCAGAGAGCAGGGTCGGAAGCACAGAGCAGGGTCGCAAATGCTTGTGGAATAAATTTATCCACCTACTGGGGTGGGGGGAAGGCAGCGCCAGTAAGGAGTCCACGGCGATGCCTCCGGAATCCTGTCACTTCAGCATTTGGCACAGAGAGGAGTCCAGCTAAAGATCTTCAGTTTCATTTTCTCTTCATTCTTCTTCTTTTCCTTCAAATCCTTAGAACCTAGCATAGGACTCAAACATAATAAGCCTTCAACAAATGTTTGTGGGGATACATTTATAAATCAGTCTCCAAGGCATGTCATGTCCTCAGTTATATTGCAGCCCGACAGCCTGGCCCAGCTCCGAGAGAGAGAGAGAGACAGAGAGAGAGAGAGAGAGACAGAGAGAGAGAGAGAGAGACAGAGAGACAGAGAGAGGGATGAGAGAGAGAGGGAGAGAGAGAGACAGAGAGACAGAGAGACAGAGACAGAGAGACAGAGAGAGGGATGAGAGAGACAGGGAGAGAGAGAGAGAGGGGGAGAGAGAGAGAGGGAGAGAGGGAGAGAGAGAGAGGGAGAGAGAGAGAGGAGAGAGAGAGAGAGAGAGAGAGAGGGAGAGAGGGAGAGAGAGAGAGGGAGAGAGAGAGAGAGAGAGGAAGAGAGAGGAAGAGAGAGAGAGAGAGAGAGGTGGGGGTGATGAAGGGAGCAAAAGGAAACTACACGAGACATTGTTCTGGGTGCTTAACATATATAATTTCATTTACTTCTCTGAAGAACACTGTGAAATTGGTATTGGTATTTTGGCTGTACTTCACAGATTAAGACATTGGGACTTCTTTAAGACTAATTTAGTCCCAACTAGTAGTTTTCATTCTTTTCATTTTTGAGCCACAGAACTCATCTCTCTAAACAAAAAACTCCATTGTGTGAATATATATATATATATATATATATATATATATATATATATATATATATATATATATATATAAAATAGATAATATCAGAGTTTCTCTGGCTAAAGGTAGGTAGGGGGTTGAAAATTCCCTTCACTCCCCTCCCCTTGTCCATCCCGACTCTTAAGGTTCTCCTAAAATCCGGGGGGGTCTCTGTAATCTGAAAACAGCCTGGAGTCTGCAGGACTGATGGCAGCAGCTGTGTGGTTGGTTTGGGGTTGTTTTTAAAACCCAGGGAAACGGACACAAAGTGTGGCATTCTTTGCTAAAGAGAATGCGAGTCACTGGCTGGGAAATGAAGCTGGTTCCCTGAAGCTGAAGCTCTCCTCTGAGTCAGGCCATTCATTACAGAAGAACAGAAAGAGCTCTAGTCAACGGAGGGAGACTTGTTAGTGGGCATACGCTTGGGGGAAGGTTAAAAGAAAGTGTGACCTTTTTAGTGTTCAGAATCTATGGCTTTTGTCTACAGTTCACCATTATATGTACTTGTACCACAGAAAAATGGAAGTTTTCTTTCCAAAGTTCAAGTTAGACCAGAAGTATAAGATGCATGAGCTGCTGAAACAGATGGGAATCAGAAGAATCTTCTCACCCTGGGCTGACTTGAGTGATCTCTCAGTTACTGAAAGAAATCTTAAAGTATCCAAGGTAAGTCAGGATCTTCCACTGGGGCCCAAACCAACGAATATTTTCACATACCATTTAACGTTGATAAAAGGCCAAGCTGTAGTAGAAAATTAGATTAAAATTCCAAAAGAATTGAAACAGCACCCAGGTTGGATGTCTTAAGAATTTGGAGCTACTTTTTAAAACATCTGTTCAACTAATTTAATCTCTCTTATATAGAGCTCTCTCTCTACTCTCCCAGTGCTCAAGGAGAAATTTATCCCAAAATGGAACTGGTTCACAGATTCATTCAAAATTCCATGAAACTGCACCACTTTAAAGATGAAAGAAAGCCCCAGAAGTTATCTGGCTAACGTCCCGCCCCTTGTGGAAACCCTGTCTGAAATATCCCTACAAAACAGTAGGGATTACTATCATTATCGCCTCTTATAATAATTATACAGGTCCGTCACTCACATCACATGAGGTTCCTGGACAAAAGGGCCTCTCAGACACAACAGGTGGCCTAAATACAGGCCACCAGAGTTCAGGACGACTTCAGGGACCCAGGGGCTTACCCCATGGACCACTTCAGAGCAGTACCAGGTGCTGGGAAGCTGCTACAGAAGACTAACCACAGCCCTGCCCCGACCTAGCCTGCCAGAAGGAAGGTCAAAGTTCTCAGGGGTTCCAGGCGGCTTGAAAACCTTCCAGGAGGAACACCAGCTCGGCTCAAAAATCAGTAGCACAAAGTACATGCTAAATAAGTATCTGTTCATTGGATGCATGTGTGCATGAAGTGGCCAGCCACAGAGTCCCTGGGTCCCTACCCAGAATGAATTTCACAATCGGTTCCTGGTGTCTCCTGGTATTTTGTGGGCTTCTAAGGCAGTCGCTGGGGCAACCTCAGACCATTCCTCTCTGCGCAGATGAGCCCTGTACCACTCAATCCTGAGAGCATGGCCCCGTGGGTAGGACAATAACACAGAATGTCCAGGGGCTCAATTAATTCCCTCACCTCCGCTGGCACACAAACGGCCGTCCATGTATTTCCTTTTCCAGGTTTTACAAAGGGCGATGATTGAGGTGGATGAAGAGGGAACAGAGGCGGTGGTGGGAACCCTGTCAGAAATCACTGCTTATTCCATGCCTCCCATCATCAAAGTGGACCGGCCGTTCCACTTCATCATCTATGAAGAAACCTCCAGAATCGTGCTATTTCTGGGCAGGGTGGTGAATCCGACTCTCCTGTGATTGATGACATGCGCGAGTCCTTAGAGCCACAGCAGACGCTGGATCTGAGGTGTCTGAACTTACACAGGACACTGGCACTGGGTGTCGCGCCCTTGTCCTCAGATGCTAGTTTGAGCCATCCTTAGATAAATCTGCGTATTAAATTCAAACTTATTTTAAGGAGATGTTTGTACAAGCTTTCTGGTATTTTAAGCCTGTTTCTAAGAGCCTTTGTTATTGACTAAAGACCATCTTGGTATCTGGACTTAAAACTATGGTAGATCAAAACTCTATTTCAAGACGAAGCCTTTGGGAAGAAGACAAGTACACATTCTCCATGGGTCATGAGCTTGGCTCTCTTTACTTCTCCCTAATGCAAATTAGTGTTTTATTTTTAACCTACTATAGAATCATTTCTTGGTGACTAAAATTAGAAGAAAATAGCCGTGGTCAGTCCTGCTGCAATGTGGCTCCACCCACTCCGTGGAGCCGTTAACTGAGCCACAGATCATCCAGTTCAATTCCTTCGTTTTACAAAGCAAAGAAATGGGAAACCGGAGAGAGGGCCGCAGTATGGCTTTCGTGGGCCCCAGGCACTTTTGTCTTCACAGGCTCCTCCCTCTGTAAAAATAAAATATATATGTGTGTGTATAATAGAAATTATA
This sequence comes from Grampus griseus, assembly GCF_964374135.1. Lineage (NCBI taxonomy): Eukaryota > Metazoa > Chordata > Mammalia > Artiodactyla > Delphinidae > Grampus > Grampus griseus. The sequence goes on from NC_139018.1 coordinate 10,362,323, forward strand.
TTTTATGACTGCACTGGTATAAAGATGAATATACTCTGGGTTATATCTGTCCTTATACCAGTGCAGTCAAAGCATGGAACTTGCTTGTTGCAAGAAGTAAAACATATTCATGGGCCCCTAAAAGTATCGTGGGCTTGAGGCACTGTGCCTACGGCATCTCAGAGGAAGGAAAACGTCACCCAGTGGAGCAATGGCAGAGTCAGAAGCCTGCCTCTCCTGACTCCAGTCCCCAAGCCCATTTCACTCTTCTTTCTGTCTACAACATCTGATGGGGTCCATCCACTTCAACAGGCAGCATGTGCTCACCTCTCAGTTACCCACTGTGGCTAGACGGAATATAAGCATGGACTTTGTCCCAAGGTTCAAAGAAAAACAGCAAATACTTTCTCAGCCAGTCATTTTCTGTTATATAGACAAGAAAATATTTTAGGAGTAATTTCAGAGAATCGTGAATAGAGTTAACTAATCTTGGAATGTCAACTATGTTGACTAATGGCCTAATTGGGTTTTTATCTGTTTGCTATCCAATTTAAATATACTTAAAATTAATGTATTGATTAGTCATCTTATTACAATAAGTCAGAGTTATGTAAATAGTACTTAATGTGAATAGGTAATAATAATAAGCAGCAGTCTAGAGACTAACTCTTCATCATTCTAAAACCTGGATAGGAGTTTATTCCTGTATTCCCTGCCAAGGGCACTAGCTGACATTGGTAAGCCAGGCGACTCTAGAGCCTAGAAAGAAACAAAAATAGATGACTAACTGCAGTTGGCATTCTTAAGTGAGTTGTTAGTATTCAACTAATGAGGTTCATTTATGGAAACATAGTAGAAAGAGAAATAAAAGAGGGCTCAAATTACCCATTTTTAAGAGATGAAATCTAAAAATGAAAGCCTATGAGAACACAATACCCTCTGAAATAAATATGGCCAAACCCAGTTATAAAAAAGGTTCATTATTATCAAAGGATTCATAGAACATACATATCAAACTCTCCCCTTATCTCTGCACATATTTGCACAAAACAATGATGGCATAACAATGATAACTGACATTACTCTTTAAGGTAGAAAATGGCCCTATTCGCTATAAAAAATTAATATTTCCCCACATATGCTTGAAGAAGCTCCAAGAACACTAGGTTTCAGATTTTCTAAATATATATGCATGGTGAAAAAATGCAGACCAATGAAAAATGTACTTAATCTTACAAAAAAATTCAAGGTTTCAGCTGAGGGGGAAAATTCTGAGCATTGTAACAATGCTTCACTATATTTAAGTGTCAGGTTTTAAAAACTGTTCCTACACACACACACACACACACACACACACACACTCTCTCTCTCTCTCTCTCTCTCACACACACACATGCTATATAACAACTGAGAACAGATTACTGACTTAGTTGAATTCATTTCATCTTCACTGTAAAACCACTAGGGCCAAGCTAAAGAGACTGTTCCATTTCAATTCAAATATTTCACGTATGTCCACTAACTGCAGGCAAAATGGACTTACTTCTCCAGAATAAGGTGTCTTTATAAAGCTCAGGAAATCAAGTAACGGAAATGACTTTTAAATGTGTATGAGGTTATGGAAGAAAAGCTCTATATGTTCCTCTGTATTAAGTAAAATGCTTTTTGCCTTCTCCATTTCTGCCAGTAAAGTTGATTCTACAGGTCTATTTTTTTGCTTATAACGCTAACTAGTGAAATTTTGGAACATGTCCTTAAAACTGCAAGTTTCCACAATTAACAGATAGAGATGTCCTTATTTCTCTGCAGCTACAGATGGAGGGAGATCTTTCCTTGTCACACAACTGGTTTAAAGGAACTATTTGATAAGTTGTTAAACGAAGAACTGTTATAAGAGTATCAGTCTTGTTTCCAGTGTAAATCGAGATATATGTGGATACTCATAACTGTCACCAATTTGTTTCTTACTGTTTTTACATATCTGTCCTTGGAAGTATAGTTTTAACAAATATTTCAGTGACTTTAGAAATTATCATGTTCTGTGGAAAAAAAAGGAAACCTCCAAACATAACGTTAATTGACTGTCTTAATTGATAATTTAGTGCCTAAGACTGCAGCTGCCTTCTGTAGATTTCTGAGCTCTATAAGCAGTAGTGACTTTTCTCTGTCAAATTGTTTTCCTCTTCTCCCACATGCATGGTGGAAAATAAAAAGTTCCTAACTCTGCTAAATTTATTTTTGAACAAATAAACTGAAATTCTCCATTCTTTCAAGTAACAGAGTCAACGTGGACTATGAATCAAAGTACTAGAAAAACTGACGCTGTTCTGAGGTCCATTACATACGCCCAATACTCTCTCCTAGATCATAATGTATTCAGTTCCACGTTAGTGATGTTAGTAGGAGACGTCACTAAAATAGTTAAATGAAATCCACAAAGAATACATGAATTAACCAGTACTGTCAAGCTTCTCATACCTACTCAATTTTTAATTACTGACAAAATGAATGGTTGAACAATTCCATTTACCTGACTGTCCTTAAATGAAAGGTATGAAGAATCACTAAAAATAGCCAAAATAGGGCTTCCCTGGTGGCGCAGTGGTTGAGAGTCCGCCTGCCGATGCAGGGGACACGGGTTCGTGCCCCGGTCCGGGAAGATCCCACATGCCGCGGAGCGGCTGGGCCCGTGAGCCATGGCCGCTGAGCCTGCGCATCCGGAGCCTGTGCCCTGCAACGGGAGAGGCCGCAGCGGTGAGAGGCCCGCATACCGCAAAAAAAAAAAAAAAAAAGCCAAAAAAGAGGCCATATGTAAGGAAAGGGGGAAACAAACAGCATGAAAGCCTCACACTGAGTAGCTGTCCCCTGGGTAATATATAGTTGATGTCCGTGCGCTTTTCTTGTTCATTACTTAAGAATGAACTGTCTTTAATTACAGAATAAAAACTGCAGGAAAGTATTTAAAACTTTTTTCACAAACACAGGTATCTCATTAACCTATGTTTTATTTTGAGTAAATTCATTATTCATTATTTCACATTATAAAAAGTAACCACACGCATATGCATTCACAAATTAGATCATCTTTATCATACATCAGTATATTTTAAAAAAACAAATATTTTCTAATAACAATATAGTTATATGCTGATTGCATTTTGAAATAGAGAAGCTGACAATAGCTTCATACAGTATATCTCAAGAACTGACATTTTTAAAATTGAGAACTGAATATATTCCACAGGCAAATGTTGATGGAAATATTAGCATTAGTACAAATATATGCTGTTGACATAGCTTAAGCATGATAGCTTGGAGTAACAGCTGATTCAAACTAGAGTCATCATTTTTAATTCAGTAAGGACAAGTACAATCTAAAATGTAAACAAAGTATTTATAAAATAAATTCTTCTAGGAAATAAAGGAAATCATCAATCTGTTATTTTTAAGGTAGTTGTAGCTAAAAGTTATCAGAAATCTTTGTAGAATTTTCACTGCCAAATTTTAATTTCGGAATGTCGAGGTACAACATCTTGTCATCACAATCATAGGACTGATATAATTTCGGACAGCTGTTTGTACCCTGTTACAGTGTGACTTTTCAACTGGGCTTGGAGATTTGTGAGAAAATGCAGTGTCATTCTTACTCCCAAGTCCCCCTCCAAGTGATTACCTAGGCGGGGCAATTTCAGTTGATTTGGACCTTTCAATTTGTAAATGCTAAACTCTAGAACAATTAAATAGATGGTTTCCTGCACAAATAAATGCAGACTTATCTCTTTTGTAGCAGTAGTTAAAGCACATACCTAAAGTTGTGTTTCATTACACTTCACTATAACATTGGAATTCTGTAACCACATTATTATTCAAGAAATATATATTATACCTCCTAGGGAATATAATTTCAAACATGGAACGTTTAACAACACCAGCTGCCATTATGTATGTCTCTCTTTCCCATTCATTAAAAAAAAAAAAAAAAAAGCCCGAGCCATTGCTTTAGCTTTTGTCCATCGATCACGTTATCTCCAGTTGTCTTTGTTCTGCCTCCTTCAAGCAGATGATTTAAGGATTGGATTTTCTGGATTTTCTTTGTCAAAAGGAGGAAAGAAAGAGAGAAGAATGAAAGAGAGAAGAGAGAGAGAAGAAGGAGAAGGAAAGAAAAAAAGAAAACAAAACATGAAAATTTTTATCCATATAATGCTTACAAAGTAAAGAAATAGATATAATCTACTTTGAATAAACCTAATATATGAGAACGGTGAATTACATATTAAAGATCACTTGGAATAACCTTTAACTACTAAATCCTATGTGCATCTAACATAGCATTCAGTTCAATTCATACTTTTCCTACGTTTTTCACTTTCTATAACCATAACAGAAATTAACACAGCCTAAAAATATATCAATTGTCTGGCCTTGAAAGACATAAGATATGATGCATTCCGTACTTCCTTTAAGACACTGATATTCCTAAATACCAGATGTGTCATCTCCACGATACTGTAAAGCTGGAGAATGTATTGCATAGAATTTTTTTGAGCAGCAAAAACTGAGATAATTAATAGTTTCTGAAATCACTTCATAGGTTTATTTGAAGAAAAAAAGGATAGATTTTCATTTGGAGATGGCACTGAATGGTGGATAATACTCCACAGAAACATGAGCAATGTAGATATCAATCACCTATTTCAGTTATGTGGCGGTGTGCATACATGAGAAAGTCCGAATTAGAACCACATAACATGGAGAGAGAGTTGTGGACCTGCAGATTCAGTTACACACTGATAAAGCAGCTGCGATACCAATATTCCTCCTTCTTCAGAATATTCAGGAAAGAAGAAACAAACTGCTGTGACTTGTTAGCAGAGTGTTTGTCTCTAGATGCATTTTTTAAAACAATCAATTATAGATATAACTGATTATATGATTATTTATATAATTATGTATTACAAATATCGAGCAAGAGAAAATTCAGTCAATAAAAAGGAAAAACATGCTCAACAACGAAAAAGCAGATAAAGATAGTAATCTGAAATAAAGGAGAGCTAGTATAAATATATTAGGCTTCAATGGTCTTTACTTATCAAAAATGCCTATTGCATTTAGAAGGATAAGTTGAAAAGAGAATGAATTGCATTCTGATGTTATTAAACGTGTTCTTCAATAGAAGAATTCCAGGGCAATCTTTTGACAGGAAGAGGGTCAAGGGTGATCGAGAGGAAGGATTTCAGGATGCCAGAATGGAAGGCACCTCAGAGGATGAACTGTGAGCCTTGCCCTGTCATTTCGCGGGCACACCGAGGCCCAGAGTGCTCACTGGAACTGCCACGGGAACCAGGGCGTGAGGCTCCAGCTCCGTGCTCTCCATAGACCATTACCCTGTCCTGCCTCTATTTTGAGACTTTAAATGGAACTTCCACAGTATAATCATTAGAGCAATAATTATATGGCTAAGAGATTCTCTGTAAATAAAAATATCTTCTGTATTAATACTACTAACCTGTACTATCAACATTATTTTTTCTATTTACTATTACTTTTTTCTATTATGTAGTCCTACTCTTTCCTTGAGCTCTATTCAATAAATGTATTTCTAAGTTTTGAATGAATTTTGAATACATCTATATTTGTATACACCAATGACCAATTAAAATTTTTGAACAAATTATAATACAGTTCAGTTCCTAAATGGGACTCCAGTGTGGAGTTTCTGCAAAAAGATGCACATCAGAAACTTAATAATAGAAAATATTCATGAATTAAGTGAAATATGTTTAAAAGAAAGTCTGAATCCTGTTTAAATTCTCTTCTAATCAGAAGATTCACGTGTCCCATATGAAAGAGGACACGTGTAACTATAGTTCGGGTATTTTGGATGAATCACTTCTACCTGGATACAACCTCTCGTCATGGAGATTTCTTTTTGGCACTACCCTCTTAAATGTTTAACCTAAAAGAAACAAAGGCTTCGACAATTCAAACAAGATCCAAATGGTGCATAAAAAGGAACCACAAGGGGAAAAGGAGAATAGAGGCCCTTTATGACCTTTATAACTTTAAGGAACAAATGTTGTCTGTAGAATCTCTAGCTTATTGGACCCACAACTCTGGATTATATGCTGCAGTAATATTTCTTAAGTGGCATCAGTTACACCCATCCCTCTGAGCACTGGGTGATTCAATGCTGTGTACTTAAGCTAGTTTGTTTAAACGAATGCAATTACACTCAGAGTCTTCTCAGAGCTAAATTTCCTGAATGCAAATATTTCACAGAAAAATAAACAGACCTCAGATATTAGTGGGAACCATTTAAAGTTTCTTGTCAACTTCCTAAGGTTACAATGTCTTTGCCACATATAAATTATCTTATATAAAGTATCCGATGTAACAGTGATAATAATAATCCCTTTTAATTGATGACACTGCCTCATTACAGACATCTTCTATTCTTCGGAGAAGTATTTAAGTGGGAAGGAAAGTACACTGAGAAAAGAACAGAATAAAACACTTAGCAGTACATCACTGGATTACTTACAAGGTAGCCTTCCGTGGTTGTGTATCTTTACTTCCACTGCTCTTGGGATCACCTGAGTTACCTGTCCCTCGGGAGGTGCTAGGCAGGGGAGTATTAGAGGAAAAGGAACTGGGAGCACTGCCGGCATTACGAGTCCGGAATGAATCATCTGAAAGTAATACGTGTACAGTCAGCCAGACGGAATATACTTAGAGAGATGTGAACCTTAGAGAAGGTTAATGATAACTGACTTTGTTTCCCTTCTTTTAAAGTCAACTTTATTAAGGTATAATTTATATACAATAAATTGCACGAATTTAAGGTTCTGACATCTGTATATACCCATGAAGCCATCACCACAATCAAGAGTGAACACACCCATCGCTGGATGTTTGTTCCGCCTCCTTGTCATCCCTCCCTCCACCCCCTCCCCCACTCCAGGCAACCACGGACCTGCCTCCTGTCACTACAGATTAGTTTGCATTTTATAGAATATTGTATAAATGGAATCATACAGTATGTATGCTTTTTTTGTCTGCCTTATTTCATGCAGCATAATTATGCTGCAATTCATCCACATCAATACTTCATCCTTTTTATTGCTGACTGGTATTCCCATTGCACAGACATGCCAAAATTTGTCTATCCATTCTCCTACTGACAGACATTATGATTTTTTTTCCAAAAAATTGGTAATCTATTACAAATAGAGCTGCTATGGACAATTGTGTGCAAGTCTGTGTATGGACATATGTTTTAATTTCCCTTCAGTAAAAGTCTTGGAATGGAACTGCTGAATCACATAGTAAGTGTATATTTAACTTCATAAGGAACTGCCAACCTGCTGTCCAAAGTGATTAGACCATTTTGCATTTCCAACAGCAACATATGAGAGTCCTGGAAAGTTTCTCCACCTCCTCACACATACTTGATATTGTGAGTCTTTTTAGTCATTCTAGTGGGCGTGAAGTGGTATCTCCTTGTGTGTGTGTGTGGGGGGGGGGGTTACTCATTGCTTTAATTTGCATTTCTTAATGGTTACTGATCTTAAGCATCTTTTTACTTACTTATTTGTATATCTTCTTTCATGAAGTGCGTGTTCAAATTTTTTCCCATTTTAAAATCAGTTGCCTGATTTGTTTTAAAGATCTTTGTATATTCTTAAAACTAAAAATAGAACTACCATATGATCCTGCAATCCCACTCCTGGGCATATATCCAGAGAAAACCGTAATTCGAAAAGATACAGGCACCCCAATGTTCACTGCAGCACTATTTACAATAGCCAAGACATGGAAGCAACCTGAATGTCCATCAACAGAGGAATGGATAAAGGAGATGTGGTGGAATATAGAATATTACTCAGCCATAAAAAAGAATAAAATAATGCCATTTGCAGCAACATGGATGGACCTAGAGATTATCATAATAAGTGAAGTAAGCCAAAGAAAGATAAATATCATATGATATTGCTTGTATGTGGAATCTAAAAAACAAGATACAAATGAACTTATTTCCAAAGTAGAAAGGGACTCGCAGACATAGAAAACCAACTTATGGTTACCAAAGGGGAAAGGTGGGAAAAGGGGGGGAGGGATAAATTAGGAGGTTGGGATTAACATATACACCCTGCTATATAAATAATAAAATAGATAACCAACAAGCAACTACTGTATAGCATAGGGAACTATTCTCAGTATTTTGTAATAACCTATAAGGAAAGAGGACCTGAGGCAGAATATATGTATAAGTGAATTGCTGTGCTGTGCACCTGAGATTAACACAATATTGTAAATCAACTATACTTCAACTTAAAAAAAAAGATCTTTGTATATTCTGGATACAAGTCCTTTGTCAGGTATATGTAATATGAGTATTTTCTCCTAATCTGTGTCCTGCCTTTTATTTTTTTAATGCTCTATTTCAAAGTGCTAAAACTTTACATTTTTATGAAGTCCAATATGTTAATTTTTTTCTTTATGGTTTGGAAAAACTTTTGTCAATTCCAAAATCACAAAGACTCCCTTCTATATTTTCTTCAGAAATGTCAGTTTTAGCTTTTATGCTTAAGTTTAGAATACATTTTGAGTTAATTTTGTGTACAGTTGTGAGATAAGAATTGAGGTTCAGTTCTTTGGGTTTTTTATGGATATCCAATTGTTCTGGTATTATTTAAAAAAATACAATCACATCACCTTTGTTGAAACTCAGCTGACTATGTATGTCAGGGCAGGGCACACAGTCTTGAGTACTGAAGCTGTAGTAGTAAATGATGAAATCAGGTAACTGACATTCTCTAACTTTAATTTTTTTCAAAATACTCAGTTCTATGAATTTGAATACACAGTAAATTTCAAAAAGACTGTCAAAATTTTTATCAGGATTGCACTGAATCTCTGGCTCCATTTAAAATGAACTGACATCATAACAATATTAAGTTTTCTAATCCATAAACATGGTACAGCTTTCCATTTATTTATGTCTTCTTTAACTTCTTTCAGCAACATTTTGGAAGTTCTGAGTGTGCATTTAGCACACGTTTTATTAAATTTATCCCTAAGCATTTAAAATCTTTGAAGTTATTTTAAATGTTATCTTTAAATAGACAATTTTTTGAAGTATTAGATTTACAGAAAAATTGAGAAGAGAGTATGAAGAATTCCCACCTACCCCTTTCACCTAGTTCCCCTATTAACACCTTACATTCACATACTATACTTGGTACAATTAGTGAGCCAGTGGTGACACATCATTCTTAACAAAAATCCACAGTGTGTTTGGATTCTGTCAGTCTCACCCAATGTCTGTTTCTGTCTCAGGATGCCATCCAGGGCACCACAGTACACTTACTTGTCAGGTCTCCTTAGGCTCTCCTTGGCTGGGACAGTTTCTTAGCCTTTCCTTGCTTTTGATGACCTTAACGGCTTTTAGGGGTACTGGTCACATATTTTGTAGGATGTGCCCCTACTGGAATTTGTCTGATGCTTTTCTCACAATTAGACTAGGGATCCGGGTTTGAGGGAGGATGAGAAGAGGTAAAGTAGCATCTTCATCACATCATGTCAAGGAGGAACACTGTGACAAATTTTTTCTCGTTATATGTGTTTTATTTATACTTCATGACGGATCACTAGAAATGGGATTTTTTGAGGCATAGACTATTTTTTAAAACTAGGATTCTTGATGAACTTGACCGAACTGCTTCCAAAGGGTTCCACTAATTTTCATTCCCACCCAAAATGGATACATTGCAATGTTTCCCTGAATCCTTACTAGAATTCCCTTTACATTTCCCCCAGTCTGTTGTGCCCACATAGCTTTGGAATGCTGCAGTTGATGACTGATGGATTCGCCTTAAGTAAAAAGCATCAATTAGATCTTCCACTCTACACTTGACCTTACCTTTATTTTATTTAACACTACTCCCGCTACACCCTCTTCGGGCTCCAGCCAAACAGCCTGCTGTCGCTCCCTGAAGACACAACAGTCAGCTTTTGCTTCTGACAGGTCCTCTGCATGGGACAGTATTCCATACCCATCTCTGCCTGTCAAAATCCTAGCGTACCTTAAGGTTCACCTCAAATGATAATCATCCTAAAGCCCGTCTTAAGCCACAAAATAAAATCTCTTCTCTCTGTGAACACTTAATACATTTGTTAAGAGACATTTTGCTCCCATTTGCTCTTTGTAGATCAGATATGTAATTGTATAGTGACTTTTTCCTCAGTTTGTAATTCATTAAGTAATAAATAATAAGTAATAAGCACATTTTTCTAATCAAGAAACCTAGGAGATATTTCATTCAACCTATTCCCTCTCCCCAAAATAATACCAAAATTTTAAGATAGAATACTTTTCAAATATTTTAATAAATAATTTACCCTTATGAGAGACATGCTTTTATGTAAGGCTTTGGATGTTAAGTTTTAGAACCTACATATCATACACAAGCCTACCTTGTTTTATTGCTCTTCACTTTACTGCAGATAGAACAGAAAATGCATTTTTTATAAATTGAAGGTTTGTGGCAACACTGCGCCCAGCAAGTCTAACAGCACCATTTTTCCAACAGCATTTGCTCACTTCTTGTCTTCGTGTCAGATTTTGATAATTCTTACAATATTTCCAACTGTTTCATTATTATTATATTTATGGTGGTCTGTGATCATGATCTTTGATGTTACTATTGCAATTATCTTGTGGCACCACGAACCTCACTCACATAAGACGGAAAACTTGGGCTCCCCTGGTGGTGCAGTGGTTAAGAATCCGCCTGCCAATGCAGGGGACACAGGTTCGAGCCCTGGTCCAGGAAGATCCCACATGCTGTGAAGCAGCTAAGCCAGTGCACCACAGCTACTGAGCCTGTGCTCTAGAGCCTGTGAGCCACAACTACTGAAGCCCACATGTCACAACTACTGAAGTCCATGTGCCACAACTACTGAAGCCCGCGTGCCTAGAGCCCGTGCTCCGCAACAAGAGACGCCACCACAGTAAGCCTGCGCGCTGCAACGAAGAGTAGCCCCCGCTCGCCGCAACTAAAGAAAGCCCACACAGCAAGGAAGACCCAACACAGCCATAAATAAATAAATAAATAAATAAAAATAAAGTTCCCTTAAAAAAAGAACACTTGTCAAAAAAAAAAAAAAAAGACGGCAAACTTAATCAATTTATGTTGTGTCTGTTCTGATTGCTCCACTTACTGGCCATTCCCCCATCTCTCGCCTCCTCAGGCCTCGCTGTTCCCTGAGACACAATAATATTGTGTCCAATAAAGGCCATACCTACTTGTTATGTGCTGTCTATGGCTGCTTTTACTCTGTCACACCAGAGTTGAGTAATTGTGACTGAAACCAATTGGCCAACAGAGCCCAAAATATTTATCATGTGGCCCTTTACCCCTGGTATAAACTTTCAAATACATAATATTGTAACTGTTTAGCAGCATATGATCCACAGTGAAGCCCTGTTGTTTTTAACTTCCTTAAAAATTACTGCAAAAACTTTTAGTCTATGCCTCATTAGGTCCTCAGACCATGGTAAAACCTATTTTATTTTGTCCTTTTCCTCTTTTGCAAATATTGAACTCTGACTCTTGACACAGTGAAAACAAAATAGTATTGTTAAGCATCTTCTTAATTGCTAGGGAAAAGTTTAATTTCTTTGCTATTGGATAAAGATATAAATTTAGGGAAACTGTATCTAGAAATAAAGAAATGGGCCATTTAAGGAAAATCATATTTTATTAAATTTAACAATTTTTTGAAGAGCTCAGATTTCTACTTACCAGTAAGTGAAATCACAGAAGTCTTTGTTAACCCTGAGACAGAAGGTGTATATGCTGCTGTAGAACTTTTACTAGAAAAGAACATGATTTAGTTAAAATACAAGAATATGCTTCTTTCAATCCCAGCCATCTAGCACTAGGTCTTTCCTAATCTTTTTTTTAATGCTTTCCTCTACTTCTTACGAAACATGCTTGCTATTTTTATTTCTCATTTATTTTTTACATTCCATGCCTCACAATAATTACTTTGTCTTTAACTTAAAATCATATCCTTAAACTTCTGCAACATCAAAATAACAGGTTTTCTATTGATGCTCAGCCCAAACAGGTAATGTGGATAAAATTTTCCTGGAAATAACTTATCTTTAGTTCTAATCTCTTTTGTCCATCTTGAGATCACCCTATTGGCTAGGAATTTTAGAAGGATCTACCAATAATGTCCAAAAACATAGCTGAAAATCTAGAATAAGATTTTTATTCAATCTTTTATAAAAAGATAAAAATAATAAAATAAAAACATTTTTCCCATAACATGTTATATTTTTGATAAATAGTTTTGAAGACATTTATGTTCCTTTAAAATTACTTTGCTTGCCGCTTGATATACAGCTGTTATATACTATATGTGTACAATACATATAAAATTCATGGTCATTTAATTTATGCTGATTCTCCCCTAATCTTAACTGTTTATAGTTTTGGGGTCTGGGCCCAAAGGGAGACTACACATTCATCTACCATCAGGAGAACTGTGTTGTCACCACTTTACCACAGAAACAGGCCAGCGGCTTCTTTACGGACAGAAATAACACTAGCTGCAAATGGATGTCCACATCCATTTAGTAAATGGGGCACGTTCATACCCATTTAGGAGTTCCGTGGCATAGGTGATATAGCATAAACAACACACGGATTCCATGATGTTGTTATAAAGCATCAGGGCAGTAGTCTTCCTAGAATTCCAGGATACCTATTTCTTATGCAAATTCGTAGACTACTTTTTTTTTTAACATGAAAACTTTATAGAAGATAACTTAGAAATTACTGCCCTATAAAAACCTAAAAATTAATCCTGATTTTATTTAATAATTCATTGAATTATTTAATAATTCAATTCATTTCACATAAAGATGTATGACTATAAGATGAAAATTAAGTCAGAACACGACCCATATATATGCTGTCTACAAGAGACTGACTTCAGACCTAGGGACACATACAGACTGAAAGTGAGGGGATGGAAAAAGATATTCCATGCACATGGAAATCAACAGAAAGCTGGAGTAGCAATATTCATATCAGACAAAATGGACTTTAAAATAAAGAATGTTACAAGAGACAAGGAAGGACACTACATAATGATCAAGGGATCAATCCAAGAAGAAAATATAACAATTGTAAATATTTATGCACCAAACATAGGAACACCTCAATACATAAGGCAAATGCTAACAGCCATAAAAGAGGAAATCGACAGTAACACAATAATCGTGGGGGACGTTAACACCCCATTTATATCAATGGACAGATCATCCAGACAGAAAATTAATAAGGAAACACAAGCCTTAAATGACACATTAGACCAGATAAACTTAATTGATAATTATAGGACATTCCAACCGAAAGCAGCAGAATACACTTTCTTCTCAAGTGCACACAGAACATTCTCTAGGACAGATCACATCTTGGGTTACAAATCAAGCCTCAATAAATTTAAGAAAACTGAAATCATATCAAGCATCATTACAGACCACAACGCTATGAGATTAGAAATCAATTGCAGGAAAAAAACTGTAAAAAACACAAACACATAGAAGCTAAACAATATGTTATTAAATAACCAATGGATAACTGAAGAAATCAAAGAGGAAGTCAAAAAATACCTAGAAACAAATGACAATGAAAACATGACGACCCAAAACCTATGGGATACAACAAAAAGCAGTTCGAAGAGAGAAGTTTATAGCAGTACAATCTTACTTCAAGAAACAAGAAAAATCTCAAACAACCTAACCTTACACGTAAAGCAACTAGAGAAAGAAGAACAAACAAAACCGAAAATTAGTAAAAGAAAAATCATAAAGATCAGAGCAGAAGCAAACGAAATAGAAATGAAGAAAACAACAGCAAAGATCAATGAAACTAAAAGCTGGCTGTTTGAGAAGATAAACAATATTGATAAACCTTTAGCCAGACTCATCAAGAAAAAAAAGGGAGAGGACTCAAATCAATAAAATTAGAAATGAAAAACGAGAAGTTACAACTGACACTGCAGAAATACAAAGGATCATAAGAGATTACTACAATCAACTATATGCCAATAAAATGGACAACCTGGAAGAAATGGACAAATTCTTAGAAAGGTATAACTTTCCAAGACTGAACCAGGAAGAAACAGAAAATATGAACAGACCAATCACAAGTAATGAAATTGAAATTGTGATTAAAAATCTTCCAACAAACCAAAGTCCTGGACCAGATGGCTTCACAGGTGAATTCTATCAAGCATTTAGAGAAGAGCTAACATCTATCCTTCTCAAACTCTTCCAAAAAATTGCAGAGGAAGGAACACTCCCAGGCTCATTCTACGAGGCCACCATCACCCTGACACCAAAACCAGACAAAGATAAGATATCACGAAAAAGCAAATTACAGGCCAATATCACTGAGGAACACAGACACAAAAATCCTCAACAAAATACTAGCAAACAAAATCCAACAACACAATAAAAGGATCATACGCCATGAACAAGTGGGACTTATCCCAGAGATACTAGGATTCTTCAATATATGCAAATCAATCAATGTGATATACTACATTTAAAAATTGAAGAATAAAAACCATATGATCATCTCAATAGATACAGAAAAGTCTTCTGACAAAATTCAACATCCATTTATGATAAAAACTCTCCAGAAAGTGGGCATAGAAGGAACCTACCTCAACATAATAAAGGCCATATACAACAAATCCACAGCAAACATCATTCTCAATGGTGAAAAATTGAAAGCATTTCCTTCAAGTTCAGGAACAAGACAAGGATGTCCACTCTTGCCACTATTATTCAACATAGTTTTGAAAGTCCTAGCCACGGCAATCAGAGAAGAAAAAGGAATAAAAGGAATCCAAATTGGAAAAGAAGTAAAACTGTCACTGTTTGCAGATGACATGATACTATACATAGAAGCCACCAGAAAACGAGTAGAGTTTTCCAATGAATTTGGTAAAGTTGCAAGATACAAAATTAATACAAAGAAATCTCTTGCATTCCTATACACTAACAATGAAAAATCAGAAAGAGATATTAAGGAAACAATCCTATTTACCATTGCAACAAGAGAATAAAATACCTAGGAATAAACCTACCTAAGGAGACAAAAGACTTGTACTCAGAAAACTATAGGATACTGATGAAAAAAATCAAAGATGACACAGATGGAGAAACATACCATGTTCTTGAATTGGAAGAATCAATACTGTGAAAATGACTATACTTCCCAAGGCAATCTACAGAGTCAATGCACTCCCTATCAAATTACCAATGGCACTGTTCACAGAATTAGAACAAAAAATTTTACAATTTGTATGGAAACACAAAAGATCCTGAATAGCCAAAGCAATCTTGAGAAAGAAAAACAGAGCTGGAAGAATCAGGCTCCCTGACTTCAGACTATACTACAAAGCTACATTCATCAAGACAGTATGGTACGAGCACAAAAACAGAAAAATAAATCAAGGAACAGGATACAGCCCAGAGATAAACCCACACACCTATGGTCACCTAATCCATGACAAAGGAGGCAAGAATATACAATAGGGAAAAGACAGTCTCTTAAGTGGTGCTGGGAAAACTGGACAGCTACATGTAAAAGAATAAAATTAGAACACTCCCTAACACCACACACAAAAATAAACTCAAAATGGATTAAAGACCTAAATGTAAGGCCAGACACTATAAAACTCTTAGAGGAAAACATAGGCAGAACACTCTGACATAAATCTCAGAAAGATCTTTTTTGATCCACCTCCTAGAGTATGAAAATAAAAACAAAAATAAACAAGTGGGACCTAATTAAACTTAAAAGTTTTTGCACAGCAAAGGAAACCATAAACCAAACGAAAAGACAACGCTCAGAATGGGATAAAATATTTTCGAACAAAGCAACTGACAAGGGATTAATCTCTAAAATATATAAACAGCTCATGCAGCTCAATATCAAAAAAAACCAACCCAATGAAAAAATGGGCAGAAGACCTAAATAGACATTTCTGCAAAGAAGACATACAGATGGCCAAGAAACACATGAAAAGGTGCTCAACGCCACTAATTATTAGCGAGATGCAAGTCAAAACTACAATGAGGTATCACCTCACACCAGTCCGAATGGCCATCATCAAAAAATCTACAAAGAAAAATGCTGGAGAGGATGTGAAGAAAACGGAACCCTCCTACACTGTTGGTGGGAATGTAAATTGGTACAGCCACTATGGAGAACACAATGGAGGTTCCTCAAAAAACTAAAAATAGAATTACCATATGACCCAGCAATCCAGCTCCTGGGCATATACCTGGAGAAAACCATAATTCAAAAAGACACATGCACACCAATATTCACTGCAGCACTATTTACAACAGCCAGGACATGGAAGCAACCTAAATGTCCATCAACAGAGGAATAGATAAAGAAGATGTGGTACATATATACAAGGGAATATTACTCAGCCATAAAAAGGAACAAAATAGTGCCATTTGCAGAGGCATGGATAGACCTAGAGACTGTCATACAGAGTGAAGTAAGTCAGAAATAGAAAAAGGAACATTGTATAATATCACTTGTAAGTGGAATCTAGAAAAATGGTACAGATGAACTTATTTGCAAAGCAGAAATAGAGACACGGATGTAGAGAACAAACTTATGGATACCAAGGGGGAAGGGAGGTCAGGATGAATTGGGAGATTGAGATTGACAATAAACACATTACTATGTATAAAACAGATAACCAATGAGAACCTACTGTATAGCACAGGGAACTCTACTCAATGCTCTGTGGTGACTTAAATGGGAAGGAAATCTAAAAAAGAGGGGATATATGTATACGTATAACTGATTCACTTTGCTGTACAGCAGAAACTAACACAACATTGTAAAGCAACTATACTCCAGTAAAAATTAATTTAAAATAAAATAAAATAAAAATTAAGTCAAAATGTGAGTAGCTGACAGATCATACCCAGCACACTTGTCTAAGTTGCCATATTTTGCATGAAAAGCTTGATTATTAAAAGACTGGCTTCGAATCAATTTGGATTTCTTGATTTCTTTGCCTAGAGTAACAAGCAAAAGGAAAATGCAATTGTTTAGTTCATCAGTTCATCCTTAGCTGCCCCAACCCCATTTCCTCTCCAACTCCCACAATTTTCAGTAAAACACTGACAGGTGTAGCTTCCTTTCCTTAGCTTGACCTGACTGGTGTATCTCTTACCCCTACTGCCCATTAAGAACCGCCAAAACAGCTAACAGTAAAAGGCAAAAGGTGCCTTCAAATGATATATCTCATCTCACGGAGTGACTTCCCTGTAATTATTGTTTAGGAAAGGAAAAAAGGAGACACAAAAACAAGTTTCTTACTTGTGGATGGGGTGCCAGAAGAGGGTCCAGGGACAGAAATGGGGATGTTCTTGGGCAGAGTTGTTGGTGTCTTGGTGTCTCTACCTAAAACAAACTCTGATTTAAGTGCTATAATTTCCTCTGAGTTCTTATTAATCTCCATACACATACAAGGCAATGCAGAGAATATGAATCACTCTCCCTAGTGAAGCGACACTCTCTTCCAAATCTTACTTTTTATATATTTAAATATTTCAATCTTAGTTATTCAGTGATCAATTTTGCAATCTTATTGCTGTTACCAAACTTCAAACTTTCCTTTGAAGGATCTGAACCTCCTCACCATTTATTCATGTACTCCTAAACCTATATCACAGTTAGCAGCCAATTTTTGAAAACAACTTTGATAAATGAAAGAAAGTGAAGTGATTTTTCATATTAAATTTCATATTAAATTAAAAACTAAGCATGGTCTCTCAGCACGCTAAGATGCAACATCAGTTGGGTACCTTGGTGATAAAGACATGCGAAAACTACTTACGTTTCTTTTCAAAGGTTTTATCACTCATGGGCCTTCCATCATTTTGTTGCTTTTCTTTTTCTAATTGTTCCTATTAATAAAACAGTATCTTAGCATTAAAGGTAAGCATTAGATTTAGAAAATTGTTCTAATCAGAAATTACTCTAAGCTTTAGAGGTACAGATACAGTTCACAAAAATACATAACAGAAGTAATTTGTTTTTCCAAATTAGTGTCTAAAGAAGTCACAGTTCTTTCAGATTTGTGTTTTTTTTAACATCTACAGAATTGTGCCCTTGGAGGCTTGTCAAACTAAAACAATGAGTTTAGTATCACTGTTGTGATGAGCCGTTAATTTCTACAACGTATTTACTCATTCTCATCAGCAAAATGTGTTACTACTGGCCCTTTCCATTTCTGACTGATACATGGCAAAATAATGTTCTTCTTTTAAAAGACTGAGAGAAAAAGAAATGATCTTTTAGATATTATTTAAATGTTCTATTGAAGTATAATACACATAGAGAAGGTGCACAAATATAAGTGTACAGCTCAATAAATTTTCCCAAAGTGAACCCACCCATATAATCAGCTCCCAGACCAAGAAACAAAATGTTACCCAAACTCAAAGAGTTCTTTATCCCAACAGAATAGCCAAGAAAAATCAATAAACATATCAAGTTCTGAACAAACATGGCATAACCGACATGTACAGAACACTACAATCAACACTGGAGAACAAACATTCTTTTCAAGTGCATGTAAAATAAAAAGGCAGAGAAAATACGCAAGATAAAAAATTTTCCACATAGAACTGGACTGCATAAAAAACTATTAAATAAAAATTCTAAAACTGAAAATAAAACATGCAAAACTGAAAGATATCACCAAGTGGGCTTAACAGTAGTGTTACCTGTGTCATCTTTTCCTCTACTATCTCGATCATATTAATCACAGTTGTCTTGAAGTCCTTGTCTGCTAACTCTAATATCAGGATCATCTGTGGATCTTTTTCTATTCTCTGATCTTTGTCTTGGGTTTATTAGGTCATTAAGTCCTAAAATGTTTTAGAGACTGCTTATTCTCTACATCTTCTACCACTGGCAATCCTGAACTCTAATCTTTGGCTTAGACTGCTGAAATAATGCAATTTGCTTTTCAGAGGATTTCCACTTAAGTTTTTAATCTCACAGCATAATTCTCTGCAGAAAAATAGACAATATAAAAAATCAGAATTTTAGAACTGACAAATAGAGTAATGGAAATTTAAAAATCAGTGGAGAGTCTCCGCAGCCAAATGCAGAGGGCAGGAAAAGAACTGGTGACACTGAAGATGGATCAACAGAAATTATTCACTCTGAGTAGCAGAGTTTAAGGAAAAAAAAAAAAAGAAAGAAAGAACAAAGCCTCATGGACCTGTGGGATAGTATCAAAAGATTTAACATATGTGCAATTGGAGACCCAGAGGTATAAGAGTGAGGAACTGGGACAGAACATATATTGAAATAAATAATGGCTCAAACCTTCCCAAATTTGGGAAATGACACTCATTTACAGATTCAGGAAGCTCAGCAAATCCAAGACAGAACAAATTTGAAGCTAATCATGCCTAAAAACATCACAAGCAAACTGCTAAAGATAAAAAAGAAAAGAAAAAATCTTGGAAGTAGACAGAGACAAACAACATTATATAGAGAAGAATAATAATTCAAATGAGAACAGATATTTTATCAGATGCTATGGAGACCACAACACAGACAGAAACACTTCTTAAAGTACAGTATAAAAAAGGCTGTAAACCCAGAATTCTGTATCTAATAAAAATATACTTTAGAGAGAAAGGCACAAATAAGACATTCTAGATAAAGGAAAACGAAGATAATTTGTTACAAAATACTTGCACTCCGAGAACTTCCAAAGAAAGTTCTTCAGGCTGAAGGGAAAAAATAAGAGGGACATTTGGGTCCTAAGCAATGAATGAAGAGCACTGGAAATGGTAAACATCTGAGTAAACACACAGGTTTACTCTCTTAAGTTCTTCAAGATACATATGACAACTTAAAGCAAAAATTATCACACTGACTGGTGGGGTTTTCAGTGCAGATGTAATTCACATGACAAGTGTAACATAAAGAACAGTATGGAGCAGGTAAAGGGTTCTGTATCACTGTTAAATAAAGTGGTACAATATTAACAAAAAGAAGACTATAAAAGGTTAGGTATGTCTGCTGTAATCTCTAGAGAAAACACCAAAAAGCAATTCAAAAAAAAAAAGGTGGGGGGGCGAAGAGACAGAGAGAAACACCAATCACTAAGATAAAAATATAAAAGGGAGGCTTCCCTGGTGGCGCAGCGGTTGAGAGTCCGCCTGCCGATGCAGGGGACGCGGGTTCATGCCCCGGTCCGGGAGGATCCCACATGCCGCGGAGCGGCTGGGCCTGTGAGCCATGGCTTCTGAGCCTGCGCATCCGGAGCCTGTGCATCCGGAGCCTGTGCTCCGCAACGGGAGAGGCCACAGCAGTGAGGGGCCCGCGTACCGGGAAAAAAAAAAAAAAAAAATATATATATATATATATATATAAGGGGGTATCACCATAGATTCTATATACATTAGAAGGATAATATAAGAATATTATAAACAACATATGCCAACAAATTTGACAGCTTAGATGACACGGACAAATTGGGGAGGGGAAGCAACTTATCAAATTGACAAAAAAGAAAGAAAATCTGAATAGTATTATAGCTATTAAAGTAATTGAATGAATTATCAAAATCCTTCCAAAATGAAAACTTTGAGTCTTGATAGTTTCACTAGTGAATTCTATCAAACCCTCAAGGAAGGAAAAAAAACAATTTTATACAAAAGTTGTCAGAAAATAGAGGAAGTGGTAATACTATCCATCTCATTTTATGAGGCCAGAATAACTCGAATACCAAATTTAAAAGACCCAAGAAATGACCCCAAAAATTATAAACCAGTTCCCACTATGAATTTATGAATACAAAGGCAAAATTCCTTTAAATAAATTAGCCAAGCATCCAACAGCAGAGAAAAGGACAAAATATCATCACCAAATAGAGTTTATCCCCAAAATATAAAATTGGTTTACCATTTGAAAAATCAATGTAACTCAGTGTTTTAACACAATGAAAGTAGAAAAACAAATATCATTTCAGGAAATGCAGAAACAGCATCTGGCAAAATTTAACAATCACTCATAAAAACTCTCAGCAGACTAGGAATAGAAGCAATAAAGGGCATCTATATAAAACCTATTGGTAACACCATACCTAATGATGAAAGATTGAACTGCTTCCCCCTAAGATCAGTAAAAAGACAAAGATGCCTACTTGCGTCACTTTTATTAGTCAGAGGTCTCTTATTATACTGGAGGTCCTGGACCTTTTAATACGACAAAAAGAAAGAAATAAAAGGCACAAACACTGAACAGGAAGAAGTAATCCTACTGTACTAAAAGATGACATAATGGCTCAGGTAGACTCATGTCCTATTAAATCTAAAAACCAACTTCTACAACAAATAAGCAAACTTAGCACATTTTCAAAATACAAGGTTAATATACAAAAATCAATAGTATTCTTAAACTCCAGCAGCAAAAAACTGGAAAGTAAAACTTTAAATTACAATTCCATTTATAATGCCAAGACACGTAATATACTAGAAATAAATCTAACAAAAGACTGCCTTGAACTCTACACTTAACTCTACCAAAACTAAGAAGACTAAATAAATGAAGTGGTAGACAATGTTCATGGACTGGAAGACTTAATTGTTAAGATGGCAATTCTCCAAATTGACCTACAGATCAATGCTAATTAACACAATCCTAACTAAAATTCCAGCAGGCTTTTTATAGAAATTGATAAACTGATTCTAAACATTGTATCAAGATGAAAAGGGCCTCTACTGGCCAAAGCAATTTTTTAAAAAGTTGGAAAAGTTACCCTACCTGATTTTAAGAATTACTATAAAGTTATAGCGATCAAGATAGTTTGGAATTGCCAAAAAGATAAACCTATAAATCACTGCAACAGAATGGGAGTCAAGAAACAGACATATGTATATATGGACAACTGATTTTTTTAAAAAAGGTGCTAAGGTAATTCAATGGAAGTAAAGTTTTCAATAAATGGCATTAGAATAATTGCTCATTGAGATGGAAAAAATAAACATATATAAAAATTAACTTGAAATGAATCATAGACCTAAATGTAAAACCTAAAACTAAAATTCCTAGAAGAAAACACAGGAAAAAGTCTTTATAATTTGGGGATAGACAAAAGACTCTTAGAACAAAAAAGCATGAACTATGCTAAAAGAAAAAAAGGATAAGTTGGACTTCATCAAAATTAAAAACTTCTTCTCGTTCAAAGACACCATGAAGCACAGACGCCAAGAAAATATTCATAAAATATATCTCTGACAAAGGAGTTGTATTCAGAGTTTATAAAGAACTCTCACAACTCAATAAGAAGATAAACAAAATCATTTTAAAATCTGAAAAGAGACTTCATCAACTAAGATATAAGGATGGCCAATACACAAAGGAAAAGATGCTCAGCCTCCTTAGGCATCAGGGATAAGCAATTTGAGATAACATTACATACCCACCCTCTCGAGCATTAGAGAGGATACAGGGTAACCGAAGCTCTCCACCACAGCCAGTGGGAATGCAAAACGACACAGGCACTTTGTAAAACAGTCTTTGTTTTTAAGTTAAGTGTAGTTTACCATACGATCCAGCCATTCCATTCCTAAGTTATTTCCCCAAGAGAAATGAAAACTTATGTCCACTCAAAGACTTCTTCACTAATGTTCCCAAGCTAGAAGTAACCCAAATGTCCGTTAAGACGTGGATAAACACGTTGTGGTATATCCGCAGTACGGACTACTACTCAGAGATAAAAAGGAATGACCTCTTTATATGCACAAAAACATGGATGAATCTCAAAGTAATCATGCTGATGGAAAGAAGCATGACCCAAAAAGGTACTAACATATGATTCAATTTATATAAATTCTAAAAAACTCAAACTAATTTACAGTGACAGAAACTAGATTAGTGGTTGCTAGGGACTAGAGTAGAAGATGTGAATCACTAAGGGGGCACAAGGAAATGTTTGAAGGAATGGCAACGTTTGGTATTTTATATTCTGGTTTCATGGGTATGTCTGTATGTCAAAATTCATCAAATTGCACACTTTAAGTATTTGCTGTTAATCATAAGTCAATCATACTTCAATAAGGTAGTTTTTTTTTTTTTAAAGGCTCTCAAATGTAGTTTTCCTTACAATTCATAAAAGAACATATTTCAAAAGGTCAGGATTCTTCTTTAGTCATTTAGGGAAAATAAAAGTAGTATGAAACTGAAAGAAATTATTGATTAGATTTAACAACAAAGCACATTTAATACTGGTCAGAAAAGAGTACGTGTGTGTGTGTGTGAAAACATACCATTTCCAAAAGAAGTAGCTCTTCTCTTTCTTTCTCTTGATCCAACAAATCTTTTTCATAAAATTTTTTCTGAAACTAAGTTTAAAGTTTAAAATGAAATTGTGAAACATTAATGATGAGTCTCTGCCAATTTTTAAATATTCCTTTCAACATAAGGTAAAGAGAGTGTACTCACAGCGTCCATGGACATTTCCATTCTGTCCAACTCTAACACAGTCTGCAAAGAAAATGTTTTAAATTATTCAACAGTAATTAAATTAAATCAACTAATCATTCCTCAGAAAGACTCCTTTTCCAGAGGGAGGATCAAAGAAGAGACTTCTCCACTATGTGAAAGGCTAAATTAGAAAGTCTCTAAAGTTCTTCCCAACTCTATGTTGTGTTTTTAATCAACCTCTATATATTAACACCAAGATCCACTTAAACTTTTAAAAGTTTTTCAACTTAAGAAAAGCAAGTGTAGGGCTTCCCTGGTGGAGCAGTAGTTAAGAATCCACCTGCCAATGCAGGGGCCACAGGGCCCCTGGGCTGGGAAGATCCCACAGGCCGCGGAGCAACTAAGCCCGTGCGCCACAACTACTGAGCCTGTGCTCTAGAGCCCGCGAGCCACAACTACTGAAGCCCACGCGCCTAAAGCCCGTGTTCGGCAACAAGAGAAGCCACCGCAATGAGAAGCCTGCGCACCGCAACAAAGAGTAGCCCCCACTCACCACAACTAGAGAAAGCCCGCGCACAGCAACAAAGATCCAACTCAGCCAAAAATAAATTAATTACATTAAAAAAAAAAAGAAAAGCAAGGGTAGAGGATTATTTTAAATACTAAACACATGCAATTTAGTTTCTAATAACGTCCTGTGCCACTCTTTTCTGAATCTTCAGAAATACAATATAATTTTTGAATTTTTTAAAAAAACTTTTAGCTAAATATATACAAAGCTAGGTATCATTGGGCTTAATATCCTTAGTTCCTTGCCACAGAAACTTTTGATTATTATGACATTTTGACCAATAGAAAAAACTTTACTCTGAAAGCATTCTCTTAATTTAGTATTTATCTTTTCAAATACATTGGTCTGAAATAAATTATTTCAGTCAAACAATGAATGGCCCATCTAATCCAGGGTTCTGTCTCTGATAGAGGACAGTACTTTTTTACAGGAGTAACTCTGACGGCCAGGATAAAGTACATTTATTCATATGCCCAAAGCTATCCATTGCAAACATAATATTTATTTGAAGTTTTATTTTTATGCTGAAATTTATGAAAATGTTATAATTTATGGCATGAAATAGCCCTTTTAAATGAAATTACTTTTCATCTTAAAAAACTGACTATTTCATTTTTATCCCAAAGCTTTGAATAGCTAGCTTCCTGAGAGGTTCCCATACCAATACATCAGTTTGATAAACATTATACTATAGAATTTTCATGGGACAGACTGACTTCCTCACGTGACACGTTCTTAAAATAAGGGCTGTACTACAGAATAATCCATTGAAAGTTAATAATCTATCAATTTAATTATATCATTTTTTTTAATTATATCATTTTTGCCCCTATTTATAGGGTTAGCTTGAGTTACCTCTTCAGTTAATAAATTCTCTCAAAAAAGTAACTGTCTCACGTTTACTATTTTGAAAGTTAATTCCATTGCTTACACTTCTGTAATTAAACAGTAAAGATAGAAACAAATGTTATGTGTATCTATGTTTTTAGATTTAGATGCATGTCCAGACTCTGGGTATTTCTGATTATTTCAGTTAATGAAAGAAGAATTTACATTTCAGTAAAATAAAATTATACTAATTAATACTAAGTTATCAAATCACTTTATTAAAAAGTTCCTGGGGCTTCCCTGGTGGCGCAGTGGTTGGGAGTCCACCTGCCGATGCAGGGGCGCGGGTTCGTGCCCCGGTCCGGGAGGATCCCGCGTGTGGCAGAGCGGCTGGGTCCGTGGGCCATGGCCGCTGGGCCTGCACGTCCGGAGCTTGTGCTCCGCAACTGGAGAGGCCACAACAGTGAGAGGCCCGCATACCGCAAAAGAAAAAAAAAAAAAAAAAAGTTCCTTATGCAACATCTGGCAATGATCTCTAGAGAAAAAAAAAAAAAATCAAAGGACTCTTTTTGTTTTCCTCACCATCGACACCAAGTTACTTAACACATTAATTAATTAACTTCTCTCACTACAAATACATGCTCAAAAACTATGTGTCCTGAACTTCACATTCAGATTCATAAAAGTAATGATTTTTTTCTTGAATTTTATTTATTTTTTTATACAGCAGGTTCTTATTAGTCATCCATTTTATACACATCAGTGTATATACATGTCAGTCCGAATCTCCCAATTTATCACCATAAAAGTAATGATTTTCATTTGACATAACCTTATAAAAATATTATATACTCAACCAAAAGGTTTTGAAGACTATAAAGTATTTTAAGGTTTGACTTCACTAACCCAAATGTTTACTGTGTTAGAGTTCCAATATTGCCAAACAATCCATATAAGATCACACGCTAAAACAAAACAAACAAAAACCCGTAAGACACAATGTTACATAATTGAAAAGCGCTAGGGATGTATATTCAGCCCTGGCTCTGCCACTTACCAAGAAGATCTTAAGCAAACACTTGAACATTTCTAGGTCTCGAGCTTCTGCAAAGTCCAACAGATCACTGAAGGCCCTTCCAGCCCTTTCAGGGCTAAGTTTCTATCAAATGTGACTTTCCCTATTATACCAACAAAGTTTTCCCAATTCTAATCACTTATAAAGAGTCTGGTGAATGAAGTACTCATTCATTATTAGCTGAACAGTATTTACTGAGTACCTAAAATGTAAGCTCTCTCATAGAGCTTATATCACCAGTAATAAAAGATTAATGTCTCAGTGCCCTCTAGAAGGACTTTCATATCCAACTGGAGCACACATCAACCAAATCAGTTACTAATTCTTACTCCTCTAGCAGTGATAGAAATATTTTAACATATTGCTATCCCATCAAGCTAAGATAGTGAGGCTGTGGTGAACACTGCAAGAAAGGCAAATGTCGTGGCAAGAGGGACGCTTACTCTTTTCACAGTGGCCAGAACATCTTTATCTTTTTCTTGACAGAGGAGTTTTCTCACACACATTTCTAACTGTTGAAGTAGATGTTTATCTGCAGGGATCTTCAGGGTAGATTTCACTTTGGGCAACAAGTAGCAAAGTTTCATTCTGCAATAAATTGACAGTATTAACTTGTGAGTGAATTTAATAACTAAGAAAGACAGTCACATGAAATTGAAAGAAAACTCAAGCTTTAGCTAGCCTGAGAATTTCTTATGCAACAAATGTCTATGGAGGGTCTATGATGAGTCAAGCGTTCATCATTCTGGATGCTGAGATAACGCAGTGGAGAAAACCAACAAAATTCTCTGCTGTCACAGAGCTTACGTTCTAGTACACGGGTAGGGAGAGAGGATAAACAAATACGTAAAATGTCTGTCAAACAGTGGTAAATGCTGCAGAGAAAAATAAAGCAGGGAAAGACGACAAAGGAGTACAAGGAGGGGGATTACAAGTTCAAACCAGGTGGTCAGGAAGGCTTTTAGTCAAGATTTCACTGAAAAGATGACATTTAAGCAAAGAATGAAAGTAAATTAGGGACTAAGCCTTGTGACTATCTAGAGAAGAGGGGGGAGCCTGCCTTAGAAGTTGCCCCAAATTAACAAATTGGCCAGAACTGGCAAACTGGCTAGCACGTCTAGAACAGAGCAAAAACGAAATCAGCTGGAGGCCTCAGAGTGAAATAGGAGGCCAGTTCATCCGGGGCCTTGCAGCTCACGGTTTGCGGACTGGCTTTCATTTTGAGAGCAATGAGAAGCCACGGAGGGTTTTGCACAGCCGAGTGAAATGATGTGACTTAACGTTTGGAAAGTATCATCTGGCTACCGTATTGAGATTAGACTGTAGGTGGTCAAGGACAAAAGGGACACGGGGTGGCAGGGGGCTCTTTCAGTAATTCAGGCAAGAGATGATCCGGCCACTCTCACCTGTCATGGCTTTCATTCTACCTGCACATTTCTAAAAGTGTTGAGCAAAGCCTTTCGTATCCAAAAGCCAGTTAGTATATGGTGTTGCTGGACCCATTTTTTAGGCTGGCAGCTGCCCAAGCAGGAGAGTGAGAACCAAGACAAACTGCTATACGATCATCTCTTACTCAGAAAAACCACCAAAATTCATAGAGCAATATTCATCTTCATCTGGTTTTTGAATTAACAGGTTGCTTTCCCTTAGAGTCAATGCTATGCTGCAGTCACACTGACTCGAGTAGAGATGATTTCACTTCCTTTCAAATAATTTTTGGGAACTGCTTGATAAATGACGATTCAACACATTGGAAGCTATTTTTCTAGAATCACAACTTCAATTTGCAAAACGTTAACAATGTGGTTGGATCCCTTAGTTATTCACCAAGAGGTAAATTCTAAAGAATTATCAACGGGGTCTTTCAATGTACTTTAAATCACTTTAAATTTGCTTTAAATCTCAAGTCAAGGAAACGTCAGCTCTAGTTTGTAGAGCACAGGTTAAGATGCACAAAATACTAAAGCCAATGCAGTGGTACTTTCTGTATTTTCTCACCCTAAAAATACAAAACAAAACCAATGTCTAGATGTGTCCCCCTTAAATAATGCTCACAGCATTCTTAGGCTGAACTTTTCAACATCTTCTGACAATTCTTCTTGGTATATTTTCTCTCAACAGCCATGCTATCAGTCTATGCTTATTGCCTGGCCAAGTCTTCCTGTTAAAAAGTATTAAATGGTTGCATGTTGTCTACAATGCACATCATTTTTTTATAAAACATACAAATATGTCACACAGCTTGAAACTAGCATGAAGCATGGCTGGCATGTGGAAGCTCAGCAGGGAGCTCTGGAGTTCCGTTCAGGAAGTCTTGGCCAACTGACTCTGTGTCTCCTACAGATGAGTTCCTCAAATTCAGAACAGAGGCATAGAGCACAAATACGAAATCTAATGGCTGAGGGTTTAAAATTCTCTTCAACTCATTATGCAATATACAAATAACTCAAACAGTATGCATGTGTGCTTAATGCCACTGAATTGTACAAAATAGTTAAAATGGTAAATTTTATGTTATGTATGTTTTACCACAATTAAAAAAAAATTAATATGCTTGTTTGGGGAGGAAAAAAAGGCAAAATACATTTATTCTTTTTTTCAGTTTCCAAGCAAGCCATTTTCAGGCCCGTTTCATTTAACTTCACAGTTATTTAATCAACTCCAATTACCATTTACTGGATTTTGAAAATGTGAGACAGCTAAAAGCCTTGGAAACAGCCTTACTTCTCTGAATAAATGGGCCTGTAAAAATGGGCAGATCTTCTCCAAGCCAACTTTCAACTATTTTTTTCCTTTAGTCTTAGAAGATAGAGATAAATTAATCACATCTACTCAATCTTCTCTTGATGCCAATGTGTGTATCCAAGTGGCTGGAGAAACCTGCCAGTCTGGCTGTGAGTACTGCTATCAACCCAATAAACTAAAGACCTGAGACAGTGTTAAAAGATCACGCTTCCAGGTTCTACTGAGGCTCAGTTAAGTCTACCAAGAATTTCAAACCAAGTATAAATTCTTCACTTGATTATTTTTAATTGACTAAGAAAATGCTTTGGCATATATTCATCACAGTAGATACATAAAAAATACAATTTTTTCAAATATTTTCTTGGATTGGTACCATACCTCACATTTGCTACTGGATCATGTGTCAGTTCAATAGCAGGTAGAAAGAAATATTTACAGAAAAATGATTTGGAAAAGATCTCTATAATAAATTCACAGGTATCCAAAAACCGGAGTCTATTCCAATAACTTTTTCCTTGGCCCAGTTCTAGAAACAACAACAAAAAATTATAAGTTTAATTTTTCCTACATAAAATTTCATGTGAAAAAAATCACTAAGTCCATGACAATCTTTTTTATATCCACAATTTGTTTAGCAAAAACAAGAGAAAAAAATCATATTATATACCCCCAAATTAATAGCACCTGAAAAAACAGAAAAAATGTATTAAACATTGCATTCAGTTCCATGAGCATTTATTAAATATTGAATGAACATATCTACTATTTTTTGATTACCCACCATGTACTAAGTACTTTATACATATTATCTCATTAAGTCCTGAAAGTCAATCCAATGGGATGAGAATAAATTTATTCCTCCTAAAAGGTAAGGATACTGAGATTCAGAGAGGTTAAAGCCACAGAGCTGGAAAGTACAGACCTAGAATTCAAATGCAGGTCTGTATAACTTCAAAATCTTTAACCAATGAAATTAACTGTTTTCTTCTTCTCGTTTCCTTAAAAATGCTTTGAAGTAAAATCATATGTAAACACGATATCACTGAAAATCATTCAGGTCAATGTTGAAAGGATAATTTTCTCTCCCTTATTACAGAAATGTTCAAAAGCAAAATTCTTAATATTTAAAACCAAATAGAATCTCCATTCAAAATAAAACATTCTAAAGGTCAGGTCCTACCACTAAAAAAATGAAAACTGAATTAAAATGCAGTAAAAAAAGGACAATTAAAGTATATTGAGCATTTTTTTTTCTTAAATGGAATTTTATGTACTCGAATTTTTTGAAAAGTGGTGATCCATACTTAAAATGGTAAACTCCAATAACCAGAAAAATTCCATTACCTGCCTGTGCTGGATAACAGAGTTTAATAAAAGCATTAAGACACTACAGTCAAAGCAAGTACACAATAATTAACAAATTCACTAAGTATATATAGGTGCGCACCACTACTTCTAGAATTAACATTTTAACAAAAAGTTTTTGTCTTAATTTTAGCCCATAGCAAATTAAAATAAATTTGCATTTGTTAATTGACAATTTTTTAAGACATTATAAACCACCTCGGCTTACCAGATTCACATTCATGTGTACTATCAAGTCTATTCAAGGGAACAAAACTCACATTCTGTGATATTTAAAATAGGAACATAAAACAAATTATTAGATTCAAGGATAGCCTACTTATATATCTTAGTTCCAAATTGTATTAATCAGGATAGAAACTGGGCTTTCAACAATAAGTATACATATTTTAATTTCTCAAGTGTAGAAATTCACAAAAGGCAGCCTAGAGTAGTCACTACTCTCATTCATCACAAATCTGATCCTGTCAAAGACTTCTAAAACAAGCCAAAAAAATTAGCCTACAAAACTCGAATGCAAATATATACCAACACTGGCCTAATTATTCATGGCAAAATGATACGTAATATGTCAGCTCTAACTAAGGCCAACCAGTTTGTTTACTTTCTATTTTTCAAAATGAGAGACAATGATTACTTACGTTCAATTAATTTTTGAATGACCTCGTGTCTCTGTTCTTGTTTACGATTATAACGTAGAAAAATGCATAGAGTTCGTGAAGCGGCCTTTTGGACAGGTAAGACATTCTTAAAGAAATAAGGAAGACAATTAAACCAGTCTAATAGTATATACTCTGAATAATTTGGCCCCATACATCTATTTTAAGTTATTGACTAAAAGTAAAGGCAGTATTGCCTACCTCTCAAGTCACTGTGGAAGTGTCTTCATAATTTAATGTTACCATCGCTCAGGCAAATCAACTCATCTACTATCACACTACAAAGTTAATTCAATTTGGCAGTCATTTCCAAGTCATCCAGATTTGATTTATATTTGACTCTCATTTCCTTGCCACTTCATCTTAAGTGATATTCTCCCCAAATTATATCTCAACCACCTCTGGACCTTGTCACTCATTTATTCAACAAACATTTGTTAGAACATACCCTGTGTCAGGTATCTCACCAAAGATGTGCAACTTCTAAAATATAAACTCAGAGATCCCATGAGCAGGTATATGTCAGATCCCTCTGGCTTAGTTCGGCCTCTTCCACCTCAATGCCATTCTTGGAGGTCCCCGGTCCATGACACAGATAAAGCTTAGAACCCAAGGGACAACATACCAATTACTCTTACCAGTGTTTTAAACTCCTTTGTCCTTTGAATTTCTGTCACACCACTGGGCAGAACCTTAATTCTAAATGAATTCAACCATTCATCTTTACTGGATTTGGGTTCAAATGATGTATTAGAGAAAAATCTCTCAATCAGATATACTGTATCCAGTATAGATTCATGTTCACCATCTTGACTTACATATAAATATTATAACAATCAATTCTTGACGATTCAGACTATTATACTAGGATCCTTGAAATTCAAGTAGGAAAAACTATACATTGCTCAGAGAGTACTGCCTGCTACCTCCTCTCATATTTTTTTTTTAAATCTTACTTTTAAATCAATCTTTTTTTTTTTTTTTAAAGATGTTGGGGGTAGGGGTTTATTTATTTATTTATTTATTTTTGCTGTGTTGGGTCTTCCTTTCTGTGTGAGGGCTTTCTCTAGTTGTGGCAAGTGGGGGCCACTCTTCATCGCGGTGCGCGGGCCTCTCACTATCGCGGCCTCTTGTTGCGGAGCACAGGCTCCAGACGCGCAGGCTCAGTAGTTGTGGCTCACGGGCCTAGTTGCTCCGCGGCATCTGGGATCCTCCCAGACCAGGGCTCGAACCCATGTCCCCTGCATTAGCAGGCAGATTCTCAACCACTGCACCACCAGGGAAGCCCCTCCTCTCATATTTTATACAAGTTATTTCCATTCTATTGAGAACCATTTCATGTGGTGCTTTTAATCGAATATAAAAAAAGAATATTCACTATGAGTTAGAACAGAAAATTTAAGAAATGTACATAAACAGAAATATCAGTGGAATTACGGAAAATGAATTTTAGATAAATGAACTAAATAAAAGGATGTTACTCTTTTCTTTCATTTTTTGTATACTAATAGAATTTCAAATGCATAAACACTAGTCATTTGAAATAAAAATAGTTTAAAATACGTGTATTTTATACGTCACAGTATAAGGTAATGTCTTTTGGGCCAGAAATCAAAGATAAAAGTAATTATATCAAAACAAGTAAAAGCCAGTTTAAAGAAGTCGTGACCACTTAAGCATGCGAATAATGACTGTAATTGATTAAAACATTATTTAATATAAAATGATGAGTCTAAAAGAAAGAGACAAAAACAAAATTCATTCATCATCATTGGAAGTGGCTACTGCACCACTTCAGAGTTTTCCTAACTCCGAAAATTGATAATTAGAGGGAAAGAAATAAGAATTTACCCTCTCTTTACATTAGGAAATATATTTTAGGGTAAATAAATTACCCAAGTAGATGTAAAAAAAAGGCATTTCTCCTGAGAAGAATGCCATCAACAATGTAGAAGAAAAGACAGAATTTAAAAAATCATTTTTCTGCAAGTTATAATGAAATAACTGACCAGGCAAGGATCATCATTGGATGCTAAAACTAATGGGTAAAAGCTTGGTGGGAAACTGGGTATTCCGAGCGTTGAAGTGTCAGCTTCAGATTGTGACGCAGATCACAAGAGAGAAAACACAATTTTGCAGTAGGCTAACAGAGCTGTCCCCATCTGCACAACCACTCCTAGCTCACTTACGGAGGGACAGCCGTCCAGACACAATGCAACATAAAATACACAGCAGCATTTATGAAGTATTCTTGCCAAAAACGTTTAACCTAAGACTCGGCAAGCCCTTATCAAACCTCCAGTTTAGAAGAAATATGGAGAAGAGATAAACAAGTTAATCCATGAAGACATTCTACAGAACTGACTAAGTCTCTTCCTCAATTCAATGTCATGAAAAAGTGCGGAAGGGCGAAGAGGGAATCTGTTCTGCATTAAAAGAGAACTAAGGGATGTAACCACCTAAGGCAATGTATAGATCTTACTTGGATCCTATATGGAATAAAACAACTGTCACACATATTTGGGGCACAATTGGTAAATTTTAATATGAACTTTAAATGATATTAAAGATAATTGTTCATTTTGTCAAATGTAATAATTGTATCATAGTTATATAGGGCAATGTCCTTTTTTAGAGATGAATACTGAAATGTTTAGAAATAAAAATACAATGATATCTATAATTAAAATTTTTCAGCACGATGAAATAGAAAATACGTCAGAATGTTGACAACTGTTAAACCTAGGTGATGGGTGTGTGAGGGTTCATTATAGTATTTTCTCTGCCTTTCTGCGTTTTAAATTTTTTTCATAACTAAAGCAGGAAAAAATGTTAGTTTCTGTCATTCCTCTACTCAAAACCCTCCAAAGCCTTCCCCTGTATCACAGAATACAATCTACGCTCTACCTCATGGCCTTCAAGCACCTGCGTGTTGTGGGCCCAGCGACCTCTCCAGCCTCATCTCTCGCTAACGACCGCCACACGGGCTTCCTTGCTGCTCCTCACACAACCAAGCACACGCCGTATCACACCTTTGCGTCCACTCTTCCCTTTGCGGGGACCACCTGTCCTTCAGACCTCCACATGGTCACTCCCTTACTTGGTCCAAGCCTCTGCACAAAGCATATTTAATCAGAAAGGGCTTTTTCCTGACCACTATATTCACAATACCATCCTACGACTCTCCATCATTTTCTTCCCCTCTACCCTGGTTTTTAATTCCTCCTTGTACTTTTCATCCCTGGTGTATGATGTATGTATTATATGTGTTTATTTTCTGTCTCTAATAGAATTTAAAGTTCTATGAGAACAGGTCCTTTGTCTTTTCATTCACTACTGTGCTCCTAGCATCTAGAATAGTACTCAGCACATAGTAAGTGCTCAATAAATTTTGTTAAATGAATGAATATTACGACCATTAGATACGGAACTAAAAATATAGTCTTTTCTCCAGGGAATATTGAAACAGAATATAAGTGTCTTTTTTGATCATGGAAAATGTGCTATAGTGAATCACGTATTTCTTTTTAAGTGTGGAATTACCTCCTTGTAAAAGAAAACATAAAGCAGATCCCTCAGGCTTGAAAGTATTTTGTTCACACTATGTTATAAATCATTTCTCTTTCCTGATAAGGGAAAGTACAAATATGGAATAATTATGTATTCTTAGCTTTCTAAACACAAAGACACTTACTAAGTAATCAGGTTGAGACAATTAAGATCAAGATCACCTGTTAATATATTTATTTTATTTTACTATTTATCACTTCCCACATGACCACCATGTAAGAATGCAAGGTCCTTTAGAGCAGGATTCTGTCTGTCTTAT
This sequence comes from Grampus griseus, assembly GCF_964374135.1. Classification (NCBI taxonomy): domain Eukaryota; kingdom Metazoa; phylum Chordata; class Mammalia; order Artiodactyla; family Delphinidae; genus Grampus; species Grampus griseus. The sequence goes on from NC_139018.1 coordinate 10,396,947, forward strand.
TCACCCTATATCCCCAGCTCTTAGAACAGTGTCTGACACAGCAGACTCGAATAATTAACTGCTGAATACAGCAATTAATAAATTCTGCTTGATTTCATGTGAAATTTTCTATGTGGTGCATTCACACATTATCCTCTGAGAAGGAACTTATTTTTGTCAATATCAATTTTTAAGATTATTACATCTATAAAATAACCTTCAACCCCTAGACTTTGCTTTGATACATGAAACAAACTTCATGTAGAGGTGTTAGGTCATAAGATATATGCCTTTTTCCTTTTTTTTTTTAGTTAAGTTGTAAATGACACCAATAATGTCATTTTTTTCCTCTTTGAAGCTAAACCTGATTTGGGGTTTTTGAGATGGCTACTAGATTTTGTTATCTCACTTTTTTTGAGAACAATAAGAATTCAAAGTACTTTTTTAATAGTTTCTAAAACATATACATTATGCAGAACTTTTTTATACTTCAAAAAATGGTAGTAGGATGTCATATTCAATGTATAGTGAACTGAGGGTTAAACAATCCTCTCTGGAAATTTTAAGGAAAAAGGTAGACAACTTACTCTATGGGGAAATTTGAATACAAGTCTTTTTTTTCCCCCTACTTTGACTCTAATTTTGAGGTTATCCATAGTAGGGCATCCGTGTTTTTTGTATACATTTTATTTGTAACAAGTCACTGTTCAGGTACTATAAAAGAAAAAGAACCCAAACTAGTATTAAGGGGCTTAAGGGATACCCTTAAGGCAACAGGGCACAGCTGAGGCCATGAGACATGAAAGGTGTACATGACAGCAAAAGGCACTTTGCAGTTGAGATCACTGACTCCTGCCAACCTCTCCCTTGAGAAGAACGGTATCAAGCTTGCAGTGCATGTGTTTACACTCTCCCTGTGCATCCCTCTCTCCAGCTAGGCAGAAGCTGATGAAAAGGAGAACCGGTGGGGAAGCAAAGGTAACACCCCTCCAGGCAGAAGGGCATGAACTGAGTGTGTCGTTCTATTTCAAGAATGTGGATAATTTGGTTAATTCCAAAACAGAAGCAAGTTCAAGAGAAAGTCAGATAACAGGTACTGGGCTCACATTTGTCATCACGATTGTGAACATTCTTTGCAAGAAACGGTAATAAATCTGATCACTTGATATGACGTGCGGCAGACAGGCGTATTTCTGGAGCAGCTTCTCGTGAGTTCTCCACTTTAAAGAGGCTGCAGCTCGCTGCTCAGCAGCTGTGAGAGCTGGAATCAAGTCAGGGAGAGATGATAACTAAAGAAGAAAACACATCAAGAGAATCAAAGATAATTAAAGAAATCAGTTTCAGCACTCAGCCAAATTATTCAGTCTTACAATACACCGGGGAGGGAGAACTCTTAACCTTTTCGGAAATTAGGAGGCATCTTAGTTGTCACAGGGAAGTAAATATTTATTAAAATCAAATACTTAAAAAAAAATCTATATATAAAATTTATGATTACTGGAAACAAAATTTTGAAAGAGACTGGGATTCACAACCCTTCTAAAGTAAAATGTATTCTATTTCACTGTCAGCAGACTTTGACCTTCTAAATTCCTACCTTTCTGTCCTCAACAGTTGCTATTCTTTGCAGTAATAATAAATGCTAATAAGAACTGAAAATATGAATGTAAACTCCAAGAACAATAAATAAGGACTGTGGTAATGTAAGAATGGTAGAGGACAAATGTAAAATAGATAGCTAGTAGGAAGAGCTGCATCTCACGGGGAGATCAGCTCAGTGCTTTGTGACCACCTAGAGGGGTGGGATAGGGAGGGTGGGAGGGAGACGCAAGAGGGAGGGGATATGGGGATATATGTATATGTATAGCTGATTCACTCTGTTAAATAGCAGAAACTAACACACTATTGTAAAGCAATTATACTCCAATAAAGATGTTTAAAAAAAAAAGGGAATGGTAGAGGAAATTCAAGCTGTTCAAACTCTAGCAGACATTTACTGAGCACCTACTATGTGGCAAGCACTATTTTAAATGTTTTTCATACACTTCTGTTGATTCCTCACAACTCTGCAGAGTAAGGTAGGCCATATAATGTCCAGAAACTTTTTTGATACATGGGATTTACCTTATTTTCTTGAACACTGCTTTCTCCACCAGTAGACATAAGTTCCAGGATTTCTGGAAGATGATCTATGAGAGCATCTAGTACCTTTTAACAAAGATATTGATTACTCTTCTTGTGATGGCTGTTTTTCTAATCTTAGATTAATCAACATGCCAATTTCTACACAGAAATAGTATGAGTTACCAAACAGCATTTTGGGGGTTTCTATTTTCTTGCTCTGTCATCTTCTTGCTGCAAAGTCTTAGAAACAAAATTAGCTACCTTGATCAAACTACCTTTGAAAAGAGATTAGTATGTCTGCCTCTTGATAATATTCAAATCGTCTAGATCTGAGACAGCCTGACAACATGCTCAAAACTGCCTCCCAACTTTTGAAAAGCAGTTTAAGTCAGACGACACCTTCAGTGATGTCTAATGTTGAGGAGTTGAGACTTGGCAAGCTAGCAGTCATTTGGGTGAATAGGATATAGTAGATAAAGCATCAAAATAAAGTATTCCAAAGCCTCCACAAGTATACTCCCCAAACAATGCTAGGAGAAACAAAAAGATATAAAATGTGATATAACATATGATCACAAGTATGTAAAATTTTAAAAACTTTATATAGAAAAAATAGAAAATGAAAAAATATAAGACAAGAGAAACAGTGATCAGAACTAAAAGTATTCTTTTGTCTGTCTACTTTTTGACCTTTCCAAAATTTTCCATAACAAACAAATATACATGTATATTTTAAAACCTACTATTTTAAAAAGATATTCCCAATTTCTAGTCTATGATACAGTGGCATATCGACTTGAAGCTTCTGGGGCTAGTCAGCTATTAGAATTCATGCAATTCCCAAGAAGCAGGAAAATAAAAGAAAAAAGGCATTGACATATTCAAACTTAATATAAAAGAAGTAAAAAGCAAAGTAAGAAGGTATTACCTCCAATGATTCATCTTGTAATAATGTTATTAGTTCTTTATGTATTAAATACACTCCAGAATTCAGAAGTTTAGAAACCTAGAATGGAGCAATAAAGTCTCTCAGATTTGAGACTACTAGACATATAAAGGTTATAAAAACAATTTTTAAAGGAGTAATCCCTGTTAGATTTTCTTCTGAAATGAGACTTGTTTACAACACAACTATAAAATTAGATTTCTAGAAAAATTACTTGCATACGTAAGCTTTTCAGTCTGCTTCCTAACACACTGGAGTGTGTGAGCATATGAGGGTCGGGAGTGTAGAAGAGTGGATTGATCAGTCATAACTCCCCTCTCACAAGCACTAATGAGCCCACGGATGCCTGTAGTTCACATTTGAAAGTCTTAGAGCAGCCAACAGGGTCTTTCAAGGGAAACCAGCCATGGGAGCATTCATCTCGGTTCAGAGCTCCCAGAGGGGACAAATTCTACTGAAGGCCAGTAGCCACATAGGGATAGAGAAAACTCCTAAGCAAGCAAAACTTCGAAGACTTTTCCCATCAAAGACTTCAATCAGCAAGAGAGGAGTTGGGAGTTGGGAGAATCTAGACTAAACCAACTCCTTTGTGAACTGTTTTTTTTTTTTCCCTGTAGACAAGCAACAGTAAAAATCTGCAATGGTAGATTCACCAGTTTCTACTTCACCTTTAAGTTTTTGGGTTATTTTTTCCACATACTGGGTTTCTGAGTAAGGTTTTACTTGAAAAAGGGGTTCCTAGACAAAGAAGGTGTTTTAAAAGTCTTTGCTCTACAGGGTTGTTTTTGACTTTTTGAAAGTACTTTCAAAATATTATTTTTCTGAAAAACAAGAATAAACTCAGAACATACTAAAGTAATTATCAGAATCCAACAATAATACTGTTAAGGAAATTTAAATCCACCAGTGGAATTTCACTATTTAAAAGGACAAACCTAGACTAACCATTCATTTATGAAGTATCATCTTAACCTACCTACATGGTATGATTGTCAGAATACAGAAATTAGCCACCCAGCAAATAGCTAAATCAATGATTTCCAAACTCACTTCTACTGGTGAAATATTTTTGTGTACATATTTCAATTTTTTTTTCTATGGTGCTAACACATTATGTCCACTTATAGTGGACATAAATAAAATGAAATATTAAAGGTATGAGATAAAAATAAACATAAATAGAAACTCTCGTATTGCATAAATATTGCTTTCTCAGACTCTAATCTCATGCAATCATCTCTGGAGACCACCAATCTAGACAAATACAAGCGTGCATGGTAACCATGCCTAAATACCCACTTAATACATATTAGACACAAGTAGTTCACTCAGCCAGCCAGTGCCCTCTGCCCTCTCTCCTCCTCCAAAAGCATATTCCTATATGCATATTTACAAAGATGACTTAATTGTTCAACACTGAATTATTTTAATTAATTACACCATTTAAAGGGAATATTTTCTGGACTTTGCAGAATGAACATTCATTTCATTCACACCAGAAAAAAAATGTTATTCAAAAGAAGCAAAGCCTATCATTCAATAGCCAAGAGTCTTAAGTAACGTTTCTAATGCTGCTATGGATATCCTTTGCACTTTCAGCTAATCTGACAATGCTCTGAACACAGTGCAAGGAAGGGGATGAAATATTCTCACTGAGAATAAGAATATTTATTATACCTCTCATAAAAGAAGGGAATATTTTATTAACCCACACAGATATTTTTATGTGACAGTCCTAAAGTTGGCAAGTTATAGGTTATACATGTTTACTGCAGTTATAGCAACATGTACTTACTGCAATCACTCGAGAAACATGCCCTAAATTTCAATCTCAAGGGTTAAGAAGTTAATTATATTCATCATAAAGTTTAAATTCACTTTTGCTCTTACAATATGGAGAGTTGTCGTAACAGCTGAATCTAAAAGCTGTGCTCACGAAACATGATCCATTTGCAGTAAAAACCATAAATTTAAATAATCTATCTCTCAATTTTCCATGTGTACTCGAGTTCTTAAGTTTAGGTGTAAAGCTAAATATAAACATTATAAAGCATATAAAAACTGATTTTACTTCCAGATCTGTAACAGCCACATCCATACCACAATGTCTGGCTTAAAGTAAGGATTTACTAGAGATATACTGAACGAATGGATTAATACCTGTTAAACGAATATAACGTATTTATGTAAATGAATTCTGTGTAAGATTCTAAAGAGAATTACGGGAATTTTTCAATATTTAGGACTAGAATATGAGAGCGATATGGAGCCTGTATCTTTTAATAAACCTGTAAACAGATGTGTACAAAATATCAAAAAATCATATACTACATGTAGGTAGAATTAACAACAAATGTAAAGTGGTATCACTTTTTCAGACTTACTTCATGAAAGCAAATAGCAATAGTGTATCTGACTGGTACTTCAGGGTCATGACAAAGGCAGAAGAATGTAGAATAGAGATCCATGTGGAAATTTTTAGGATCAACAAAAACAATCATGGCCTGGTGGAGGTGGGAGGGAGAAGATGAGTGGGAAGGAGAGAAAAACATGCATCAACACCTCTTATTATAATCATGTCACTTAAACTGAATCATGTCCTCTGAATCATAATTTAGTTATAAACCATATTTGGAAGATCCAAATGCATGCATATAATTCTAATACATATACTTACACAGAGATAAATATAAATTAACCAACATACACCAGACATAATGTGATGTAGCAAGTGTCAAATATGGCATTATTTTTCAATGCAATCTATTCACGTTTTTAAGTTAAAATTAAAACGTTTAGCCAATACAAATGTATAATTTATTACCGGAAAGTTATAAGCACAGTTCTTCCGTACTGAAATATATTTCTTCTCCTGCTCTAAGATTTGGGGTGGAATCTGGTTTTCATTGTGTCCATTTTCCTGTTGCAAACCCAATGTACAAAGTTTCTTATAAAACTCCAAAAATCTCAAGTGTTGATCTGGAGTAAATATTCCTAAAACAAATGCAAAACCTTTGCTCAACATTTTAATTGAAAACAATAATTAAAAAGGGAAAAGCAAAGTGCAATAAAAATAACTGGAACCAAATATTTAAATAAATGGTTGGAAATCATAAATAAAAGCAACAATGAAAAAAGAATAACTATTGTGAAGAAATCTACTGGTTCTTCACCTTATGTTAATTTTAATAATATTTTCATTTTAATTTCGATAGTATAAAACTATGCAACACAGGAATTACATCTGCATGAATTTCTGCAGCAGGTACCGCCGTATATACCACTAATGAGTCACTACAGTAATAATATGGCAGCCATTATTGCTGTTTACTTATGGTAAATATGCTGCAGTTGCCTACAGAAAAGACAGGCACGTATGTCTGCAGAGAAGGAGCTTAAAAATGGAATCTGAGAGAACTCCCTGGCAGTCCAGTGGTTAAGACTTGGCACTTGCACTGCTGTGGGCCCAGGTTCAATCCCTGGTCAGGAAACTAAGATCCCAGAAGCGGTAAGGCCCAGCCAAAAAAAAAAAAAAACAAAGGAATCTGAAAGACGGTGAAGTAAACTCAAAATAACTTTGGTCAATGGAATGCACTGGTTCCACATTCACATACCGTCTTAGGAAGCTAGTAACTCAACACATATTGCAATAATTTTTTTCAACAGTCTATTAAAAGTCCACAATCTGCATAAAAATATGTTTTCTATGCTAGATTGTTATAATTTAATTAATGCTTACATTATTTTAGTAAGCTAAGAACTGAGTAATATGTTCAGAATGCCAAGAGTTACAGGTATTATTCTGCATTCTAAGCTGAACTGCTCATGTGATATATTAATTATTCTACAAAAAGTTAGTAAGAGTATACTTACTATGCACAATAGTTAATATACCTGAGCTTCTATTATCATATACCAACTAATACATAAAGATAAAATATTCAGAAATTTAAAAGGCTATGCCTACTTCACTCTGCCATTGTTTTGGTTTTTTTTTTAATAGTTTATTTTATTTATTTATTTATTTTTGGCTGCATTGGGTCTTTATTGCTGTGCGTGGGCTTTCTCTAGCAGCGGTGAGCAGGGGCTACTCTTCACTGTGGTGCACAGGCTTCTCATTGCAGTGTCTTCTCTTGTTGCGAAGCAGGGACTCTAGGTGTGTGGGCTTCAGTAGTTGTGGCACACGGGCTCAGCAGCTGTGGCTCGCGGGCTCTAGAGCACAGATTCAGTAGTTGTGGTGCATGGGCTTAGTTGCTCCGTGGCATGTGAGATCTTCCCAGACCAGGGCTCGAACCTGTGTCGCCTGCGTTAGTAGGCAGATTCCTAACCACTGCGTCACCAGGGAAGCCCCTGCGATTGTTCTTTCATATAGGTTCTACGAGTGAAAAAGTCATTTCTAACTGTGTTCTAAATTATGCTATCAAAATTCTAAGATCTCTTAAGATTTTACACACTTAAAGGGTAGGCTTGACAACTGAAGAGCTAAAGTTTTGTGGCTAAAAGAAAAGGGAAAAATTATCTATAATCTTGACATTCTTAGGACATAGCATACCATACAGTCCATGGCATAGTTTTCCTAAATGGAAAGATAAGGAAATAAGAATTGATTCATCTGCTTTGAAAGATTTTTCACAAAACGATTTCACTAAGGGAAGTATAGTTTGACTTCTGTCATCTGAAAAACAAGAATAAAACATAGTTTAGATCCAGTTGCCCACACTGCACATGTAGAAATTAATGCATATACACAAATTCCAGAAAGAAAAATTACTATGTTAGTCTCAGAGTAACAGAAAATATCTGAAAACAATGATGATGGAGGGATGACTTAAAGAATAGGTGAGAGATAAGTGGGAAACATCAAAAACTTTTATGCCAGGCTAAGAGGTTTGGACTTGACACCACAGGCCATAGGGAATAAACTATAGAGTGACTACAAATTAAAAAGTTAAGATGATTGAGGTTTTGAGTCTGAATAACTACAAGAATGCTAATACTACTAGTATAAATAGATGAGTAGCAGGAATTCTCTTCTGCATACATCTCACACCATGCTGCATTCTGTCATTTCATTTTTGATTGAAAGTAAGTTAGCTTATATTACATTCTGTATAATGAATTTCTTCGCTTTTCCTTCCTATACAACTCTTTTTTAAAAAGTGAATTCATTCTTTGAGTATGCCTGCTTAGGTCATAAGTTTCTGATATCAACAATATTTAAGTTTTGATTCCAAATGTTCCCTGAATTTCCCACAGTTCTCTTAAACTTTCAGAAATAAATCACTACTTTATTAAGGGTCTGACAATACTAAGTAAAACCCTGTAACAGGTTTATTGGTATTATTATTATTACTGTTATTATTATCAACACATTTCAGTACCATACCCACTGTTTTTACTAAATAACATTCATTCGACATTTATTGAATTTCTCAGACAACAAGCATTAACAGAAGTAGAAAGATGAATAAAAAGTTCTCTGAACTTGAGAAACTCAGACCAGCAAAGAAGTCAAACACAAAAAATATCATAAGACAATGTGATCACTATTTTAATAGTTAGTATAAGGCAGGAGTCTGCAAACTATTTTTGCAAATATTCTAGGCTTTGTAGTTTATCTGTCCCAAGTATTCAACTCTGTCACTTTGGCACAAAACAGCTACAGACAATACATAAACAAATGGGAGTGGCTATGTTCCGATAAGCTCTATTTACAAAAACTGGTGGCAGCAGGATTTATCCTAGAAGCCATAGTTTGCCAACCCCTGGTATAAAGGGATTTAGAAGATGTCAGAGGAGACACTGTTTTGAACTGGGCACTGAAAAGAAACAGCTGGCTAGGAGAAAAATAGAGGGAAGAGTGAAAAAGGAGAACATGAAAAGGCTAGAGGTTGAAAGAATTTGGTATGCCAAGATAACGGCAAATGCGGCTGGAGCACCAGATGCCAGAGGAGTGGGAAAGAACAGGAAGAAATAAAGCCATGAACACAGGTTAGGACAGATCTGTGATAACCGAGTGAGGGACAGGAAAAGCCCCAGATCAGAGATGATGCCCATGTTTCTAGTTTGGATGCCTAAGGGTGCCCCATTATTAGGACAAAGAGATTCATTTGTTCACTTATCAGATACTGCTGTTGCTACTCCTCTGGTTCATTCAATGGCCTAAATTATTATTCTGTAACATCCATACATCATAATTGTCCACATTGCAATAATCTTTAAGAGGGTCTCCTAGTTCAGTTAAAATATTATTAATCCAAAGTAATCCTACAGGGGCTTCCCTGGTGGCACAGTGATTAAGAATCTGCCTGCCAATGCAGGGGACACGAGTTTGAGCCCTGGTCCGGGAAGATCCCACATGCTGTGGAGCAACTAAGCCCATGCGCCACACTACTGAGCCTGTGCTCTAGAGCCCGTGAGCCACAACTACTAAGCCCGTGCGCCACAACTACTGAGCCCGTGCTCCACAACAAGAGAAGCCACCGTAATGAGAAGCCCGCACACCGCAACAAAGAGTAGCCCCCCTGCTCTCTGCAACTAGAGAAAGCCCATACACAGCAATGAAGACCCAATGCAGCCAAAAGTAAAATAAATAAATTTAAAAACAAAAACAAAGGAATCCTACAATTACACAATAGTGTTTTGCATCTGAGTACTTGACATTTGCCCTTCCAAATGTCACCCTGACAAAATAGTTAATTTGCACTGAACTAATGTCTAACATTGGTTAAGAATCTAGTCACACACTCAGTAGAGCAACTAATTTAATTGTCTTTGTGATTTTATTTGCACAACACTAAGAAACACCTCCTTACCCATTCCCACCCAAATATCCCATCCCAGATTTCTCCTCCTGTGACCATGAAATTTCCAGCATTAAAATATTAAGTAGAGGAAGCTGATTTAGATATCGCTTTAGTCAAGATCTGTCTTAGGGTCAATTAGTTGAGCAAGTTAAAAACTAATCACCAACCCAAATTCTTAGCCCTACATACTAGTCAGTTAAATGTTGATGAAAGGAAAGAGAAGGGCAGGAAATATTCAACAACACCAGGTGCCAGGAGGGGAAAAGTGGCAGCAGAGAAGGCACCAAAAGAGAAAGGACCATAACCGAGAGAGAAGAAGGGAAGCCTAACATTTATCATGAAAGTTAACATAAGAAACTCCATCCTGCAGCTACCTTTACTCCTTACTAGTGATACAAAACACGGAAAAACAATGCTTTCAGAAGCAAAGATGTGTCCACATGAAGATTTACCTGTATCAAATATGTCGAGCAGATTAACCAAAGTTTCAAAAGCTGCAAGCCGCACACTGCTGCCTTCATCCCTAGAAAGTTCTATTAATTCAGGGAGCACCACACTTTTTGTAAGTTCTGTCCTGCACAATAAGCAATAGAAGAAAATAAATCAAACCAATACATTTTTATCAAGAACTTACTAAGACCAAGTCACTGAGCTAAGTGTTACAGAAAATAGGAAAAATCGTAAGGATACGGCTCCTGCTGTCTGGAAGCTCGCAGTCTGGCTGGGAAAGCATGATAGTATGAATACAAGAAACATCGATAGCAATTGCATATTTACTTAGGCAACTTATGGTAGTTGCTCAATATACTCATTAAGTGAAGGTATTGCTCTGACAACTAACATGGTTGAACAATAAGACTGAATAAATGTTTATTAGCCACTTGTACTTCTTCTTTATGAAGTATATGCTCATTTTCTTTGCCCACTTGCCATATTATAAAAGTTGAGGGGAAATAAGGCATTATGGGGGACTTACATGTATGATACAAATATTTTCCCTTTTTCATTAGTTCCTCTTAGCAAACTGGATTATAGGTAATTTTTTTCAGGAAGTGGGTGTAGATTGCATATTGCCTAAACTAATATATCTATAAGAATATCTTTCTCTTCCCTCACATGTAAATTCTGCCCCAGCCAGACATATATGGAATAGAAGTCTAAGGATCTAAGGATCTAAAGATCCTAATATCTGTATAAGTCCAGTTTTATCAGTCTAGATGCTAGTAACTACAACCTAACCCTTTCATGATGTCAAAAGGGGGCAAAATACAGGGTCAGGAATAACAAGATGAACGAAATAAGCAAGCTTGCCCAGAGAGCCATCCAGGAATTCTGGGGTCTGGCTGTGTGATTTGGAGTCATCTGATGGTAGCTGTCTGCTTCAGCTTAAATACTGATGATGATTCTGAGTTCTATGGTCAGCCAGGACAGCACAATCAATTCGAGGAACCCTCTCCTTTGTGCCTTCTCCACCGACCTGTTCTAAGGAGACTGGGTCTGAAGAAACACTGGGGACCTACACATCTCCAGCTCTCTTTTCACAAGACAAGTTGCCTCTAGAGTTCTGGCTTGGCCCTTCCCTACATGCTCCCCCTTCATCAACAGACTTCCAATCTGACAAAAGACAAAAATAAGGGCAGAGGACAAGAACCAACCATCAATCCCATTATATCTGAATTTTACAACCTGCGTCTGACAAAGGCCATCATGGGTCTGCTTTTTGTCACTATATGTTAGTTTGTATTTGACATACTGTATATATCCTTTTGTGTCTGATTTATTTCTCTTAACATACTGATTTTGAGATTCATCCATGATATAATATCACATGTATCAGTACTCCATTCCTTTTTATTGCTGAATAGTATTCCGTTGTACGGACAGGCCACATTTTATTTTTCCATTCACCTGTGGCTAGACATTTGGATTGTTCCGGTTTTAGGTAAAACAAATAAAGCTGCTATAAACTTGTGTATATAAAACAATTCTTGTTGTTGACATATATTTTCACTTCTCTTGGGTAAACACTTTATAGTACAATAGCTGGGTCATATGGAAGATATACGTTTAACTGTTAAGTAAATGCCAATCAGTTTTCCAAAGTGGGTTCCACCATTTTACACTTCCACCAGCAGTGTATTAGAGTTCCAGCTACTCCAAATCCTCATCAATATTTGATTCTGACAGGCTTTTTACCTACACATTCTAGTTAGTGTGTAGTAGTATCTCACTGTGGTGTTAATTTGCATTCCATTTATGACTAATGATGTTGAATACATTTTCATGTGCTTTTTCATCATGTGTTATATCTTCCTTTATGACATATCTGTTCAAACATACTAATCATTTCTTAACTGGACTGTTTGTAAGAGTTCTGTATAGGGCTTCCCTGGTGGCGCAGTGGTTGAGAGTCCGCCTGCCGATGCAGGGGACACGGGTTCATGCCCCGGTCCAGGAAGATCCCACATGCCACGGAGCGGCTGGGCCCGTGAGCATGGCCGCTGGGCCTGCGCGTCCGGAGCCTGTGCTCCGCAACGGGAGTGGCCACAACTGTGAGAGGCCCGCGTACAGCAAAAAAAAAAAAAAAAAAAAAAGAGTTCTGTATCATCGAGTCGTAAGAGTTCTTTATATATTCTGGATATAAGCTTGATATATGTATTGTGAGTATCAGTAGTTTTCCATTCTGGACTTGACTCGTTTTAAAGAGTAAACAGATTTTTTTAATATGAAGTCTAATTATCACATTTTTCTTTCATAGTTCATGACTTTTATCTAAACAATCCTTGCCTACCCCAAAGCCGCAGAGATTTTCTCCTATACTTTCTCCAAGAAGTTTATAGTTTTTTTTTTAAATTTATTAATTAATTTATTTTTGGCTGTGTTGGGTCTTCGTTGCTGCACTCGGGCTTTCTCTAGTTGCAGCAAGCGGGGGCTACTCTTCGTTGCAGTGTGCAGGCTTCTCATTGTGGTGGCTTCTCTTTGTTGTGGAGCACGGGCTCTAGGCGTGCAGGCTTCAGTAGTTTGGGCACGCAGGCTCAGTAGTTGTGGCTCGGGGGCTCTAGGGCGCAGGCTCAGTAGTTGTGGCGCACGGGCTTAGTTGCTCCACAGCATGCGGCATCTTCCCAGACCAGGGCTCGAACCCGTGTCCCCTGCATTGGCAGGAGGATTCTTAACCACTGCGCCACGAGGGAAGTCCCAAGTTTATAGTTTTAGCTTTTATATTTAGGTTTATTATAGATTTCAAGTTAGTCGTTGTGTATGGTGAGAGGTGAGAATCGATGTTCAATTTTTTTCTCTTATGAATATCCAGTTATCCCAGTATCATGTTTTGAAAAGACTTTCCTTTCCTCATTAAATTGCTTTGACACTCTATTGAAAAATCAATCCACCATATTCTGTTTCTGGATTCTCTCTTCTCTTCCACTGATACATGTCTATCCTTTTACCAACATTACATTCTTTTGATTACTGTAGTTTTATTATGTCTTGAAAACAGGTAATGCACAGTCTTTGTCATTTTTTTTTTTTTAGACTGCTTTGGCTCTTCTAGGTCACTTGCATTTTCATATAAAGTTTAGAATGAGCTTCTACAAAACAGCACAATTTTGGTCGAGACTGCATTGAATTGCTAGATCAACTTGGGGAGAATTGACATTTTAACAATATTAACAATATTGAGTCTTCCAATTCATGAATATGGTATATATCTGTTTTTAAAAATTTCTCTCAACATTGTTTTATGGTTTTTCAGTGTAGAGTATAGAGTTTTCAGTGTAGGTCTTGTACATTTTTTGTTAAAATAAATAAGTGGAATTTTAAAATTTCATTTAAAAATTTCATTCAAAGTTTTAAATTGAAATTTTCATTTTCTATCTTTTGCTAGTACACAAAAACACAATTGATTTTTGTATGTTAACCTTGTATCCTGAAACATCCTTAAATTCATTTACTAGTTCTAATAGCTGTTTTGTAAATTACTGAAGATTTTCTGTGTAAACAACGATGTCATCTACAAATAGAAAACATTTTACTTCTTCCTTTCAGATCTTTAGACCTTTTAGGTTTTTGTCTTCTTGCCTTATTTCAATGGCTAGAACCTCCAGTAGACTGAATAAAAGTGATGAAAACTATCCTTGCCAGCTGTTACCATAGGGGGACAGCATTCAATATCTACCATTAAGTATGATGTTAGCTATAGGTTTTTCTTTCATACATGCCCTTTATCAGATTAAGGAAGTTTCCTTCATCCCTAGCTTCCTGAGAGTTTTTAATCATGAATGGATGCTGAATTTTGCCACATATTGTAATGGGAGGATTTTCAGGTTATCTTGTTTAGTATATCACCATAATTAGAAGTCTGGCCAACTTTTTCAAAAGTATGTTCTTTCTTTCCGATCTTAGTGCTGTATGTTCTTCCCCTCTAATACTGAAGGATCATTTTGTAGTTCCCAAGTCTGTTTTTCTTTTCTCTTTAGTCATCCCTGTACAAGGAGAAGTCTATTCAGCACACTTGTTTTCTTGTAATGATTGTGTATGACCTCTTCATAATACTATTCACTATTAATCTGACAGACTAAGAATTGTCCTCTTTGATCCTAAACTGGTGCACAATCCACGGTGGCTTTCCAGTGTTTTGAAGCTTTTATTTCATATGGATACGCTAGCTTGAGAAGAATCTCTTCATTTTGCTTCCTGATCATCTTACTAATAAATAATTGTGCTCAATTCTGGTTAAACTTAAATGGTCAGTAAATCTTCCCTTGCTAGCCACAGCAAACACAAAATTACAAACCCAATTCTGTTCTGTTCTTGGGCCTCTTCCCAGCACATCTCAATCCCAAATGCCTTAGGAACATTAACTCCCAGAGCAGTAATATCAAACCGGTGCCAATCTCTGAAGTTTTCTCTTCCTAATTCCTTTCACCTATCTCAGGGCCTCATCTAGCCTTGACTATAAGAAAATTGCTCTTGGTAACCATCAGATCTTAACAATATTCCTAATTTTCAATGCTGAAAGAAAAAAGCCTGTGTACCTCTCTTTAGTTTTATGTATTTTTCAAAGGGAGAATAAAGAATATGAATCAGGTCTTAGTATTTTTCAGCCAGCATAACACCAAAGTCCTATCATTATGTCTTTAATAATATGTAAGAACTCAAAATTAAATAAATATTATACAACCAAGCATTCTAACTTAACAAGTGCATTCTAACTTAACAAGCTAGGTAGATTCTTTCTAGTTTTACCTTTATAAATTAATCCTTAAGCAATAATCATATATTAATTTTCAGAAGACCCATATCCACTGTGTCAAAATTTCAGTGACCAAAAAAAAAAAACAGAATACAAAAAGACAACAGCATATTCTCCTAATAGGTTCTGATCTTGGTTAAGGGGCACAGATCTGGGCAAGACTGAATTAATTATGGTCCACAATGATCCAGAGTCAGCCTAGCCTTAGAAGACCTAACAGAAGGAAGGAAGCTGGTTCTGAGATCAAGGTTAAGGAACTGATTACTCTGTTGAAATGTTAAGCTTCCACACAACACTTAAATCCTACTCAGCAAGGGTGGATGCAGGACAGAGGACACTACTGTACCCTCAATCTGTATGACATTCTAAAGTCTTTCTAAAGCCTTCAATATTGGCCCAGATTTTTTTTTAATTAGCAATTTTAATGGCAACAACCTGATTGTCCTTGCTTGTGAAACAAAGAACCAGGAGAAATCACTGCAATTTCTAGTAAAACTGAGAGGTTCCAAAGTTTTTTGTACCAATTTAGGATACTTGAAAAAAAAAAACTGTTTCCCAAGATGGTTTTTAGATAAAATTCCCTTTAAAATCATACTTATACCTTGACGTGAGAGTAGTTTTTACAGGTGAAGAGAAGAGACTGCCCTATCCCTCTCCTTCCTGAGCTTCACACACTCAGAAGACAAGGAGACCTACAAAGCAGACACTGGAAGGGCAGAGCCGCACAGGAGACAGACTTCCACTGAGTAATTTCATCTGAAATGACCCAGTAACACAGCTGCCAGCTAAAAGATACGGTACAGCTATAATCTGAGCATGGTATATTATATTCAAAACACGGACAATTTTCCCTTCCTGGATCTAGGGGTTCGGAGTGATAAGTAAGTAACTAAGGTAAAAAGGAAAGAAATTAACATTAACCCACCATACTAAACATCTTCACTTTTATCTCTTTTAACATAAACACATCAGAAAGTACTTACTATGATCATTTTTAAAGATCATATAAAGTTTAGCCCTTTAAAAGCATGCTTTCGTGGAATACAGAACAGGATACACATGTCTGACAATCCAGAAATAAAACTGTGACAAAAGGAATTGAAAGTATACTTACCCAATGCCCTGAGCTATATTTTCTAATTGCCGACACATACAAGATCGAACTTCGTACTCTACATCTTGACAGAGTGATTTTACCAAGGGAAGAATTTCTCTTTTAATGCTTGGAGAGAGAGGAAAGAAACATGCAAATGGGTGAGTATTTTAGAATAATTATTATTTTCAAAAAATTATCCTCAAAATCTTAGCTTAATAATAACAAACATACCTTAATAAAGAACTTTATTATTTACAATGTATATTTACATGTTATTACATTTGGATGTTAACAGCTACTTTTAAATTATGTATATGACTGAGTCTTTTTAAATAATGGTTAATTTGTAATTGGCAGCTAAAACATCTTAGCTACGATAAAAGGCTATAGGCAAGTGGACTGATTCTAGCAACCCTCAACCAAAATATTCGTCAATTTTATATCTTACTCTTGTGTCATAATTACACAACATTCCATTCTTTCCACTTGGTATTTATCATCTGGGCAGAGTGTAGCATATAAATTGTAAACATTCTCTATAAAACCTCAAAGTAAGATAAATTATTCAAGATAATGAATTCATAGCAATGATGGAAAAAAGCTGATGGAAAAAAGCAGAAATCTATCTCTATGTCAATGTTCACCAATTTTTGAAGTCTGTAAGATAATTTTATTTTATCCTCAAAACTACGCAAGGTATGTGACAGAGATGACTAAGATGGGAAATAGAAAAAAAGTTACCCTTATTGATTTTGAAAGGCCATATCAAGAAGAAATGCCTCTGAATAAGTAGACTCCCGAGAATTCTATATTCTGTAAATTTAAATCAGCTAAACTGTAAACAGTATGGAATAATACAAATCTAATATAATTATTAATAATATAGTCATTATACATTTTAAATCAATTTAATAAAGTAGACAAAAAATTATATACAAATACTCACGCAAGGGCATCAAATTTGTTGGTCAATTTTCCTAAAATTTTACAACTAACTAAACGAGACTGGACTGTTTGGGAAAGTTGTGCCTTGGAAACAAGTGGATTCAAAATCTAAAGAGAAAAGATTTAGAGAACAAATTCACAAAATTTTATACATTCTTGACACTAATGTCAGCTATTTTCTTCAAAGACTATTTTAATGTTCTAAACGTTTTTATAGAAGCGCAATTACATTTTGAGGTGCATGTTTGTTCATCACCTGGATCTCATTTTATTTGCCTTCTTGGATTATTAAGGCAAAGATGATGATAAATTATGCATTCAAAAACAATTAGGCACCGGGCTTCCCTGGTGGCGCAGTGGTTGAGAGCCCGCCTGCCGATGCAGGGGACGCGGGTTCGTGCCCCGGTCCGGGAAGATCCCACATGCCGCAGAGCGGCTGGGCCCGTGAGCCATGGCCGCTGAGCCTGCGCTTCCGGAGTCTGTGCTCCGCAACGGGAGAGGCCACAGCAGTGAGAGGCCCGCGTACCGCAAAAAAAAAACACCAATTAGGCACCAAAAGAATTGAATTAAAGCTTATGGTGAATTCTCTAATGATCTGTTTGTGCATATAGTTGTGAAATATACATTTTTCAAAAGAAAAAAAGCAAGTTAATTATTAGATACCCTGAAATTTGTTTTTGTTCCATATAATTTTTACATTTGTCCTGAAGCAAGCAAAACATTATAACTTCAAAAAGATTCTATTAAGGTAATTCTGTCATTTGAATACAACAGCCCAACTCTGATACTGTATTGTGTATGTCCTGGGCACTCGAACTCAACAGCACGACAGACTGTAAAGAATTATGAAGATCAGTCCCTGATTCTGGTCCCAGCTATTTAATTTGTCTAAGTAATCCTGCTATTTCTCATCCCAAGGTTTCTCATCTACTTAAAATGGAGATCAGAATACTAGGTGGTACTACGATCCCCCCAAGTTCTAACTATAACTTTAATCAAAGGGTCAACTTTTTTCCTCTCAACAGAGTAGCCAGAATTACTGAATGCATAATGATAAATATAATTTAAAAGTCAAAAATCTGAAATAAAAGGCATATTTAAAAATCTTAAAAATCACGTTAAATAATATGCGACATTCTAGAGTAAAAACTGCATGCTACCATGATGCATCACTAATCAAAAAGTATAAATATGTCAACATTACGTTCAATTTTTTTTTTTAATTTTTTTATTTACTTTTTTTTTTTGCGGTATGTGGGCCTCTCACTGTTGTGGCCTCTCCCGTTGCAGAGCACAGGTTCCGGACACGCAGGCTCAGTGGCCATGGCTCACGGGCCCAGCCGCTCCTTGGCATGTGGGATCTTCCCGGACCGGGGCACGAACCCGTGTCCCCTGCATCGGCAGGCGGACTCTCAACCACTGCGCCACCAGGGAAGCCCTTATGTTCAATATTTAAATATGTGTAATCATCTAGATGTTTGGCATCAAGTATACAAACATCCTTATAACTGGGTAGATCTTCCCATTTTCTAGCAAGTGTTTTGGCACTGAGCTAGGGCCATAATCTGTACGAGGGTAAAGAAGGGGCAATGACACTTAATGAAATCCACAGAGGACATTTTATTGACTGATAACTCTTTTTCAACAGGACATATTTGAAAGGAAATTCATATAGAAATAAGGTTCAAAGAATGAGAAATCATTTGTTTAAAGAATAAATTTCCTAATTTTCCTGTTCTCTCATCTGAATTTGCTAAAACTTTTAGAGAAGGGTCTGTTGAACAATATTGAACATTAAAAAGCAAACAACAAATTGGTAACATTATTTACAACAAATATAACAAAGGATTGGCAACCCTGACAGATAAACAGCACATAAAAACAGTGATCAAAGGCTATGATCAGACAATTCCAAGAGAACAGAGGTGAAATATAATAATATATGAGAAAATATTCAACAGCATAATAATCAAAAAATGTCCAATGAAAATGTAATTCCATATCTGGCTCAACAAATTTAACTGGAATGCTATTGCTGATGAAAGCCCAGGGAAACAGGCATTTTCTCATATTACTTAGTCAAGAGCCTTAAGAATATTAATGCCCTCTAACCTAGTAATTCGACTTTTTTGGAAGTTACAGTTAAGGAAATTATCTGAAAAACAGGAAAACCTCCACAGAGATGTTCATTATTGCCTTACTTTGATAATAAAACACTGAAAACAGGCTTAAATGTTTAATAAGTAAGTAAAATATTTGTAGCTACTACCAAATGAGAAATATGAGAAAATAATAAGGAAAATAAAGCTAAGTGAAAAACCACCATATATAAATTCAATATGATCACTAACACAGCAAATAGCACCATACACAGGGGAAAAAATCTGAAATGAAAATACATCAGAATGTTAGAAGTAGCTAAGTACAGAACCATGACTTTTCTTCCTTCTATATTTTGTACTACCCAAATTTTCTGTAATGAATATGTGCTGCTTTCAGAGTAGGAGATAACTTTATTCTTTTTTGAAATACCGTTTCTATCAAAAACGAAAACAACAAAAACCTTAGAGTGACTTAAGTACTAGAATTTACAAAAAAAAAAAAAAAGTATTACCTCATGCCTTAGGGTTTCTTTGGGCAATACTTCTATCACAGACAGAAGAGTTTCCAGCCATGCGTTGCTGACACCTGATTGACAAAGATAAAACATGCCAACTTAATTATCTCACTTACAAATTCAGTTTCAACTTAGCCACTAATATTTACAATTGTATTTAATAGTAAAATGGCAATAATTATTTTTATTACTATTATGAGAAGTTTCTCTATTTTTCTGTCTTAGCCAATATCTGGAAAACATTTATATCTTTAAAAATAATACTGAGGGTCTATCTTTAACCCAAAGTGTGCATTTTTCTTGTACTACAATACTATAACATAAATGTTGTAAAAGAAACAAATCTAAGAAAAAAGTATAAATCATAAGATGAACTAATGGGTCTTCAGGCTTCAAGGGCACTGAATTGTGCAGTTTTTGTACAAAAATAGTCATCGCTATTTTTAGTCACACCACTGATCAACTCTTAGGCAGCACAGTCTCATTCAGTTATGGTCATCGGCCTAACACAATTCAAATAACATCACAGCCACATACAAGAAACTACAAGTACATATACGATTAAGCACGTCAGGCCCCTGACCTGCGTCCCTGTGCTCCAGATGCAGTAGAATGACTTGGAGGAAGGAGTGCGCATATGTATGAATCGACACTGATTCTTCCTGTAGAATGGTCAAAAATGATACCGCAGCCGTTAACTGCATTTCCACTCCTGCAACACGCAGGACCTCCTGTATAATCAGAAAGAGTGTGCTATTATATAGATGAGAAATCAGAAATTATAATTTTTTAAAAATCCAAGCTCATAGAAACCAAACATAGTCATATTGCACAAAATAACTATATGACCTTTAAGGATATGTACTTCCTTTTATTACTTTAAGAAAACTATATTAATCTGCTCCTGATTGTTTAACTTATTAGGCCACATAACATTTATATCTATTGGGTTGGCCAAAAAGTTCGTTCAGGGCTTTCTGTAACAGCATATATATATATATATATTCAATATATATAATTTTTTTTTTGGCCATGCCACGTGGCATGTGGGATCTTAGTTACCCAACCAGGAATGGAACCAGCACCGCCTGCGTGGAAGCGCAGAGTTTAACAACTGAACCGCCAGGGAAGTCCCTGGACCACATAAAGTTTAAACGTCTCAGGATTTATGAAATAACACTCCATTGCTTTATTGCATAAAAATTATAAAAAGTACATAAATATTTAGATACTAGAATAGTCATTTTTAATAGATCTCAATTTCTATTTTGCTCTTCATACTGTACAGTTTTCCATTCCCACCTACAGTAATGTCAAAGCTCAATCACATGTGTTTTTATTACTTGTATTTCTGCTTCAAAAAATAAATATTATGCATTCCACTATAAAAAAGGAATGCACTTAAGATTGTGCAAATGTATTTTCCCCTTTAAACAAGTGACAAGAACACAAATTACTACAAAGTAAACTGTATTTTTAAAAAGGAATTTTTTTAAATATAAGAATGTTTTTAAAAATTAATTATATTCATAGCCATCTCCACTCACCTTTTAAAGTCAAAGCCTACATTAGAATAGTTAAACACATCAAAGAGTCAAAAAAAAACCCTATCTTTCATATAAACCTCACCAAAGATATCACCTATACTTCTCCAGAAGACTGTGTGGGTATGCATAATGCAAAGGCAGCTAAAAGTCTTACTTTGTTTAATCAATTGTGACAACTACTGGAATTTCCCTTGTATGCCTATTTTATAACTAACAGAGTAAAGTTGGTAGAACAAGGTGGAACTTGCAACCATAAAACAAAGTTTCATATCTGTCATCTTAGGAAAATTGGTCTTTCTGTATTACTTCCTAATATATAAAATGTAAATTATGGCTTCATCTTCTTAGAGATTTAATTGAAATCATTTAAATAGCACTTTTATGGCTTACCAACTTGTGCAAACTGAGCATTTACATAATGACCATTGTACATCCAACTGTCTCCTCTCCACTACCCTTGGATATCTGGTGGGAATCTCATCATCTGAACTGACCTCTCCCCAAAACTGGCTCTTCCTCCCACCTTCTGCTAAACAATCAATGACAACTCTGCCCTCCCAGCTTTCCACCCAGAAACTTCGGGGTCATCCTTAACTCCTCTCAGTCCCTCGCTTACCGTAATCAAATGACCAGTCAATCCTGATCCAAAATCTGACCACCTATCACCTCCATGGCTACCACTCTGATCCAAGCCACCATCATCTCCCGCCTGAATTACTCTAATAACCTGCTAACTAGTCCCTGATTCTATCACTGCCCCTCTACTACTTATTCTCTACAGCAGCCAGAGAGATTCTTTTTAAAAAGTCAGATCACGTCACTTTTCTGCTCAAAACTCTCCAGTGGCTTTCCAACGCACTCAAGGAAATGTCTAAACCTTTTCAATGACTTACAAAAATCTGTTCCCAATTCCCTCTTTTCCCAGATTTCCACATGGTTGCCTCCCTGATCTCTTTCAAGCCTCTATTCTAATGTCACCTTTTCAATGAGCCCTTCCCTGATGACCCTATTTTAAACAGAAAGCCACCCCCTTGCGCCAGCCCTCGCCATGACCCAACGGGTTTATCATCTCCATTGTCCAACATACAACAAGTCCATCCGTTTATGGTCTGCCTCCCACATCTAGAACATAAGCTTCATGACTGCACAATTTTTTGTCTGTTTTGTTCACTACCGTATCCCCAACTCCTACAGCACATGGCAGGCGTTCAGTAAGTAATTGCTGGATGACTGAATATCTCTTACCCTTTCACCTAAACTTTCTGCTCTTGACGCTCTCTCCCTTCACACACTTTTTCCACATCTCCTAAAAGGTGGCTTCAAGAGATTTTGAAGTGAGTCCTAAAGATTAGGGATTGGTAGAATTAGACACAAGGCAAAGCAAAAATGGATCACATAGAAATGCATTCTCAATTCTCTTTCTGGCACGTCAATGAGGAGATATTCCTGCCATCTTCCACCCCAGTGTCTCTGCAACCGTGATTTAGACCATGTACCCAGAGCCCTTGATTCAGCGCGGTGGGACCACTGCCAGTCATCATGACATATATCATTCTACAGCAGAAGGAACAGACCCAGAGCTGTCAAGTATTTTGCTGAAAGCCAGCAAGCTTGTAATTGGCAACTCTAAGACTTAACCCTTTGTCTGCCTGATGCCGAAGCCAGGCAACAAATTCTTCTTCACAGACCCTGCACCTCCATTCACCATTTATTAAGGCATGGCTTCCAACAACCTTAAGATCTGGCAGTGGCTTTACTGTGGCAGATGTTTATGTGGTGGGGTTAATTCTCAGAAAACTGATCCCGTATTAGGGTGGCTGATTTTTGTGCTGTGTTTGTTTAAAACTTTTGTATCATACACACAAATGTCATTTTACAAGTTTTTTCAATCACCAGTCAATTATGTATCTTAAGAGTTCCTCGCTGAAAAGAAAAGGAGAAGGAATGATAAGGCATAAAGCAGAGCAGCAACTGGTCTCTGACATCAACCCTCCCACATCCCCCGGTTTTACTGTTTCCAAAACAAACATTTGTTCCACACTAACAATTCTGGATTTGGAAAACGCTTTTAGAAGATTATGTGGCCAGGATACATCACTTACAGGTTTCAGAAGGCATAGCTTTTCTTTAGAAACAGAGAGTGCTTTGCAAAGAAATATTTAAATAAATTGTGAGGGCCACAATGTGCATTCCAGTTCACATGAGTCTGTTGTTTTATGTTCCAAGAGATGTAATTCTGCCCCTCTTAAAGTCATTAAAGTCCTGGGTTTTGTACGTATGCAAACTTTATGCAAAGGAAGAACATGAGAAGCTCTCCAACTTCATATCTTCTTACTGTATTACTTAGTCTTGACTGCCGCAGCAACATTTGCCCCAACTATTTTGCATTTAATTTTCGAAAAATCCTCAAGTCTTATCAGGATTTGGGTTTTTCTCTTGTTGTGCTGACTTCAACATCTGGGACTGTCCACTGTTAAGAAACCAGCACAGACTAAGAGATTTCATCACTGCTAAAATTCAACTGATTTCTAAACATAGTTTTCTGAAACAGAATACAATAAGAATTCGATACTTACCAGTTAGTGTTCTCCTCCACGGAGTCACACCCTCTGGACAAACATAGTGAGATCCATACTCTCTGGGTAAATAAGTGTGCATCCTCATGGACCTTGGAAGACACTGAAAAGTAAATTCCTCTGTTGCTTAAGTGCATGCCTTAACGCCAGTTACCATTCCTCTTACGTACTATCTACTACCGTATGGCTGGCATTCCAACTTGAATTCCTCAAAAATGAAATAAGACATTTTATAAATGAGTTAATGATACATTTCCGAATTTAAAAACCATTCCCACTCAAGGAAGGAAAATGTACTAGATGCTTCTGTGTTTAAATTCATTCTTAAGTGAGCATGAATGGTGCAAGAAAGCATTTTGTAAAACAATGTAATGTCCTTGCAGAGAGGGAAACCGCTGTCGCCAAGAAGCCCGCATTATAGTGCATCAAGAAGATCTTTCTCTTTACGATACACAACATAGAGAAGCCTAAATAAATCACTGGCTTACTCCGAAAGAGCAAAGATTTTGGGTTCATGCATGTGGAAACTAAACTTATTAAATAAAACTGGTAAACATATCTACCATAAATAGTGCTGATTAAACGTAAAGGAATCCTAAAATTACAAAGTATCTTTGTATATTTTTAGAGATAACATCACTGGTTATTTTGAAATTAAATAATACAGATTTATATATTAAAATACTAAAAACCTAGGACATATAAAATATCTGGGGTTTTGAGGGTCATAAGTGTGGGAATTTTTAGTACCTAACACTAATAGTGAACAACTCTTTTCACTATAAAATTACACTATTTATAAAAGACTTTACAACTGAATTAAATATGAATAATTGGAACATGCCAACTCTAAAGTGCCTTTAACAATTGACTACGGTATCTCGGTATCTCGCTCTCTTCCCTATCACTGACTGCCACGTTCCACACTTAAGTAAAGGGTGGAGAGAACTAGTTGAGAGCGCTGAAGATCAAAATCGGAGAGGGAAAATGAAGTGGAGGCAGCAGACAGGGATAAAAAGGTGTGTTTTACCCTTCTTTTAATGTGTGTTTCAGTGATTAGCAAGGTTCATGAGGAGGTACACATAAAATATCCCAAAGATCTCTTTGCAAACAGGAAATACCAATACCAATGGTAACTGTCACGTGACTACCGCAAACATGCAATGAGTATCCAGCCATGCAAAGTCACAAGGACACCAGAGGAAATCAATATATTTCAATACCATGGTTTTGAAACTGAACTTTGAGATGGACGACCCAGCCAAGTCATTTTTACACATAATAAATTAGAATCATGGGTAATTTAGGCTTGAAATGTGAATAAAGTCATTTAAAACTTGCAAAGAAAGGATGTGCTTATCAAAGAAATAACTACTTAATGGACACAAGAGTTATAAATAACCATTTCAAATGATCCACTGTAGTCATATGTAATTAAACATTTTTTGAAAAAAATTAGAAACTGTTTTCGGGGGTGGGAGAGGCAGCACTGGAAAGAATGGCAAGTCTCTGAAAGCCAGTAACGCTTCCTTTCCTCTCTAGTCAGTCACAGTACTGTTCCCTTCCATCCTAATCTCCCTCTAATGTAGCCCAATGAAAATCTAATTCTGAAAATATAATTTTAATTTCATTCTCAACTATTTATTAAGTACCAACATCATACTAAGTATTCGGGGAAACTGGAGAAAAGTCAAAGACATGGTTCCCTACCTTTGAGGGACTGCTATTGATTATACACATTCAAATTTTGAACAAATAACCATTTAGTTACATTCAAGGCACTGTGCTAGGAGCTGGAGACTTAGCAATGAGCATTGCTAACAATGTACCTGTTCATCCTGTAATTAAAAGTGTGGTGGGCTTCCCTGGTGGCGCAGTGGTTGAGAGTCCGCCTGCTGATGCAGGGGACGCGGGTTCGTGCCCCGGTCCGGGAAGATCCCACATGCCGCGGAGCGGCTGGGCCCGTGAGCCATGGCCGCTGAGCCTGAGCGTCCGGAGCCTGTGCTCCGCAACGGGAGAGGCCACAACAGTGAGAGGCCCGCGTACGGCAAAAAAAAAAAAAAGAAAAAAAGTGTGTTAAAATCTAAGGATAAGAAGTACAAGGTGCCATAGAGCATCCGCTGGGTGAACTCCTCTGAGGAAAGGGGACCACTGAGAAGTGACAACTGACCTTGTGAAGAGAAAGAGATAACTAGACAAAAGCTAGGATAAAGGAAGGCAGGAAAGCAAGCGGAGCAGGAAGGCAAGCATTCCCGGCACTGAGGAGTGAGGAGGAGGTCGGTAGATTCCAGGAGCTGAGAGAAGGTCAGTGTGCCTGGAGCACAGAGCGAAGGGGGTGGGGCAGAGGCTAGTGAAGCAGACAGAGCGCAAATCACATAGGGCCTTAGATGCATTAAGCAACAGAATATTCAAATTGTAGTTTTAAATGCTTTGAAATAGCATGCTGATTATAAAGTTGAAAAGGATTAGAAAGCAGGGAGGATGGAAAGGGAGGGAGGTAGTGGGTGAGGATCACTTGAACCCTCATAATAGCTTGGACTAGGGTGCAGGTAGTATTGCTGGAGAGAGGTGGGTGGATTCAATATTTAAAACATAAAATAAACAGGATTGTATAAACAAGTAGTAAAAGACAGGTGGTATCAAGGATGACTCACTCCCCACATCCCTGCTGGAAAGCCAGGTGGATAAGAAGGTTACCCATTAGGATAGGGGACTCTGGAGGGAGCCCAGATGTCGAGAGGAAATAGCAGGAGCTCAGTTCTGGACTCGCTAACTTTGAAGTGACGTTGACGCATCCGAGGAGAGAGTACAAACAGGGAATTGTATATACAGTTCTGATACTCTGAAAAGATCTGTTATAAATAAGAATTAATATAGAATAGATAAAATTTATATAGATGATATTTAAAGCCAAGGGTGTGTGGATAAGATTGCCTACAGAGCAAATATAGACCAAAAGTGGAGATCTGCTACTGCAAAACAATTTCATCCCAATAAAAAAAAAAAAGGGTGTTGAAGAATTCCAAGTTTAAAAAAGATCCATCATGAGTGTTTTGGCATAATATTTAATTTTAGGTTCTGGACTATTCCTGACACATCATTAGAAAATGATCAATCGATCTGTGTAGGTGTAGAGGTGATGACAGGGTATATGCAGGTATATAAAAAGAAATTATTTGGGATTAATATTGTTCTGAGATTAAATTAAGAAGGAAAAAAAAAGGAAAGGGAACTTCCTCTTTCAGTAACAGCAGAGTAGGTAATTCTAATCAGCTCTTATGATGAGGATAATTTAAAAAGCCAGACAAAATACAAAAATCATCTGTACACAAAGGCATATGGAAACTAACAAGGTAGTGGAAAATTTTCGCATCCAAGATCTAAGAGACAATGGAAACCCAGAAAGGTAAGCATGTAATTTGGGGCCTGGTTTTCCCCTGGAAGCATTTGCTGATTCTAGAAAACGCTCCTGAGAGGATGAAAACTTAAGCAGCCTTTTTGACAGCCTTACAGAGGCACTGGTAAGCCCCCCGGGATAGGACAAGGGTAACCCTAAAGTAGCCCAGAGATCGGTTCAAGATGGCGGAGCAGAAGGACACGCGCTCACTCCCTCTTGCGAGAGCACCGGAATGACAGCTAACTGCTGAACAATCATCGACAGGAAGACACTGGAACTCACAAGAAAAGATACCCCACATCCACAGACAAAGGAGAAGCCACAGTGAGACGGCAGGAGGGGCGCAATCACAATAAAACCAAATCCCATAACTGCTGGGTGGGTGACTCACATACTGGAGAACACTTATACCACAGAAGTCCACCCACTGGGATGAAGGTGCTGAGCCCCACGTCAGGCTTCCCAACCTGGGGGTCCAGCAACGGGAGGAGGAATTCCTAGAGAATCAGACTTTGAAGGCTAGTGGGATTTGATCGCAGGACTTCGATAGAACTGGGGGAAACACAGACTCCACTCTTGGAGCGCACACACAAAGTAGTGTGCACATCAGGACCCAGGGGAAGGAGCAGTGACCCCACAGGAGACTGAACCAGACCTGCCTGCTACTGTTGGAGGCTCTCCTGCAGAGGCGGGGGGTGGCTCTGGCTCACTGTGAGAACAAGGACACTGGCAGCAGAAGTTCTGGGAAGTACTGCTTGGCATGAGCCCTCCCAGAGTCCACCATTAGCCCCACCAAACAGCCCAGGTAGGCTCCAGGGTTGGGTCGCCTCAGGCCAAACAACCAACAGGGAGGGAGCCCAGCCCCACCCAACAGCAGACAAGAAGATTAAAGGCTTACTGAGCCCTGCCCACCAGAGCAACACCCAGCTTTACCCACCACCAGTCCCTCCCATCAGGAAACTTGCACAGTCCCTCCCATCAGGAAACTTGCCTCATAGATAGCCTCATCCACCAGAGGGCAGACAGCAGAAGCAAGAACTACAATCCTGCAGCCTGTGACACAAAAGCCACATTCACAGAAAGACAGACAAGATGAAAAGGCAGAGGGCTATATACCAGATGAAGGAACAAGACAAAAGCCCAGAAAAACAACTAAATGAAGTGGAGTTAGGCAACTTCCAGAAAAAGAATTCAGAATAATGATAGTGAAGATGATCCAGGACCTTGGAAAAAGAATGGAGGCAAAGATCGAGAAGATGCAAGAAATGTTTAACAAAGACCTAGAAGAATTAAAGAACAAACACCTCAAAGAATTAAAGAACAAACAAACAGAGATGAACAATACAATAACTGAAATGAAAAATACACTAGAAGGAATCAGTAGCAGAATAACTGAGGCAGAAGAATGGATAAGTGACTTAGAAGACAGAATGGTGGAATTCACTGCCGCAGAACAGAATAATGAAAAAAGAATGAAAAGAAATGAAGACAACCTTAAGAGACCTCTGGGACAACATTAAACACAACAACATTCGCATTATAGGGGTCCCAGAAGGAGAAGAGAGAGAGAAAGGACCTGAGAAAATATCTGAAGAGATTTTGGTCGAAAACTTCCCTAACATGGGAAAAGAAATAGCCACCCAAGTCCAGGAATCGCAGAGAGCCCCAGGCACGATAAACCCAAGGAGAAACATGCCGAGACACCTAGTAATCAAACTGACAAAAATTAAAGACAAAGAAGAGTTATTGAATGCAACAAGGGAAAAATGACAAATAACATAAAAGGGAATTCCCATAACATTAACAGCTGATTTCTCAGCAGGAACTCTACAAGCCAGAAGGGAGTGGCACCATATATTTAAAGTGATGAAAGGAAAGACCTACAACCAAGGTTACTCTACCTGGCAAGGATCTCATTCAGATTCAATGGAGAAATCAAAAGCTTTACAGGCAGGCAAAAGCTAAGAGAATTCAGCACCACCAAAGCAGCTCTATAACAAATGCTAAAGGAACTTCTCTAAGTGGGAAACACAAGGGAAGAAAAGGACCTACAAAAGCAAACCCATAACAATTAAGAAAATGGTAAGTAACATACATATCAATAATTACCCTAAACGTGAATGGATTAAATGCTCCAACCAAAAGACACAGGCTCGCTGAATGGATACAAAAACAGACCCACATATATGCTGTCTACAATAGATCCACTTCAGACCTAGGAACACATACAGACTGAAAGCGAGGGGATGGAAAAGATATTCCTTGCAAATGGAAATCACAAGACAGCTGGAGTAGCAACACTCATATCAGATAAAATAGACTTTAAAATAAAGAATGTTACAAGAGACAAGGAAGGACACTACATAATGATCAAGGGATCAATCCAAGAAGAAGATATAACAATTATAAACATATATGCACCCAACACAGGAGCACCTCAATACATAAGGCAACTACTAACAGCTATAAAAGAGGAAATCGACAGTAACACAGTAATAGTGAGGGACTTTAACACCTCATTTACACCAATGGACAGATCATCCAGACAGAAAATTAATAAGGAAACACAAGCTTTAAATGACACAATAGACCAGATAGATTTAATTGCTATTTGTAGGACATTCCATTCAAAAACAGCAGATTACACTTCCTTCTCAAGTGCACATGGAACATTCTCCAGGACAGATCCCATCTTGGGTCACAAATCAAACTTCGGTAAATTTAAGAAAATTGAAATCATATCAAGCATCTTTTGCGACCAAAAGGCTATGAGATTAGAAATCAATTACAGGGAAAATAAATGTAAAAAACACCAATACATGAAGGCTAAACAATATGCAACTAAATAACCAAGAGATGACTGAAAATCAAAGAGGAAATCAAAAAATACCTAGAGACAAATTACAACGAAAACACGACAATCCAAAACCTATGGGATACGGCAAAAGCAGTTGAAAGAGGGAAGCTTATAGCAAGCAATACAAGCCTACCTCAAGAAACAACAAACATCTCGAATAAACAATCTAACCTTACACCTAAAGAAACTAGACAAAGAAGAACAAACAAAACCCAAAGTTACTAGAAGGAAAGAAATCATAAAGATCAGAGCAGAAATAAATGAAATAGAAACAAAGAAAACAATAGCAAAGATCAATAAAACTAAAAGCTGGTTCTTTGAGAAGATAAACAAAATTGATAAACCATTAGTCACACTCATCAAGAAAAAAAAGGGAGAGAACTCAAATCAATAAAATTAAAAAGGAAAAAGGAAAAGTTACAACGGACACCACAGAAATACAAAGCATGCTAAGAGACTACTACAAGCAACTCTATGCCAATAAAATGGACAACCTGGAAGAAATGGACAAATTCTTAGAAAGGTATAAGCTTCCAAGACTGAACCAGGAAGAATAGAAAATATGAACAGACCAATCACAAGTAATGAAATTGAAACTGTTATTAAAATCTTCCAACAAACAAAAGTCTAGAACCAGATGGCTTCACAGGTGAATTCTATCAAACATTTAGAGAAAAGCTAACACCCATCCTTCTCAAAGTCTTCCAAAATACTGCAGAGGAAGGAACACTCCTAAACTCATTCTAAGAGGCCACCATCACCCTGATAACAAAACCAGACAAAGACACTACTGAAAAAGAAAATTACAGACCAGTATCACTGATGAATATAGATGCAAAAATCCTCAACAAAATACTAGCAAACAGAATCCAACAATACATTAAAAGGACCATACACCATGATCAAGTGGGATTTATCCCAGGGATGCAAGGATTCTTCAATATACACAAATCAATCAATGGGATACACCACATTAACAAACTGAAGAATAAAACCATATGATCATCTCAATAGATGCAGAAAAAGCTTTTGACAAAATTCAATACCCATTTATGATAAAAACTCTCCAGAAAGTGCACATAGAGGGAACCTACCTCAACATAATAAAGGCCATATATGACAAACCCACAGCAAACATCATTCTCAATGGTGAAAAACTGAAAGCATTTCCTCTAAGATCAGGAACAAGACAAGGACGTCCATTCTCGCCACTATTTAACACAGTTTTGGAAGGCCTAGCCCTGGCAATCAGAGAAGAGAAAGAAATAAAAGAAATAAAAGAAATACAAATTGGAAAAGAAGAAGTAAAACTGTCACTGTTTGCAGATGACATGATACTTTACATAGAGAATCCTAAAGATGCCACCAGAAAACTACTAGAGCTAATCAATGAATCTGGTAAAGTAGCAGGATACAAAATTAATGCACAGAAATCTCTTGCATTCCTTTATACTAATGATGAAAAATCTGAAACAGAAATTAGGGAAACACTCCCATTTACCACTGCAACAAAAAGATTAAAATACCTAGGAATAAACCTACCTAGGGAGACCAAAGACCTGTTCTCAGAAAACTATAAGACACTGATGAAGGAAATTAAAGATGATACAAACAGATGGAGAGATATACCATGTTCTTGGACTGGAAAAATAAATATTGTGAAAATGACTATACTACCCAAAGCATCTACAGATTCAATGCAATCCTTATCAAATTACCAATGGCATTTTTTACAGAACTAGAACAAAAAATCTTAAAATATGTATGGAGACACAAAAGACCCCAAATAGCCAAAGCAGTATTGAGGGAAACAAAAGAGCTAGGGGAATCACACTTCAGACTATACTACAAAGCCACAGTAATCAAGACAATATGGTACTGGCACAAAAACAGAAATATAGATCAATGGAACAGGATAGAAAGCCCAGAGATAAACTCACGCACCTATGGTCAACTAATCTATGACAAAGGAGGCAAGGATATACAACAGAGAATGACAGTCTCTTCAATAAGTGGTGTTGGAAAAACTGGACAGCTACATGTAAAAGAATGAAATTAGAACACTCCGTAACACCATACACAAAAATAAACTCAAAATGGATTAGAGACCTAAATGTAAGACTAGACACTAAAAACCCTTAGAGGAAACACAGGAAGAACACTCTTTGACATAAATCACAGCAAGAACTTTTTTGATCTACCTCCTAGAGTCATGGAAATAAAAACAAAAATAAACAAATGGGACCCAATGAAACTTAAAAGCTTTTGCAAAGCAAAGGAAACTATAAACAAGACGAAAAGACAACCCTCAGAATGGGAGAAAACATTTGCAAATGAATCAACGGACAAAGGATTAATCTCCAAAATATAAAAACAGCTCATGCAACTCAATATTAAAAAAACAAACAACCCAATCCAAAAATGGGCAGAAGACCTAAACAGACATTTCTCCAAAGAAGACATACAGATGGCCAAGAAGCACATGAAAAGCTGCTCAACATCACTAATTATTAGACAAATGCAAATCAAAACTACAATGAGGTATCACCTCACACCAGTTAGAATGGTTATCATCATAAAATCTACAAACAACAAATGCTGGAGAGGGTGTGGAGAAAAGGGAACTCTCTTGCACCACTGGTGGGAATGTAAACTGATACAGCCACTATGGACAACAGTATGAAGGTTCCTTAGAAAACTAAAAATAGAATTACCATATGACCCTGCAATCCCACTACCAGGCATATACCCAGAGAAAACCATAATTCAAAAAGACACATGCATCCCAATGATCATTGCAGCACTATATACAATAGTCAGGTCATGGAAGCAACCTAAATGCCCATCGACGAATGGATAAAGATGTGGTACATACATACAATGGAATATTACTCAGCCATAAAAAGGAACAAGACTGGGTCATTTGTAGAGACGTGGATGGATCTAGAGACTGTCATACAGAGTGAAGTAAGTCAGAAAGAGAAAAACAAATACCGTATATTAACGCATATATGTGGAACCTAGAAAAATGGTACAGATGAACCAGTTTGCAGGGCAGAAACAGAGACACAGATGTAGAGAACAAACGTATGGACACCAAGGGGGGAACGTGGCATGGAGAGGGGGTGGTGATGTGATGAATTGGGAGATGGGGATTGACATATATATGCTAATATGTATAAAATGGATAACTAATAAGAACCTGCTGTATAAAAAAAGAAAATTTAAAAAAATTTAAAAATAAATAAAGTAGCCCAGCCTTTGCAGAGAGAATAACCCAGTGTCAAGTCATCTGACTCATGAAACTGGATTAAGCGAGACTTTATTGCTAGTGCAGTTAAATGGCTGTCAGAAGAAAACATATTCCTTTCTAGAGGAAGATATTACCCTAGGTCTCAAACACTTCTATGAATAATTTGTCAAAGACAAGATCAAGCACACAATCAATAATATCCAGGCACACAAAGAGATAATATGAATGAGAACCAGAAGATGCAACAGGAAATAGAAAAGTTCCAAAAGGAGCCCCAGGTATTGGTGCTCTCTGATACATCCCTGGTTCAAAAGAATAAAAGATACAATTGAGAATTTTGACAGAAAAATCAGATACTTTTTAAAAAGGATATGGCGGATTTTTTCAAGAGCTAAACAGAAATTCCAGACCAGAAAAATACAATAATCAAAAGCAACTTAGACACAGATGAATTAGTGAACTGAAACATGGGCCAAGATAACACTCAGAATGAATCACAAAGAGAAAAGGATGGAAAAGAAGATAAAGGACATAGAAGATACTATTAAAAGGTCAAATATATGTGAAATTGGAGTCCTCAAAGGAGAGAAAAGATTAAGCAGAGCATTATTTTAAAAGATAATGTCCGAGAATTTTCCAAATCTGACAAATTAAGCCACAGATTCAAGAAGCCATACATGTGCTAGAAAGAAATCTCCATATAGATAGGCCAAAATCCTGTTCATAAAACATCTATTTACAAACAGCCCAATCAACAAATGAGTGGAAGATCTAAAGAGACATTTCTTCAAAGAAGACATACAGATGGCCAAGAGGCACAAGAAGACATGCTCAACATCACTAATTATTAGAGAAATGCAAATCAAAACTACAATGAGGTATCACCTCACACCGGTCAGAATGGCCATCATCAAAAAATCTGTAAACAATAAATGCTGGAGAGGGTGTGGAGAAAAGAGAACCCTCCTACACCATTGGTGGGAAGGTAAATCAGTACTGCCACTATGGAGAACAGTATGGAAATTCCTTAAAAAACTAAAAATAGAGCTACCACATGATCCAGCAATCCCACTCCTGGGCATATATCTGAAGAAAACCATAATTTGAAAGGATACATGCACCTCAATGTTCATTGCAGCACTATTTACAATAGCCAGGTCATGGAAGCAACCTAAATGCCCATCGACAGAGGAATGGATAAAGAAGATGTGGTACACATATACAATGGAATATTACTCAGCCATAAAAAGAACAAAATAATGCCATTTGCAGTGACATGCATGGACCTAGAGATTGTCACACTGAGTGAAGTAAGTCAGACAGAGAAAGGCAAATATCATATGATATTGCTTATATGTGGAATCTAGAAAAATGGTACAAATGAACCCATTTACAAAACAGAAATTGAGTCACAGATGTAGGAAACAAATTTATGGTTACCAACGGGGAAAGGGATAAATTGGGATTGAAATATACACACTACTATATATAAAATAGGTAAGTAATAAGAATCTACAGTATAGCACATGGAACTCTATTCAATATTCTGTAATGACCTATATGCAAATAGAATCTAAAAAAGAGTGGATATATGTATATGTATATAGTTTCTGTATAGCAGAAACTAACACAACACTGTAAATCAACTGCATTACAATAAAAAATTAATTTAAAAAACTGAATGTGAAATACATTTTCAGGCCAAAAAAGAAAAACAGAATTTGTCACTAGCAGATTTGTACTAAAGGAAATACTAAGGGGTATTTTTCTTCAGGCAGAAGAAAAATGATTCCAAATGGAAACACTACAGGCAACAAAAAATGACAAATATGTGGGTAAATCTAAATAAATATTGATTATATAAAACAGTAATAACTGTGAGTCTTGAAATACATAAATAATTGAAATATCTGACAACAATAACACATAAATAAGAGCTCATATTATCAGAAAGAAGGTAAAAATACCAATGAACATTAAACTTCGGTAATGTGTCTTCATTATAATCCCTGAGGTCACTAACAAAGGAAAAGTAAAGGTGAGTTCCAAGCTAACGGGAGGGGGCGTAAAGTAAAGTAATAAAACCACTTCATTAATTCAAGAAAAGGAAATAATTGACAAAAAAAGAACACCAAACAGAAAAAACAAATAAATAGTAAGATAATATATGCAATTAAAAGTAAATGGATGAAATGTTCTAATTAAAACAGAGTCAGATTGGATAAAAAATAGAACCCAAACATGTTGTTTACAAAATTAATCTAAAACATTAGGATAAACCACAGAGTGGAAGAAGATATTTCAATACATAACCAACAAAGGACTTGGATTCAGAATACATAAACATTAGTTTGTGGTATATTATATGGATATACCACAATTTGTTTATCCATTCACCTGTTGATGGCCATGTGGATTATTTTTCGTTTTGGCTATTACAAATAGAGTTGCAATGATATTACTGCAATAATTACAGTTGTAATTACTATTACAATTATATACAAGTATTTATATAAACACTTGCTTTAATTTCTCTTAATCCTTAGAAGTGAACTGGTTGAGTGATTCAATAGGTGTATGTTTAAACTTCTGAGAAACTGCCAAACTGTTTCCCTAAGTGGTTGTACAATTTTATTGATACATTTCCACCAACAGTGTATAAGAGTTTGAGTTGCTCCACATTCTTGCCTATACTTAGTATTATCAGGGTTTTCTTTAGTACATATACTCTAACAGGTGTATAAATTTATTTGCATTTATCTAATGACTAATGATACTGAACATCTTTCGTTTATTGGCTATCCACAAATCTTTGGTGAAGTATCAGTTTAAATGTCTTGCCTTTTTTTAAATTGGGTTGTTTTATTACTGAGTCTTGAGAGTTCTTTGTGTATTCTGAACACATATGCTTCATCACGTATGTGATTTATATTTTCTCCCATTCCATGACTTATTTTTCATTCTCTTAACTGCCTTCTGAAGAGCAAAAGCTTTACACTTTCATGAAATCAAATTTATCAAATTTTTCTTCTATGGATCATACTTTTAGTGTCATATATATAAAGAAATCTTTGTGTAACCCAAGGTCACAAAGATTTAGTCTTATGTTTTCTTCTAGAAGTTTTTACCATTTTAGTTTTTAACACTCAGGTTTATGATCTATTTGGGGTTAACTTCTGTATATGGTACAAAGTATGGACTTTTTTCTCAACTGACCCAGCACTATTTGTTGAAAGGACTATCCTCTCTGCAATGAATTGCCTTTGTACCTGTGTTAAAATCAACTGGGAACATATCTATGGGCTTTTAAAAAATCTCTCCGTATCGCCCACTGATTTGTCTTTATACCAGTATTCATAGTCTTAATTGTTATGCTGTATATTAGGTCTCAAAATCAGGTAATAAAAGTTTTCCACCTTTCTCTTTTTCAAAATTGTTTTGGCTATTCTAAGTCCTTTGCATTTTCATATGAATTTTAGAATTCACTTACTTTCTACAACAGAAAAAACCCTAACCTGCTGGAATTATTATTTTGCATTAAATATATAGATTTATCTGAGAAGAACTGACATAATAATATTGAATCTTCTGATCCATGAACGTGGTGTATCTCCGTTCACTTCGTTCTTTTATTATTTCTCTCAGCAATGTTCTATAGTTTTCAGTATACAGGTCTTAACACATTTATCAGATTTATCCCTAAGTATTACATACTTTAATTGTTTAAGAAAAACTTCAATTTCCAATTGCTTATTGCTAGCGTGTAGAAATACAATTTATTCGTACATTTATCTTGTATCCTGCAACCTTTCCATACTCAGCAGTTCTAAATATTTTTCTTTTGTAGATTGCTACATAGATAACAATGTCATCTGACAGAAAAAGGCAGCCTTATTTCTTTCTCTGAAATGTGGATACCTTTCACTTCTTTCTGTTGCCTTTCTGCACTGGTTACAATACCTAGCACAGTGTTGAACAAATGCAGTAAGCAGTGTACACTCTTGGCTTGTTCCTGATACTAGGGGAAAACATTCAGTTTTTCACCTTTAAGTACGATGTTACCTGCAAGTTTTTCACAGAGGAGGTTCCTATCTATTCCTAGTATGATAAAGTTTGGGGGTTTTTCTCCAGGAGTGATGTTGGGTTTTGTCAAATGCTTTTCCTAAATCTACTGAGATGATCAGATTTTGTTTTTCGTTTTGTTTTAGTTTGTTGATATGATGACTTATACTGATTAGATTTTGAATTTTAAACCAACCCTAAGTTACTGTGATAAACCCTGATTGGTCATGATGTATTAGCCCTTTTATATTGCTGAATTTGATCTGTTGTTTTTCAAAAGATGTTTGCATCTAAGTTCATAAGGGATAGGCATCTATAGTTTTTTTGTAATGTCTATGTCTTATTTGGGTATCAGGATAATGCTAGCCTCCTAGAATCGCTTGTGAAGTTCTTACTTTATCCTCTATTTTCTGGAAGAATCTGTGTAGAACTGTTATTATTTCATTTACATTTACCTTAATTTTTACCACTTCTGGAGCTCTGCATTTCTTCACGTAAATCCAATTTCCATCTGGTATTATATTACGTCTGCCTTAAAGAACCTCCCTCACCATTTCTTATAGTGTAAGTCTAGTACAATGAATTCTTTCGATTTATTTATCTAAAACCAAAATAGTTTTTTGCCTCCATCCTTGAAAGATATTTTCACTGGGTACAGATTTCTTGTTGATCTTTTTTGCTGTTGTTGCTTTTGCTTGCAGTACTTTTAATACACATTCCACTGCTCCCTGGCCTGCATATTTTCCGACCATAAGGCTGCTTAATT
The DNA here is from genome assembly GCF_964374135.1 of Grampus griseus. Classification (NCBI taxonomy): domain Eukaryota; kingdom Metazoa; phylum Chordata; class Mammalia; order Artiodactyla; family Delphinidae; genus Grampus; species Grampus griseus. Next base: position 10,435,169 of record NC_139018.1, read on the forward strand.
CTCACATTTGTTCCTCTATATTTAACGTTTCTTTTGCCTCATTTTCAGCAGTTTGATCACGACGTGCCTAGGCGGACGGTGCGTGCGTATTTACCTTGCTTGGCGTCCTCTGAGCTTCTGGGGTCTTTGGCTTGTTGTCATTGATTAATCTCAAAAAAGTCTTGGCCACTATTTCTGCAAATAGTTCTCTCTTCTCACATTCTGAGACTTTGATTGCACGTGTATTATACCACTTTATACTGTCTCAAAGCCACTGAATGCTCTCTTGTATTTTTTCATTCTTTTTTATCTTTTTGTTTGTTTAGATAACTTCTACCTTCAAGTTCACTGATCCTTTCCCCAGTTGGCCCTGTTGGAGAAACGCTTCATCTCTGATATCATCCTTTTTTTATTTCTAGGATTTTCATTTGATTCTTTTATAGTGCCCAACCCGCTGCTGAAATTTCCTGTATGTCCGTGCATGTCACTGTGAGGAAGTGGGCAGTGCTGTGTCCCCTGTTCCCCAGCAGCAATCATCACCATACCTGCATCACCAGAGGAGGTCCTCTCCAGTCTCCTACCCCGGCCAAGGCAAGCAGGCCTGGGGAAAAGAGCTCACAAGTGAGTGCAAAGTTCCCTTGTGTCTGCAGCTCTGAGTTATTCCAAACTGACATGTGAGCCCACAGATCAAACTTTAAAAACTTGTCAAAATTTTAGCTGATTTTTTCTAACAATTCTTTGGGGTGGCCACGTCTTCCTCTTACACTCTTGTCAAAAGTCAGTGTCTCTGTGCCCCATCTTTCCTCAGAGAGCTCTTCTGAATACAGTTCACTTGATTGCTTTGTGACCACTTCTGACGGGCTCAAGAAAAGTTATGATGATGTGAATTTTGTGAACATGCCATTGTTGTTAGAATGGGAGTGATGTTTTCTTGCACACATCTATATCCTAAGTAGAAGTGGAACTGATTGCTTTGCTTCTGAGCCTTGAATATTCCTTACTCTCTTATAAGCTTAACCACACATTTAAAAGAATGCTTGTTGGTACTTTATCTAGAGCTTCTAGATGTTCTGATTTGGGAACATATTCTAGGCTATCCGCTTCACCACACTGCCAAAAGCCTAGTTAATCCATACAGTTTTAAATCAAACATTTCAGACCTTTATTACAGTGGAGTATGTGAATATCTTCTTTGTTTTAGAGTCTTGCAAGGATTGTAAATTAAAATATCCATAAATTATCCTTTGTATCATCCAAATGCCTAAAGTCAGAAAACAATATTCAAGTATTTCTGTGATAACGGTGGTCCCGTTATCACAGAAATAAAAGATTTTCTAATTAAGAAATTCAGAAGTTCCAGCTCATTTTTATCTTAGGCAGGATAAAAATAACATGATTGAATGACTAAGAAGCACATGTGAGAACACTGGTCTCCACTAGAATTTAGCTTACTGAAAGGGAATATTTTTAGATCTATTAAGAATATTAGCTTATGTAACTTTTTATAAATGCCCAGAAAAAACTATATTTGCAGCCAGTGTTTCCACTGAATTTACTACTATTGTCTAATAATTAATGATGTTACTCTATTTTGTCCTTAAACACAAATGGATATACATAAAAAGATATAACACAGACATTATTTTCAAAATGCATTGTGATCAATGTATTTTTATTTTTCAGCTGTAAACCATAGAAGAAAGAGTCATTTTATACCATCTGTCCATGCTCTCTAATTCCTTTGGTTAATACTACTTCTTTTTTTCTTAGTGAACTGGAAGAATAAGTTACACAATTTTATGCTTCCTATCCTGCAAAAACTCCTCATAAGGTCAATTCTGACCCTGATGATTTTTCTCCATCAATCTGACATTATAGGAATAACTTCACTTTCTTCTTCACCTTACTTCACATCAGAGTGTCCTTCAATGCTAAGCCTGTCAGTAGAGTCCTACTCTACTGCGGGCCCTTTATGACCTGTAGGGAGTTGGAACATCATGTTCTGGAACATCATGTTCTGCTTATTATGTATAACTGTGTTGCCTTTACAAAATCCTTGTGCTTTTTTCAGAACTTAACTCTTAACTTATCTCAGAAAACATCACCTAGAGTGAGGAAGACAGGTACTTTTATTTTTGAACTGCAAACCAAAGGAAAAAGCAATTTGTATCATCTGTTTGTGCTCTTTAATTCTTTTAGTTAAGACTATTTCTTTTTTCCTTGGTGCACTGTAAGAATAAATTATATAATCGTATGCTTCAACAAAATATCATAGTCAAAACACTGAATTTTTTAAGCCTAGATTTTCTCAGCTGTCAAATGAGAATAAATACATGGTGTGGAGTTGTTATAAGAGGTTTAAAAGGATGTGTCTAAAGCGCTGAGCACAGGGCCTGGCCCACAGGAAGGGTTCCTCACATTATTATTATTGGTTATTCACATATCCGTGCTACTTGAAATAGACCTTCAAAAGTAAGTAAAGCTTTTAGTAACAAATATATTTATTTACATAGTAAAGGCTATCTATAAAGATTTTAAAATAAACTTTTAAAAATCTGCCTCTATTCAGTAGATATAAAATGCTCAAATAATCACATTGGGGAAAACATAATATAATAAAAGTAGAACTAATGAATATTTTCAGAATCAAAAGATTCGTAGACCACATCTACTGATCTCAAATGATTAAGTTTCATATTGATGAATTATGTCTCTTTTATCCTTTCCCTATTATATATCTTTCTCCCACTCCTCCCCCAAAAACGGTCTCTCTAGAAACGTAAGTCAGCATTATATCACTCCACTGATATCCTGTTTTTACTTCTCATCCAAAAATGCCATTAGTGGATCAAGTGTCACTGGTCTTTCAGGTAGACACTTATTGTCTCAGAATATCAAGCTCAATCAATGCTCATTTTAAAATTATTTTTGAGTGCCTGTTTTTGCCAAGCACTGTTCTAGATTCTGGGGATACAGTGATAAATCAGACTGACAAGCCTTCTGCCCTTATGGAAGAAAGAGAAAAGAAGGGTAGGTGATGAGGTCAGAAAGCTAGTCAGGGTCATTTTAGGGCATGGTAAGGAGTTTTCCTCTATCTGAAATGGGAAGTTACTTGTATTACTTTCCTGTGGTTGGTATAATAAATTAGCACAAACTGAGTGGCTTAGAACAACAGAAATGTATTCTCTCACAGTTCTGGAGGCCATTAGTCCTAAATCAGTATCACTCAGCCAAAATCAAAGTGTTGGCAAGGACACACTCCCTCCAGAGGCACTAGGTAGAATCAGTTACTTGCCTCTTCCAGCTTCTGGTAGTTGCTGGCATTCCTTGGCTGGTGGCCTCATCACGGCAATCTCTGTCTCTGCCTTCACACTGCCTTCTCCTCCATGTCTGGGTCAAATCTCCCTCAGCTTTCCTCTTATAGGGATACATCTGATGGCATTTAGGGCCCACCCAGATAATCCGGGATAATCTCCCTGTCTCAAGATCCTTAACCACATCCACAAAACCTCTTTTTCTAAATAAGGTAACATTTACAGGTTCCAGGGATTAGGACCTGATATCTTTGGGAGGCCACTGTTCTGCCTACCACACCACTTTAGTAGTTTTCATTCAAGAAGAAAAGATAAGACTGATCTCTCTGAAAGATCTTTAAGAGATCTCACTGAAGAAAAAAATTAACTATGTGAGATGATGGAGGTATTAATTAATTTGATTGGGGTAAGCATTTCACGATGTATACACATATTAAATCATCACACTGTACGCGTTAAATATATACAATTTTATTCATCTCAGTAATGCGTAAATTGATGCTAAATAAATAAATAAATGAACGATCTCTCTGGCTGAATGGGCTCCAGGGAGCAAAGGGGAAGCAACAGGTCCAGTAAGGAGGCCTCTTGCAATAGCCACAAGAGAGATGACTCAGGCTGAGGAACTAAAATTATATATTACATATTTGTTGCAGTCACGATGAGCTAATGAAGAGGTTGTATAGCAGTTAAGAGGCCCAGGAATCAGACTCCCTATTCAAACCTAATTATACCGCTTGCTAGCACCGTGACTTTGGGCAAGTTACTCACCTAAGTTGCTTCTTCCTCAATCAAGTGACCCTTACAGAACTGCCATGAGCATTCAAAGAGATAAAAATGTGTAAAATGTTTGACAGAGTACAGTGCCTGACACATTGTAAGACCTCAATAAATGACCTGCAGTTATTTTTATCTCTTCCTGACGTTGCACATTTTTTAATAGACAATTTTACGCCTTATTTTGGTTCCCAAAATAAGTGAAAAAACAATAACAGCATTCAATAACTCAACAGGTAGAGACTTTTTTTTTGCACTTCATTTATAAAGGAGTCACTGATATTACATGGTTAATTATATCATTATTATTTCACATTTTATAAAGGACGACAGTACTTTAGAAATTTATCCTGACAAAACAAATTCTTTCATTTCTAGACAACCAGAAGTTCAAGTCAAATCTAACATCCAATATTAATTCAACTTAATATATTGTGGAAAGAATTCAAACTTAATCAATAAAGACCACAGAAAAAACCTGTTTTCTTTTTCAAAAGATACCCTAGGATTAAATCATATAAAATAGATACAACTACTACAGTTGTTCCTTGAACAATGCAGTTTAGGGGAGTCAACCCTCCACGCAGTGGGAAATCCACATATAACTTTACAGTCGGCCCTCCCTCCATATCCCAGGTTCCGTAACCACAGATTTAACCAACTTCTGATCGTGCAGTACAATGGTACATGTGTATTGAAAAAGTCCAAGCATAGATGGGCCCAACCAGTTCAAACCCGTGCTGTTCAAGAGTCAACTGTATATTCAGAAGTGTCTCATATCTAGAATTAGATAGAGAATTTAAATTGGAGGTCAAAATATTTCCTTTCTGGACTCTTATTTAAATTAACCTTGAGATGAGTGATCTAACTGCACTATCCTTCGTCATCCACTTAGATATAACTTAGAAAGTAAACTGAAGAAATACTGTGGGTTAGCTCAGTTCTAATCCTGCCTCTCTTTCTGCCACTTTATTTTTAACCTTAAATTCCTTCATCTCTAAAACAGTGAAAATAGCAACCTATTTTTTAAACCATTTTTCAGTCAATTCATTATTGTAAAGATAAAATACAAATTAAAAAAACCACAAAAACAGAATCAAAAACATTTTGTTTGGTGAATTTTTATAATACATAAGCCCAGAAATATCTCCATCACTTTATCTGATGTTCCTTAAGGTAAAGAGAAGGTACAGCAGGAGTTCTAAAAGTGGCTTATACTACTGTTATAAATATGAAAAGAATCTGGGCAATGATTAACTTCTTACATAAAATAATTATTATTCATGTCTTTAAAGTCTCTAAAAATAAGCCATTCACTGAAGGTTAGCACTGGAGCGTATTCAAACTATTTTTCCCCATCGATTTAATAAATTATCAACCCAGACACTCAAAACCAGCAGAACCATACGGAAGCTCAAGCCAGAAATAATCTGGAAGTCATCCCTCGCTTTCCACATCTGATCCATTATGTAGTCCATTCTCTCCCAATAAATGCATCTTGGATGTATCCACCACTCTATTGTCCTAATTAGCCGCCCTCATGCTGCAGCTTCCCAACTCCTGCTCCAATCCACCCTCCACACAATTAGCAAATGATCATTGTAGCATGTCCGTGAGATAAGTCACCGCCCTGCTTAAAGTCTTCAGTGGCTCTCCACTGTCCTAGGAAAGAGCAACACTTGCATATGCTCCGTCACTGTCCTCTCTTCGATTCACAACCCACCCCCACCCACTGGACTCCAACCACGCTTACCTCTCGCAGTTCCACCAAACTCTTCCTGCTCTTTCTGCCTGGACCACTCATTCCTGACTACTCAAATGGCTGTTTCCTCCTATCCCTTCAGTTTTCAGTTCCTCAAAGATGTGTCCTTGTCCTTAACCTCCCAAAGCATAGTCAGTGTCCTCCCACTTTCCCAACTCTCCCAATGGCCCCCTTACTTGATCCTGTTCTTTACACTCACTCACTTGTTTAGTGTCTGTTTCCCCCTCTGGAAACGTCCTTGGGGGTGAGTTCTCTGTTTTGTTCACCTCTGTTTTCTCAGTGCTTAGAACCTGGCACACGGGAGGTACTCAGTAAATTTTTATGAATGAATGAATGAGAAGGCCGTTATCACTAAATGCTCATTTTGAGACACAAGATTGCTTTTTTTATAAAATTAGCTAAGAAATTATGGCCATGGCAAGAGTGAATAAAGTGGCTATGTGCAATTTTTGTCATACCTTTATCAGTTGGAAGTAACCACTCACAGAAGCAAGGCAGAATAAAAGAAGGTTCTGTGAGTACCAACAAGTCTTAATAGTATCTGAATACTATGATTTTAAATGATTTGCTCATAGGTTTTAGAATTTGATGTGGGATTGCTTAAATGTTTAGCTGCCTACATTTTGTATTAAACCCTCTATAAAAGTCATTATTATTGCCCCCATAAAGAAGTGTTTCCCATTTGCTTAATTCTTCAGCATTTTTACATAAATCAGAATCACACAATTAAATACTCTCCTATGCTTGTTCTTTAATTGTTTTCCATAGTCTTTATGTCTTCCTGATATAGAATCTAATCTGGGGCTGTTTTCTACCTTTTTTAGTACAGGGCAAAATAAATGAGAATCCTACACAAATAGCTGCTACTAACATTTTCTTAGTATATATTCATTAGTATACATTTTCTTTACAACCCTTTCTTCAGTTAATCTTCTGCATTATGAATTAAACTTAATAACTTTAAAAGCTTAATAAAATCTTGCCCTCTCTAACTCAGTTATATAGTTTCTGCAGAGACATTTGGTTCTTTGTATAAATATGCTCTATATGTGAGTATATAATATCCTTTACACATTCCCATGAGATCAAGATTTCTCAGGAGTTATTATTTAGTTAACTTTATTGTGAACTCATTAGCAAAGGATTTTTTTCAAAATAAGGTAGAGACCACCTAAAGCTCACTACTGTCTACCCTTCATCTTTTACTCTTGCTTTATGAAACTTTTAACTTGCAGTATGCGGCCTGGGGTCTGGATTTAGCCTGCTCAACACAGAGTGTACATCGTGCTCAGTATTTTTAGCTTTAAATTTCATTTGCTTATGTACAATAACTCCTTAGTTAAGACGACCTAATCACCTGTTCCCTTCTACTACTGTTTAACTGGTACTCCCAGGTGACATGCTAACAAGCTTAGGTCAGTTAATATCGCTTCAGTTGAATGTGAAATTAAACCTAGACTGTGTAGACTTAATTCCATTGAAATTATGGAATGATTTGGGAAAAACAGACATGAAAAAGCTTCATTCACTTTTGAATCACACGTGATACTAAAATAAACATCTTCTCAATTCACCACTGTAATCAGTAAAAAAAAAAAAAAAAAAAATCCGTATCGCCTGCATAGAAATGTGGACATCTTATAAAAATAACGTGGTATATCCCTGATCTACGTCACTGGAAACATGCCATATATGCCTAAAAATAAAACCCAAGGACACACTAATAATTACAGTATTTTAAACACATATAAATTAATTTAAAAATTATAAAAAAGTTAAACCAAACAGAAAGCCAAAGCAAAGTCTACAAAACTCACTATTAGCAAACAGAATCCCCGTTAGTAGGTAACCTCCCTGACCCCAGTAGTATTGTAAGCTCCCTGAAGACACAAAGACGTCATCTGTTCTGTTCATTCAAGTTCTAATAAAGAACAGCACTTTGCATATGGTACAAATAAATAATAAATAGCATGTATTAAATATTTAATATTATATATTAATAATGAGTAAATATTAAATAGTCAGAGAAAAGAAAGTTCTAGTAGATCAAATATTTTGTTTATGGCAGAAAAACTAATTCCGAAGGAATTTAGGAAGCAATTAAATATAAAACTAAAACTGCAATGGCCACAATTCAATCTTTAGCAGGCACCACGGTGATTATTAGGACTATCAGTTAAACTATATTATAAATGTTCTAGAAATACTATTAATACATATTTAAGTCAACAGAATACCAAATAAGATAGCTATGATTTTATAAGATTAATATTTTTTTGAGCTACTGAAAACATTATAATGTCTCTACTGAGAAAATGATTAACGAAATCTTTACAGTTTAAGATCTAGATTTCTCCATTTCCATCAGCTAATTTCCTTAAATATTTTCAACATAATTCAAAATGTTTATCATAATACTTCCTCCACTCAAGGATTAGGTACAAAAGATCAGCCATCAAAAGCTCTGAAAATTTCTCCTGACAATGACAATGTACTACTGGGAAAAAAACGGTGAATTCAAATCTTATTTCACAGCAACTTACTCTGACTTTTGGCAAGATTCTCCGAAGTGTCTCAGCAGGGTTCTGTCGCATCAGAAATGGAAGATTTGCAATCACGCTTGTTCCTTGGATATCTTGACCAGCACTTACAAAGAAAACACAAATTTAAAATTTGTAATTATAATTTACATTATAAAAAGCAGGAATTAACTTCAAAACAACTGCTTTTTAATAACGAACACTCAGACTTCTGACAGTTTTAAACTTTAAACACATCACCTAGATATACAAATAAAGCCAGAACTGAAATTTCTGGCTTTTTAAGTCAATCTTATAACAAAGGCATGAAGATATTAATTATGCTTATGCTAAAACAAGATTCTCTATCTACACACACATCTTGCCGAAGTCTAAAAATTTTGAGACCATTACTAGTTACTTTAAAATTCTACCTTATTTTTTCTTGTGACCTGCCAGTTTGCCATACTTTATAAAAATATAAATGATAAGTTTCATTATGGTAAAATATTAATAATCATAACAACAGCAGGGACAGCAACAAAATCAACTACAGCAGAATCATACAACTTTCTTCTAGGACAATGGAACTACCTATTGCACTAGATTGAGTCGCCAGAAACTTAACGATATAGTCTATATTCTTAAAAGTCAGTAGGGTATATTTATATGGTACCTTTTTGACAGAATATTCATTAGGTCACTAAGGTTTTACTAAAATAATCTGTGATACTCTAGTGGCCTAAAAACCTCAGAAAAAGTGTTCTGATTCTTCCAAAAAACCACTTCCATGCAAACAAATTATTTGTTTTAAAACATAAGCTAACCAACGTAAGTGGTGCAAGTACTTGAAATATATATAAAAGATGCTAGTAAATGCGGCACTGCCTCAGAGGGGAATTCCACCTACCCTTAACTGATACCAATTTAAATGTTAATTACTGATGCCGTAATATTTATTTACCTTAACTAAAATTATTTTTACTTAACTCTTCAAATGGAATTATTTATTATAGGTATATAAGACCTTAACATGGTTTTTTAAAGAATTTTTAAAGTATTATATTTACCTGCTTCAGAGTTTTATAAGTTCTGTTAATAAGCAGCATATTCTGATTAAATGAAGCTGCCCTGCTGTGAAAAAAGGCTTTTTCCCTGCTGCAGTATGGTAGGCTGTGAAATACAGGTCAGCACAATCATTCCACTATTCTCATCACTCTCTAAGTGAATACTTTAAAAGACAAAATCAAGAGGGAAAAGAGAAGGGAGGGAAACAGGAGACCCATGCCAAGGTGAGGAGAAGATCAAAAGAGGGAAATTAAAACTGCATATAAGGTACTACTTGTAGTGGATTGAATGGTGGCCCCCCCAAAAAACATGGCTACACCCTAATCCTGGAAATTGTGAATATTATCTTAATTTGAAAAAGGATCTTAAAGAGAAATGTAAATCAAAACTAGAATGAGGTATCACCTCACACTGTTAGAATGGACATCATCAGAAAATCTACAAACAGTAAATGCTGGAGAGGGTGTGGAGAAAAGGGAACCCTCTTGCACTGTTGGTGGGAATGTAAATTGATACTGGGCACATACCCAGAGAAAACCACAATTCAAAAAGACACATGCACCCCAATGTTCGCTGCAGCACTATTTACAATAGCCAGGACATGGAAGCAACCTAAATGCCCATCGACAGATGAATGGATAAAGAAGATGTGGCACATATATACAATGGAATATTACTCAGCCATAAAAAGTAACAAAATTGGGTCATTTGTAGAGGTGTAGATGGACCTAGAGACTGTCATACAGAGTGAAGGAAGTCAGAAAGAGAAAAACAAATATCGTATATTAATGCATATATGTGGAACCTAGAAAAATGGTACAGATGAACCAGTTTGCAAGGCAGAAATAGAGACACAGATGTAGAGAACAAACGTATGGACACCAAGGGGGGAAAGCGGAAGGGGGGTGGGGTGGTGGGGTGATGAATTGGGAGATTGGGATTGACATGTGTACGCTAATATGTATAAAATGGATGACTAATAAGAACCTGCTGTATAAAAAAATAATAAAATTTTTTTAAAAAAGGATCTTGAGATAAAGAGATCATCATGGATTACCCCAGTAGGCTATAAACCCAATAACAAGTGCCCTTAAAAGAGACATCCAGGGGAAAAGACAGAACAGGAGGCAATTTGACCACAAAGCAGAGACTGGAGTGATGCTGCCACAGCCAGAGAATGCTGACAACCACCAGAAGCTGAAAGAGACAAACAGATTCTCCCCTAGACCCTGCTGATGCCTTGATTTCGACTCAGTTGATACTGATTTCAGACTTTTGACTTCCAGAACTGTGACAGAATACATTTCTATTGTTTTAAGCCATCCAGTTTGTGGTAATTTACTGCAGCACCACAGGAAACAAATACACTACTAAAGAACTAAAAGAGAAGAGAAATATCTGAAAAAGTAATGTCTCATATGACAATGACTGGCCTGAAGTAGAGGTTTAGTAAATGTCTCTTAAAAGGATGGATGAATGGATAGCTCACTGCATGAACTGATGTCAGGAATATTTAATATGAATTCAGTGAATTTCATTCACCGAATTTTTTATTCACTAACTTTGCAATTAGTTAAAAAATATGATCACTAATACCTCATAGATGTGAAGACAAAATATTTCATGGGGAAAAAAGCAGAAAACAAAAAATTAAATGGCAGATTTAAGACCCTAAATATCAATAGTTACATTAAAGTTAAAAATCTAACTACATCAATTAAAAGACAGGGACTGGCAGAGTGGATTAAAGAATATTACTCAACTGAATGCAGCCATAAGAAACTAATTTCAAATACAACAGTATCAGCAGGTTGAAAGTAAAGGACAGAAAATGATATATCACAGAAATACAAATCAAAAGAAAGCACCTGTGACCATATTAATGTCAGATAAAGTGGACCTCATTGTAAAGAAAATCACCAGAGACAGACAAGGACATTATATAATGATAAAAGAGGAAGTCCACCGAGAAGACATAGCAATTCTGAATGTGTATACACCAAATACAACTGCAAAAAACAAAAACAAAAAAAACCTGACAGTACTAAAAGGAGAAGTTGTCTAGACAAATACACAGGTAGGTGGAGACTTCCACACCCCTCTCTCAACAACGGATGGAAGTAGACAGAAAATCAAGGATAGAGAACTCAACAACACCATCAACCAATAATATCTAATTAACATTTATAGAATACTCCATCCAACAACAGTAGAATACACATTCTTCTCAAGTTCCCAAAGAATATATACCATGAAAAACAACATCCTGGGCCATAAAAAAGTCCTCAACAAATCATACAAAGAGTTTTCTCTGACCACAGTGGAATCAAACTAGCAATCAATAATAAAAAGATAACAGAAAGCTCTCTAAATTCTTGGAAATGAAATAACATACTTTTACATAATAAATGGGTCAAAGAGGAAAAAATTTTAAAATACATTGAATTGAGTGAAAATGAAACACAAAATTATAAAACTTTCTGGAACACAGCTGAAGCATTTCAGAGAGAGAAATTTATAACAATAAATGCATACATTTATGAAAGGGAAGAGGAAAAAATCTCAAATCATTAATTTAACTTTCCACCTCGAGAGCTAGAAGAACAAATTAGTCACAATGCAAGCAGAGGAAGGAGATAATAAAGAGCAGAAATTAATGAAATAAAAACAGAAAACGATAGAAAAAAATAAATGAAACAAACACCCGGTTGTTTTAAAGGATCAATAAAATTGACTAACTTTTAGCAAGACTGACAGAGTAAAAATGAGAGAAGACACAAATTACCAATATCAGGATTGAAACAGGAGATATCACTATAGCCCCTGCAGACATCGAAAGGATAATAAGAGAATGCTGTGAATAATTCTACACACATAAAATTGAAAACGTAGACAAAATGGACCAATTCCTCAAAAAACACAAACTGCCACAACTCACCCTCTACGAAATACATCATTTGAAAAATCCTACAATTATTAAGGAAACTGAATTCATATTTTAAAACTCCTGAAAAAAATCTCAAGGCCCAGATAGTTTCACTGAAGAATTCTACCAAACATGTAACAAAGAGTTAACAGCATGCTACACAATCTCTTCCAGAAAACAGAAGAGAACACTTCCTAAATCACTTATGAAGCTATTATTACACGAACAACAAAACCTGGAAAGATTGTAAAATATACATATATATGTACATAGTAAAAAAAAAAATCTATATATACACATATATACATGCACATATACATGTGTATATGTGTGTATATACACAAACAACACACACACAACAATATCCCTCATGAATATATATGCAAAAATTCTTAACAGGGAAAATGCTTAAGCATAAAAAATGCTTAACAGGCAGTCCAGTGGTTAGAACTTCACGCTTCCACTGCAGGGAGCGCAGGTTCAATTCACGGTCAGGGAACTAAGATCCCACAAGCCACGTGGCCAAAAATAAATAAATAAATGTTCAATATCAAGGAAAAAAAAAACACAATCAAAAAATGGGCAGAAGACCTAAATAGACATTTCTCCAAAGAAGATATACAGATTGCCAACAGACACATGAAAGAATGCTCAACATCTGTAATCATTAGAGAAACGCAAATCAAAACTACAATGAGGTATCATCTCACACTGGTCAGAATGGCCATCATCAAAAAATCTAGAAACAATAAATGCTGGAGAGGGTGTGGAGAAAAGGGAACCCTCTTGCACTGTTAGTGGGAATGTAAACTGATACAGCCACTATGGAGAACAGTATGGAGGTTCCTTAAAAAACTAAAAAAGAACTACCATACGACCCAGCAATTCCACTACTGGGCATATACCCTGAGAAAACCATAATTCAAAAAGAGTCATGTACCACAACGTTCACTGCAGCTCTATTTACAATAGCCAGGACATGGAAGCAACCTAAGTGTCCATCATCGGATGAATGGATAAAGAAGATGTGGAACATATATACAATGGAATATTACTCAGCCATAAAAAGAAATGAAATTGAGTTATTTGTAGTGAGGTGGATGGACCTAGAGTCCTGTCATATAGAGTGAAGTAAGTCAGAAAGAGATAGACAAATACCATATGCTAACACATATATATGGAATCTAAAGAAAAAAAAATGGTTATGAAGAACCTAGGGGCAGGACAGGAATAAAAACGCAGACATAGAGAATGGACTTGAGGACACGGGGAGGGGGAAGGGTAAGCTGAGACGAAGTGAGAGAGTGGCATGGACTTATATATACTACCAAATGTAAAACAGATAGCTAGTGGGAAGCAGCCACATAGCACAGGGAGATCAGCTTGGTGCTTTGTGACCACCTAGAGGGGTGGGATAGGGAGGGTGGGAGGGAGATGCAAGAGGGAGGAGTATGGGGATATATGTATATGTATAGCTGATTCACTTTGTTATACAGCAGAAATTAACACACCACTGTAAAGCAATTATACTCCAATAAAGATGTTAAAAAAAAAAAATGGGCAGAAGACCTAAATAGACATTTCTCTAAAGAAGACATACAGATGGCCAAAAAGGCACATGAAAAGATGCTCAACATCACTAATTATTAGAAAAATGCAAATCAAAACTACAATGAGGTATCACCTCACACCAGTTAGAAGGGGCATCATCAGAAAATCTACAAACGACAAATGCTGGAGAGGGTGTGGAGAAAAGGGAACCCTCTTGCACTGTTGGTGGAAATGTAAATTGATACAGCCACTATGGAGAACAGTATGGAGGTTCCTCAAAAAACTAAAAATCGAATTACCATATGACCCAGCAATCCCACTACTGGGCATATACCCAGAGAAAACCATAATTCAAAAAGACACATGCGCTCCAATGTTCACTGCAGCACTATTTATAACAGCCAGGTCATGGAAGCAACCTAAATGTCCATCAACAGACAAATGGATAAAGAAGATATGGTACATATATACAATGGAATATTACTCAGCCATAAGAAGGAATGAAATTTGGTCCTTTGTAGAGATTTGGATGGACCTACTCTGTCACACAGAGTGAAGTAAGTCAGAAAGAGAAAAACAAATATCATATATTAACGCATATATGTGAATTCTAGAAAAATGGTGCAGATGAATTGGTTTGCAAGGCAGAAACAGACACAGATGTAAAGAACAAACCTATGGACACCAAGGGCAGAAGCGGGGGGTGGGATGAATTGGGAGTTGGGACTGACATGTATACACTAATATGTATAAAATAAATAACTAATGAGAACCTGCCATATAGCACAGGGAACTCCACTTCACTGTACAGTAGAAACACAATATTGTAAAACAACTATACCCCAATAAAAAATTAATTAATTTTTTAAAAAAGAACTGTTTTCCCAGTCTCTGCATGTATGGAGGATGGAAGCCCGGCTGTGTGCGGCAAGGAGCGGCCCTGGGAGGCTTCAAAAAAAAAAAAATCCTTAACAGAATATTAGCAAATAAAATATAGTAATACGTTAAAGGAAGAATTATACACCATGATCAAATGAGATTTACTCCAGGGATGCAAGGCTAGTTCAATACTCAAAATCAGTGTAATCCATCATATTACCAGGTTAAAGAAGAAAAATATCACATGATCATATCAATGCAGAAAAACATTTGACAAAATTCAACACATGAACACTGGAATTACAAATACAATATCATTTACAATCACTCAAAAAACGAAATACTAACAAAATTACAGGACTCATATGCTGAAAACACAATGTTAATGAAAGAAATCAAAGGAGACATAATTAATTAGAAAAACCTACTAGGCTCATTGATTGGGAAATTCAGCATAATAAAGATGTCAATTCTCCCAAATTGGTGTACAGGTTTAACACAATTCCTGTCAAAATCCCAACAAGATTTTGGGGAGGTAGACAATATTTTTCTAAAATTTATATGGAAAAGCAACAAAACTAGAATAGGTGAAACAATTTTTAAAAAGAAGAATAAAGTGGGAAGAATTTATCTACTCAATTTTAAGACTTATTATATAGCTACATTAACCAAGACTGCATGGTACTGGCAGAGAGATAGACACATAAATCTATGCCACAGAAGAGAGAACCCAGAAATAGACCTCCACAAATATGTATACTCCACAAGCATGCACAGCTGATTTTTGACAGAGGTTCAAAAGCAATTCAGTGGAGCAAAGACAGCCTTTTCAGCAAGTGGTGCTAGAGCAACAGGACACCCATAGGCAAAAAAAAACCTCCAAAAAAAAAAAACCAAAACCAAAAAAACCCTTGACCTAATTCTCACGTTAACTCAAAATGATTCTATAAAATGTAAAACTATATAATTTTTTAAAAACATAGGAGAAAATCTAAATCTAGGGTTAGGCAAAGAGTTCTTAAACTTGACACCAAAAGCAGGATCAATAAAAGGAAAAACTGATAAATTGGACTTCATCAAAATTAAAAACTTTTGCACTGTGAAAGACTTTGTTAAGAGGATGAAAAGACAAGCAAGCCATAGAGGAGGAGAAATATTTGCAAACTACATGTCTAACAAAGGTGAAGTATCTAGAATATAAAAAAAAAACTCTCAAACTCAGCAGTAAAAAAGCACACAATCCAATTAGAAAATGGGCAAAAGGAATGAAGAGACTTTTTATTGACTGTAAATAAGCACACGAAAAAGATGTTTAACATTGTTAACTATAAGGTAAATATAAAGTCAAACCACAGTGAAATATCACTATATACTTATCAGGATAAAAAATGAAACAAAAAATAATTCCACCACCAAATGCAAAGAAACTAAATCACTCATTCATCGATGGTGGAAATGCAAACTGGTACAGCCACTCTAGAAAAACGTCGGCAATTTCTTAGAAAACTAAACATGCAACCAGCAATTGTACTCTTGGGCATTTATCCCAAAGAAATGAAAACTTACGTTCACACAAAAACCTGTGGATGAATGTTTAGAGCAGCTTTATTTGAACCAAAAACTGTAAACAACCTATAAGTCCTTAAATGGGTGAATGGTTAAACAAACTGCAGTCCATACATACCACAGAATGCTACCCAGCAATGAAGAGGAACAAAATATTGACAGATGCAACAACCTGATGAATCTCTAGAGAATTATGCTGAGTGAAACATTAGCCAACCCCAAAAGGTTACATACTGTATGATTCCATTTATATAACATTCTTGAAATGACAAAATTATACAAATGGAAAACAGATTAAGTGATTTCCAGAGGATGGGTGTGGGGCAGGAGGGAAAAAGACATGACTACTTAAGTTTAACATGAGGGATCCTGGGGTGATGGAAAGCCTACCTATCTTGATTGTATCAATGTCCATATTCTGGTTATGTATCATATTATAGTTTTTTAAATGTTATTATAGGAGTGTTGGGCTGCACCCCACAGGCCCACAAGCCTTGTAGTTGCCCAGCCTCAAGACAGAAGAAAAGCCAGAGACAGCGACAGAGACATCAATGATTTACTGGATAAGGGATCTTACACATCCGAAACAAACGGTCATGGAGCAACACCCCACCACATACAGCAGATGGCAGGCAGGGCATGGCAGCAATCTTCGCTACTCCGGGGAGAAGGAGGGTACCAGTTATAGGGGAAATTGATGTCAGGTTGGCTCATCAGTTACCAAGGAAACCAGCAGCTGGGGCAAGTCCCTCACAGCCCCTCAGGTTAACTACCATCACAAGGGCAGATGTTTCCCTTTATTAAAACTAGGGGGTGGAGCCATTCTGGCTTAAGGATTAGAACAATCACAGCTGGGGCAGGGGGAAGCAGGGTCATGTGAGTAGGGTGTAGGTGAAGCAGGGACTGGTTGGGCGGGGGATGTACAAAGAGCAAGAGAACAGCCATGTGGCCTGGCCTGACCATACGAGGGGGAAACTGGATAAAGGGTACATGGCTATCTCTGTATTATTTCTTACAACTGTCTAGAAATCTATAATTATCTCCAAATAAAAAGTTTATTTTTTAAAGATCAATGTGACAAAATTTTTTTAAAACACATATGAACATATCAATAGATGCAGAAATCTGACAAATCCAACATTCATTCATGATTTAAAACTATCAACAAACTAGAAATAGAGGGGAACTTCTTCAACAAGATAAAGGGCATCTATGAAAAACTTACAGCTAACATCATACTTAAACGTGAAAGAGTGAATGCTTTCTCCCTAATCACGAACAAGGCAAGAACGTTCACCATTACTATTTCTACTCAACATTGTGTTAAAGGTTTGAGCCAGTGTAATAGGCAATAAAAAGAAACAAAAGACTTACAGATTGGAAAGGAATAGGTTAAACTGTAATGTACAAAATAGCTAGTAGAACTGATAAGTCAGTGTGGCAGGATACAAGGACAATATATAAGTCAATTGTATTTCTATATACTAGAAAAAAATCATAAATAGTGATTTAAAAAGCAATCTAGTTTAGATTAACATAAGATTATGAAATACGTTTGGAAAATTTGGTAAAAGATGTGCAAGATCTGTAGACCAAAAACTACAAAACGTGTTGAGAAAAATAAAAAAGACCTAAATATATGGAGAGAGATTTAGCACTCGAGGATGAAAGACTCAACACTGTAAAGAATACTGTACTCCCAAACTGAAGTACAGACTCAACATGATCCCAATTTAAATCCCAATAGGCTTTTTGTAGAAATGAACGAGTTTACTCTAAAATTTGTATGGAAATGCAAAGGAACTAGAAAAGCGGAAACAAATTTGAAAAATGATGAAGTTGCAGGGCTAATACAACCTGATTTCAAGACTTATTATAGAGTTACAATAAACAAGATAGTGTGGCAGTGGCACAAGACAGACATATAGATCAATGGAAAAGGACGGAGAGAGTGGAGGGTGCAGAAACAGACCCAAACATAAATGGGCAATTGATTTTTGACAAAAGTGACAAGACAATTCAATGAAGAAATGATCATCTTTTCAACAAATGGTACTGGAACAAACGGAAAGCCATATGCAAAACACAATGAATCTTTCCCCAACCTGAACCAACAGACAAAAATTAACTCAAAATGAATCACGGGCCTGAATGTAAGAGCCAACACTATAAAACTTCTAGAGGAAAACTTAGCAGAAATTCTTAGTGGCCTTGATTTATATCAAAAAAGATATAAATTCTAACCAAAAAAAGTCAAAAATGAATTTAATCAAAATTAAAAACATTTGTTTTTCAAAGGCACTGTTACAGAAACAAAAAGGCAAGCCATACCCAAGACATATATCCAACAAACAATTTGCATCTAGAATACATAAAGAACTCAAATTAAATAATAATAACATCCAATATAAAATGGACAAAAGATTTCAAAACTTCATCAAAGAAAAATAGACAAATGGCAAATAAACATATGAAAAAGATGCTCAACAAAATTCATCATTAGGTAAATTCAAATTTTAATGACAATAAGATACCACTACACATCCACTAGAATGACTAAAATTTATAAAGATTGAACACACCAAATGTAGGCAAGGATGAGGCACTCTCACACACCACTGGTGGAAATGTAAAATGGTACAACCATTTTGGGAAGGTTTGACAATTTCTTAAAAGGTACACATACACCTACCAAACAACCCGGACATTCCACTCACAGATATTTACCCAAGAGAAATGAAAGAATATGTACACAGAAACACCTCAACACGATATTCATCATAGCTTTGCTTGTAATAGACAAAAATTGGAAATGTCCCAAATGTTCACTAACAGGTGGACAGATAACCAAACTGTGATATAGTATACAGTGCAATATAGTGCTAGTAGTATACAGTGGAATACTACTAGCGGTAAAAAGGAATGAACTACTGATATGCATGACAACATGGGTGAATTTCAAAATAATTATGCTAATAAAAGAAGCCATACTAGGGCTTCCCTGGTGGTGCGGTGGTTGGGAGTCCGCCTGCCAATGCAGAGGACACGGGTTAGGCATCCTATTTTGAACAGTACAAAAGAAAAGGGAGGGGGGGGACTCTATTGGAATTAGAAAAGGTATCCTGAACCACACCTCCTTATAAGGGTTATGAAACGAATTTCACATAAATATGAGACATATACAAGGTCCATGATCAAATTCCATATAGTTATTTTTTTAAAAAAAGAGACTAAGGACTGAACTAATATTCTTAAAGATAATGAAAGACAGACAAGCCCACAAAATAGCTAATTATAACACACTATTTTTCCACAAGCAAAGGAAAAAAAATTAAGAAAATGTATAAGATTGGGCTTCCCTGGTGGCGCAGTGGTTGGGAGTCCGCCTGCCGATGCAGGGGACACGGGTTTGTGCCCCAGTCCGGGAAGATCCCACATGCCGTGGAGCGGCTGGGCCTGTGAGCCACGGTCACTGAGCCTGCGCACGTCCGGAGCCTGTGCTCCGCAACGGGAGAGGCCACAACAGTGAGAGGCCCACATACCGCAAAAAAAAAAAAAAAGAAAGAAAAGAAAATGTATAAGACATAGGAAAAAACCACATGAATCATAATTATGAAAGCTCAGAAATAAGGTGACAAAACTCAAGAATTGAAAGAAAATATCTTGAAAAGATTAAACTATAGAGAACACAAGGGTGAATAAATAAAATAGATAATGCCTTAAGAAAAATAAAAGGTGAAGAGAATAAAAATTGTAAATTAAACAAGAATAAAAAGATTTGAGAGAAAGTGATATATAAGACAGGCAAAGAAAGTCCAACATACTTTTAACAGGAGTCCCTAAAGAAGCAACCAAAGCAAGGGAACCATCCAAAAAAATTACTTGAAATGAAAAAAGATTCAAAAGGGCACACTGCGTACCTGAGAAAATCGATCCAGCATAACTAACACTGAAATATATTAAAGGGCTTTTAAAAAAATCCTTCGGGCATCCAAGAAAATGAGCAAGTTACTTAGTAATAGAAAAAAATACATGGACTGTCATTAGACTTTGACAGCTATAAGATGTTAGAAAAGCAAATAATAGTCTATTGGTGGCACTGCTTACTATAAAAAGGACATGAAAAAATATAAAAAGAAAGTACAGCTAAATTGTAATCACCATAATCTCTATCAAACATAAAATCTAAACTTAATTTCTATAATCAATATATGTCTGGCCCTTTTCCCACCAAGGGAGAAAAATACATACATTTGGGTATTCTGTTAAGTATCACTGCTTAGAAGGGAAAGCAACTGAGTTAGCTAGTGGTCCTCGGCCGAGAGTGAGCCCCCCCTTCCCGAGGGCACATATGACAATGTCTGGAGACATTTTTGATCATCACAACTTGGGAGATGCTACTATAATCCAGTAGGTAGGATCAAGGGATGCTGCTAAAACATTCCACAACACACAGAACAGCTACCCACATCAAAGAACGCCAATGTCTCAACCACAAAAAATGTCTAAGAAACCCTAGTTTACACAAAGTAACAATTAGTTGGACCATATGAAATTGCCAACATTAGATAATTATTGACCTACAACAACAGTAATTTCATATTTTCAATCTATGCATTAAGCTTAGCAGAAATATACTGTCAGGGCCTTCAAGGAAATGTATACAGGTTGGTAACCACAATATGCTAGAGCAGTGGTTTCCAAACTTCAGCATGTATCAGAATCACCCTGCAGCACTTGTTAAAACTGGGTCTCGGGTCTCCCCTGGTGGCGCAGTGGTTGAGGGTCCGCCTGCCAATGCAGGCGACACGAGTTCGTGCCCCAGTCCGGGAAGATCCCACATGCCACGGAGCGGCTGGGCCCGTGAGCCATGGCCGCCGAGCCTGCGCGTCCGGAGCCTGCGCGTCCGGAGCCTGTGCTCCGCAACGGGAGAGGCCACAACAGTGAGAGGCCCGCGTACCGCAAAAACAAAAAAACAAACAAACAAAAAAACTGGGTCTCACCCCCAGAGATTCTGGGACAGTAGGTCTTGGTGAGGCCTGAGAACTTGATTTCTAACATGTTCGCAGGTAATGCTGATGCTGATGGAGATAATACTCTGAGAGCTGCCATGACAAGAAGAGGGGTCAAATGAAAGAAAGAGGAAACTTCATAGTCTCCTTTTTTAGACTACACGTGTGAAATCAGCCAAGCGCACAGAAGCAGTTTGCCCAAATGAAGCACAGAGTCCATGTGACCTGAATGCATGTATGCACTACTTCTGTCTACAGTTCTGTCTACAGTTCACAAAAACAATGTTAAAAGTGATGTGGCGAAGAACAGGTAGCAGAGATAGAATAACAGGTAGTCTACTTAAATGCACATTAGAAGAAAGTTTGAGGAGGAGTTGGGAAAGGCTAACAGACTTGGAGAGGAGTAAACTTGGGTGAACATGAAAGTGGGGTACTGAGCCCCCCATGCCCGGGAATTTCTCAGGTGCTGTGGACCTGCTGTTACCTCCTGCTGACTTTGGTCAAAGGTAGTATAAATAAGCCAAATATGTGTGGATCTATGCTACCATCACCGAATGGAAGGGACCCAGAAATAATTAGCATAAGTTTAAGTCAACAATATAAAATTAAGTTTATTGCTACGTGATATGGTGTATGTAATTTTTAAATAAATGTTTGATCAATGTTAAACTTTCTTTCTTTTTTTTTTTTTTTTAAACAAAATAAGCTTCCTACACTTCAAAGCCTACAACTTTCAACTGAAAGGCACAAGGAACAATCCTCCTGGCTACAATATGAGCTGCTCCTTTTTGCCCCAACTCTGCTATTCTTCGGGGCATGTTCCTTTTCTAGGATACTCAGAAACAAAAAGGACACAAGCCCACTCAGCAAACCATTCCTCTAAAACTAAAAAGAACTGGGTTAATCATCTAATCTGTACACTAGTGGCTAAAAGGGAAAGACAGGGGAAAAAAAAGACTACTGAAATAAATGAATTTAGGACAGCTATCTCTTAAATTAATGTTACTAATTATTTTATTCCCACTGGGGGATGCACCTATTTTAAAGAGCCATTTATAGTAATATCTTAAACCAATGAAAAACAAGTCAATCCACTCAAGCATTTTTTGCTAAAATAAAAGGTTTCACAGTCTTCGTTGTCATCCCAGGCCTGCCACTGTCATGGGCAACTTCATTCAGCTGAATGAGGAACAGCTAGTTTTCGGCCCCCTCTAATTCAAGGATGTCTGGCCCAAAGTTTACATTCCGCGATGCTTAGCATGGTATCTAGCACACAGTAAGGGCTCCATAAATACCTGTTGATTTAAATTGAGTCTGTCTCCACATCAGCAACCATTGTCAAAGGCTGGATCATATCATTATCTAGAAATGCTCCACCTGTATAATCTCAAACTCTGTGATCTCCTTTGCTGCTCATAAACTCTTAACTATTTTTCTGTTGCTAAACCCATTTTTTACCCTCATCACATTTCTAATCCCTTCAATTCCTTCTTATTCTCCAGTTTCTAATATTCATCCTAGTTTCACTTTCTTCCTTGGCAGCCTGAACCTATTACTTCAATTACACCCTCACCAATAAACTTACTTCTTCAGTTCTCCTCCTCCTAATTACAACAATAAAAATAGTATCTAATATACTATATGCTAGGCCTTATGCTAATAAACACCTTCCTTACAGTATTAGATACTATTACTAGCTCCATTTTATAGATGAGGAAATTAGGGCTTAGAAAGTTGAAGGTACTTGCCCAACATTACCCAGCCTGGACAACTCCAAAACCCATGCGCTGACCATTACATATACCACCACTCTTCCAACCTGTTCACCCAGCTAATACCAAACTCATCCATCTGCTTTTCCATCCCACTCCTGCTCCCAAGCCATGCAGCACTACTAGAGAGAACTGCGTAATAATGCTGCTTTTAAAAACATACAATTTCAAAAAACAAAAAAGCCTGTCCTCAATGATACTGGAGGCAAACAAAATGATAACTAATTTGTGGGAGATCAAGAAAAGGAGTAAAAATTCTTAGTATATTATATTTGCTTAAAGCACTTTCAGAAGCATTATCTTGGGTCTCTAAAAATGAGGCTATCTGTGCTAGTTTATGAAACCCATGCCCTCGCCCACAAAGAATAAGCTGCATGTTACAACAGACCTAGATACTGACAATACTGTCTTTCTCTATTCTTATACCTTGTTTCCACCTTCTGAGGTCAAAATCTAAAGAGCAAGACAGATTCACATGCTAAAAATTCTAACTGTAGAGCAAAGAGTCCTATCCTCTTTTCACAGCTAGACCACCCTCACGGTTTACTGAATCCTAAACCAATTAGAAAAGGAAGAGGGGAAGGAGCAGATGCTACCCAAAGGTGACAACGTCACACAGTCACCACAGGAGAAATTAACTGGAGAACTCTAGCTCTGCTAACTGTTCAACTATGTGTGGGCTCCTAAATGATCTGTATACACAGAGCCTGTGATCCTAATCCTAGCGGCTCTCATTTCAAATTCCAAAATACAACACAAACTGCTGATACTATGTTTGAATTTGTAACAATGAAGCAGATGTCACACAGGCCTTGCTTTGAGTTCCCAATGAAAACTAAACTTTACATAGTTGATATTTAATTATTTCTTTACTCAAAATAAATTAAACATTTTAATAAACAGAAGAAAATTAATTAAATGATTAGCCTAGAGAATTAAACTTCCAAGAAAGACAAAACCTCCTTTTAAGACAAAGATGACTCAAGAATTTAAAGCAGAAGATACCAAATACCAATCCATAACATCAAGAATTTTTCAAATGTGGTGTATTTTCACGTTACTACTATAAAACTGAGTCCTTAATAATGTTAAATCTTCAAAACATCACCTTAAAAAGTTTACGTAGTTAGAGACCCATTCAACTCTACTTACAGTCATCATGCTTAGAATCATAGAGAAACAAATTATATTTTTAATAGCACTGAAGGAAGGTAAAAGAAAACAAACATTTAGACTCACACTGACTTCTCCAAGTATCTCCATAAAGCTCAGATCTGGAGACTGGCTCAAGACGGCGGAGTAGACGGACACGCGCTCACTCCCTCTTGTGAGAGCCCTGGAATCACAACTAACTGCTGAACAATCATCAACAGGAAGACACTGGAGATCACCAAAAAAGACACCCCACTTCCAAAGACAAGGGAGAAGCCGCAATGACATGGTAGGAGGGGCGCAAACACAATAAAATCAAATCCCGTTAACTACCGGGCCGGGGGGGGGGGGGGATGACTCACAAACTGGAGAACAATTATACCACAGAGGTCCACCCACTGGAGTGAAGGTTCTGAGCCCCACGTCAGGCTTCCCAACCTGGGGATCCAGTAACAGAAGGAGGAATTCCCCGACAATCAGACTTTGAAGGCTAGTGGAATTTGATTGCAGGACTTCTACAGGACTTGGGGAAACAGAAGTACCCTTGTGTCCATTCTTGAATGGCACACACAGGGTAGTGAGCACATCGGGACACCGGGAAAAGGAGCAGTGACCCCATAGGAGAATGAACCAGCCCTGCCTGCTGGTGTTGGAGGGTCTCCTGCAGAGGCAGGGGGTGGCTTTGGCTCACCAACGGACAAGGACACTGGCAGCAGAAGTTCTGAGAAGTACTCCTTGGTGTGAACCCTCCCAGAGTCCACCATTAGCCCCACCAAAGAGCCGGGTATGCTCCAGTGCTGGGTCCCTTCAGGCCAAACAACCAACAGGGAGGGAACCAAGCCCCACCCATCAGCAGACAAGCAGATTAAAATTTTACTGAGCTCTGCCCACCAGAGCAAAACCCAGCTCTACCCACCACCAGTCCCTCCCATCAGGAAGCCCGCACAAGCCTCTTACATAGCCTCATCCACCAGAGGGCAGACAGCAGAAACAAGAAGAACTGCAATCCTGCAGCCTGTGGAACGAAAACCACATCACAGAAAGATAGACAAAATGAAAAGGCACAGGACTATGTACCAGATGAAGGAACAAGACAAAAGCCCAGAAAAACAACTAAATGGAGTGGAGATAGGCAACCTTCCAGAAAAAGAATTCAGAATTAAGGATAGTGAAGATGATCCAGGACCTTGGGAAAAAAATGGAGGCAAAGATCGAGAGATGCGAGAAATGTTTAACAAAGACCTAGAAGAATTAAAGAACAAACACCTCAAAGAACTGAAGAACAAACAAACAGAGATGAACAATACAATAACTGAATAAAAATACACTAGAAGGGAATCAATAGCAGAATAACTAAGGTAGAAGAACGGATAAGTGACCTGGAAGACAGAATGATGGAATTCATTGCCGTGGAACAGAAAAAAGAAAAAAGAATGAAAAGAAATGAAGACAGCCTAAGAAACCTCTGGGACAACATTAAACACACCAACATTCTCATTATAGGGGTCCTAGAAGGAGAAGAGAGACAGAAAGGAACCAAGAAGATATTTGAAGAGATTATAATAGAAAACTTCCCAAACATGGAAAAGGAAACAGCCACCCAAGTCCAGGAAGCGCAGAGAGCCCCAGGCAGGATAAACCCAAGTAGAAATACGCCAAGACACATAGTAATCAAATTAACAAAAACTAAAGACAAAGAAAAATTATTAAAAGTAACAAGGGAAAAATGACAAATAACATACCAGGGAACTCCCATAAGGTTAATAGATGACTTCTAAGCAGAAACTCTACAAGCCAGAAGGGAGTGGCATGATATATTTAATGTGATGAAAGGGAAGAAACTACAACCAAGATTACTCTACTCGGCAAGGATCGCATTCAGGTTCAACAGAGAAATCTAAAGCTTTACAGGCAAGCAAAAGCAAAAGAATTCAGCACCACCAAACCAGCTCTACAACAAATGCTAAAGGAACTTTTCTAAGTGGGAAACACAACAGAAGAAAAAGACCCACAAAAACAAACACAAAACAATTAAGAAAATGGTAGTAGGAACATACATGTCGATAATTACCTTAAATGTAAATGGATTAAACGTTTCAACCAAAAGACATAGACTCGCTGAATGGATACAAAAACAAGACCCATATATATGCTGTCTACAACAGACCCACTTCAGACCCAGGGACACATACACACTGAAAGTGAGGGGATGGAAAAAGATATTCCATGCAAATGGAAATCACAAGACAGCTGGAGTAGCAACACTCATATCAGATAAAATAGACTTTAAAATAAAGAATGTTATAAGAGACAAGGATAAAATAGACTTTAAAATAAAGAATGTTCAAAGAGACAAGGAAGCATACTACATAATTATCAAGGGATCAATCCAAGAAGAAGATATAACAATTATAAATATATATGCACCCAACAAAGGAGCACCTCAGTACATAAGGCAAATGCTAACAGCTATAAAAGAGGAAATCGACAGTAACACAGTAATAGTGGGGGACTTTAACACCTCACTTACACCAATGGACAGATCATCCAGACAGAAAATTAATAGGGAAACACAAGCTTTAAATGACACAATAGACCAGATAGATTTAATTGATATTTATAGGACATTCCATCCAAAAACAGCAGATTACACTTTCTTCTCAAGTGCACATGGAACATTTTCCAGGATAGAACCCACCTTGGTCACAAAGCAAGCCTCAGTAAATTCAAGAAAATTGAAATCATATCAAGCATCTTTTGCGACCACAAGGCTATGAGATTAGAAATCAATTACAGGGAAAATAAATGTAAAAAACACAAACACATGGAGGCTAAACAATATGCAACTAAATAACCAAGAGATCACTGAAGAAATCAAAGAGGAAATCAAAAAATACCTAGAGACAAATTACAACGAAAACACGACAATCCAAAACTAATGGGATGCAGCAAAAGCAGTTCTAAGAGGGAAGTTTATAGCAATACAAGCCTACCTCAAGAAACAACAAACATCTCAAATAAACAATCTAACCTTACATCCTAATGAACTAGAGAAAGAAGACCAAACAAAACCCAAAGTTACTAGAAGGAAAGAAATCATAAATATCAGAACAGAATTAAATGAAATAGAAACAAAGAAAACAATAGCAAAGATCAATAAAACTAAAAGCTGGTTCTTTGAGAAGATAAACAAAATTGATAAGCCTTCAGCCACACTCATCAAGAAAAAGAGGGAGAAGACTCAAATCAATAAGACTAGAAATGAAAAAGGAAAAGTTACAATGGACACCACAGAAATACAAAGCATGCTAAGAGACTACTACAAGCAACTCTATGCCAATAAAATGGACAACCTGGAAGAAATGGACAAATTCTTAGAAAGGTATAAGCTTCCAAGACTGAACCAGGAAGAAATAGAAAATATGAACAGACCAATCACAAGTAATGAAACTGAAACTGTGATTATTCTTCCAACAAACATAAGTCAGGACCAGATGGCTTCACAGGGGAATTCTATCAAACATTTAATGAAGAGCTAACACCCATCCTTAAAACTCTTCCAAAATACTGCAAAGGAAGGAACACTCCCAAACTCATTCAACGAGGTCACCATCACCCTGATACCAAAACCAGACAAAGATACTACTAAAAAAGAAAATTACAGACCAATGTCACTGAAGAATATAGATGCAAAAATCCTCAACAAAATACTAGCAAACAGAATCCAGCAACAAATTAAAAGGATCATACACCATGATCAAGTGGGATTTATCTCAGGAATGCAAGGATTCTTCAATATATGCAAATCAATCAATATGATATACTATATTAACAAACTGAAAAAGAAAAACCATATGTCATCTCAATAGATGCAGAAAAAGCTTTTGACAAAATTCAACACCCATTTATGATAAAAACTCTCCATAAAGTGGGCATAGAGGGAACCTACCTCAACATAATAAAGGCCATATACGACAAACCCACAGCAAACATCATTCTCAATGGTGAAAAACTGAAAGCATTTCCTCTAGGATCAGGAACAAGACAAGGATGTCCACTTTCGCCACTATTATTCAACACAGTTTTGGAAGTCCTAGTCACGGCAATCAGAGAAGAAAAAGAAATAAAAGGAATCCAAATTGGAAAAGAAGTAAAACTGTCACTGTTTGCAGATGACATGATACTCTACATAGAGAATTCTAAATATGCCACCAGAAAACTACTAGAGCTAATCAATGAATTTGGTAAAGTTGCAGGATACAAAATTAGCGCACAGAAATCTCTTGCATTCCTACACTAACAACGGAAGATTAGAAAGAGAAATTAAGGAAATAATCCCATTCACCATTGCAACAAAAAGAATAAAATACCTAGGAATAAACCTACCTAGGGAGACAAAAGACCTGTACTCAGAAAATTCTAAGACACTGATGAGAGAAATCAAAGAGGACACACACAGATGGAGAGATATACCACGTTCTTGGATTGGAAGAAATATTGTGAAAATGACTATACTACCCAAAGCAATCTTACAGATTCAATGTAATCCTTATCAAATTACCAATGGCATTTTTTACAGAACTAAAACAAAAAATTTTACAATTTGTATGGAAACACAAAAGACCCCGAACAGCCAAAGCAGCCTTGAAGGGAAAAAATGGAGCTGGAGGAATCAGACTCCCTGACTTCAGACTATACTACAAAGCTAAAGTAATCAAGACAATATGGTACTAGCACAAAACCAGAAATATAGATCAATGGAACGGGATAGAAAGCCCAAAGATAAACCCATGCAACTATGGTCAACTAATCTATAACAAAGGAGGCAAGGATATACAATGGAGAAAAGACAGTCCCTTCAGTAAGTGGTGCCAGGAAAACTGGACAGCTACATGTAAAAGAATGAAATTAGAACACTCCCTAACACCATACACAAAAATAAACTCAAAATGGATTAAAGACCTAAATGTAAGACCAAACACTATAGAACTCTGAGAGGAAAACATAGGAAGAACACTCTTTGACATAAATCACAGCAAGATCTTTTTTGATCCACCTCCTAGAATAATGGAAATAAAAACAAAAATAAACAAATTGGACCTAATGAAACTTAAAAGCTTTTGCACAGCAAAGGAAACTATAAACGAGACGAAAAGACAACCTCAGAATTGGAGAAAACATTTGCAAACGAATCAATGGACAAAGGATTAATCTTCAAAATATATAAACAGCTCATGTAGTTGAATATTAAAAAAACAAGCAACCCAATCCAAAATTGGGTAGAAGACCTAAATAGACATTTCTCCAAAGAAGACATACAGATGGCCAAGAAGCACATGAAAAGCTGCTCAACATCACTATTAGAGAAATACAAATCAAAACTACAATGAGGTATCACCTCACACCGGTTAGAAATAGGCATCATCAGAAAATCTACAAACAACAAATACTGGAGAGGGTGTGGAGAAAAGGGAACCCTCTTGCACCACTGTTGGGAATGTAAATTGATACAGCCGCTATGGAGAACAGTATGAAGGTTCCTTAAAAAACTAAAAATAGAATTACCATAAGACCCTGCAATCCCACTACCAGGCATACACCCAGAGAAAACCACAATTCAAAAAGACCATGCACTCCAATGTTCACTGCAGCACTATTTACAAGAGCCAGGTCTTGGAAGCAACCTAAATGCCCATCAACAGACAAATGGATAAAGAAGATGTGGTACATATATACAATGGAATATTACTCAGCCATAAGAAGGAATGAAATTGGGTCCTTTGTAGAGACGTGGATGGACCTAGACTGTCACACAGAATGAAGTAAGTCAGAAAGAGAAAAACAAATACCGTATATTAACGCATATATGTGGAATCTAGAAAAATGGTACAGATAAACCAGTTTGCAAGGCAGAAACAGACACAGATGTAGAGAACAAACGTATGGACACCAAGTGGGGGAAAGCGGGTGGGGGGCAGGGTGGGATGAACTGGGAAATTGGGATTGACATATATACACTAATATGTATAAAACAGATAACTAATAAGAACCTGCTGTATAAATAAATAAAATTCAGAAAAATAAAAAAATAAATTATCTAATAAAAAATCATTTTCCAAAAAAACCCAAAAAACCCCAACATTTAAAGGTCTATTGCCACACAAGATGCTTTACATACATTATCATGTTAATGTTGACAATACATATGCAGTATACTCATATCCTTAATTTAGAGTTGAGGAAACTGAGTCCCAGAAAAAAAAATGTGGCTTCCCAAAAGTATTCCAACTACTAAACATTAGAGCCAGGATTCCAACCTA
The DNA here is from genome assembly GCF_964374135.1 of Grampus griseus. Taxonomy (NCBI): domain Eukaryota; kingdom Metazoa; phylum Chordata; class Mammalia; order Artiodactyla; family Delphinidae; genus Grampus; species Grampus griseus. The sequence goes on from NC_139018.1 coordinate 10,465,766, forward strand.
TGATTTGTAAGTCCATACCCTAGGGCTACTAGACCACTAAGGGTCATCGTTCCATCTATCATAAGAAGTGGCTGAACTGTCAGCCTAAAAATGTCTCTAAGGTGATAATTTTGCAAGAGAAAAATGTGCACACAAATTATTTAGTAATATTCATGTTACAACAAATTCTTTTACTGAAATTTCCAGTATGCATCTTTTACCATCCCAATGTCATGCCAACGTAGCATACAGAAGTATCATGCACTGTCATGTCAACATAGCATACGGAAGTATCATGCATTGTGAAGAGGAGACAAACTACTCTTCTGACTAAAGCAGTGTCACCAGTAATAAAGAGAGCATTTCCTTTTGAATGGCTCTTCAACTTCACATATGAAAACTTGAGCTCATTTTTCCCCTCCCTCCTTTTACCAACAGAGGTACAAACAGCCCTCTGCTTCTCCATGGACACATCTTAGAACTACTCTAACCTTTCCTCTCTCCCTCACACCCCACGTCAAATCTCACAACGGTACGCAAGATGAGCATTATCCTCAAGTGTTCTGGGGTGGAATGAACTTATTAAGGAGCAAAGACACCTGCTGCATGAATAAATCTTTCCTTATTTTTGTTTTTGTATTGTTTATTTTGGGTTTTTTCCATATATTTCAATATTAACAGGATAATACTGCATGGTAACTTTGATATGTTTTTAATTTAGTATACATAGAAGAATAATAATTATTAAAATTTAGTTTCAATTATATATATATTAATTCCCGCACACAAACGTGTGTATATACTAGGTCACAATTTTAAATGTATTCCTTAAAGAATCATGGTAAAAAAAAATTGAAAATCATTGTTCTACATTATTTTGCAAAGAGTAAAAGGGAAGATTACTAATGGCTGCCCTAAATATATGAGCTCTAACAGGAGTATTGAAAGGTACGTAAAAAATGAGTTCAGGAATAACTACACAAACTTGGAAGATTCCTGGAAACACTGTAATATTTCCCATTATTCTTTTTAATCAGCTTATTTCCCCATTAACAAATGGTAGTAAAAACTCCATTAAAAAATATTTTTAAAAAATATATAGATATAGGACATAGCAAGGGAAAGGGGAGAGCTAAGAGGACTGGGTTTACATAGCAGCCAATCTAGTAAGCGGGGAGCCCAGGAGGAAAACAGAATAGTAACTGACAGCTATAAAAAAAAGAAAGAGAAAAAAAATCACCTGCAGAAAGAAAAACACCACCCTGTCACCTGCAGAAAGAAAAGATGATAAGCAGCTATCATAGGAAGGGAAGGAGACCAGATTACTTAACCTACAGAAGACAGGTGGACTGATATGTTCAATAATTCAGCAAGTATTTATTCAAGAGCTGCTGGGTACCAGGCACTGGTTCTGTAGTCTCCAGCACAACCTAATAATGCTTTATGCCTAGCCAGAGAATTTGTCAGATGACAAATATGGACTGAGTGCTTATTATATACTGGACACTGAGCTAAGCCCTGGCAGGGACATGGTGGTACAGACGGATACAAACCCTGCCCTGTTAGAGCTTCACAGTCAGAGAAGACACAAGTTAAAAAAAACAGCAAAAATCAACAGAATCATCCTAAGTGTACAAAGACCTATACAGGAACAGTACACGGTACTATCAAGAACATCACTTAGTTCAGAGGTAAAGGAGGCCTTCCCTAAAAAGTTGAGCCCTGAAAGATGAGTAGGAATCAGTGACAAGCGAGAGTAGAAGGAACAGTGTGTTCAAAGGTCCCAGGCTGAGGGGATTTATTCATCACTTCAGATAGACTTACTGAACATTCAGGATCTACCGGTCACTGTGCTCTGCAAGTAGAAAGACAACTATGAAAACAAAGGTCTCTGATTCTGTGTATCTGAGTGGCTTCTTGCAGAAATAAAATCAATAGGACTTGATACAAAACTAATTACTGAGAGAAAAAGAAAGCGTACAAGATTATTGCCAGGTTTCCCTCCAGTACAATTTAAAAGGATGGTCAGGCTTCAATAACAAATCGAGGCATACTCAGGTAAAAAGTGATGAATTCAGTTTGGGGCACACTGAGTTTGAAAAACCAGCAAGACATTCTGGTAGAGAGATGGTGGTGGCAGCACCCAGCAAGCAGCCCTGGCCCAAAGTCTGGGAGAAAAGCCCAAGGCTATAGCCACGTATTTGGAAATCACGTCAGGGAGATGCTAAGTCTAGGAGCGGAGAATATGACACAGAAAGCGAATCCCTAACACAATATGCATGGATCCTGTCTACTCATTTGACTGACATTACTGTAAATGTGGCACCAAATCAGAAGAAATGGAGTACAAACAAATCAATTACAAAATGTGAAAGCTCATTAGTCAACACCAAATCAACCTGTAAAAGCTGTGGGAAACAATGATTCCTTTTCTCTAATGCTAATGATATGATATAATGGAATGGTGGAGCTGAAGAGGGCCTTAGACATATAATTCACCCCCTTACACTATGACACTAAAGAAACCAACATCCACAGAGACTATGGAAGTTGTTCAAGGTTAACTAGCTAGCTCTTGCCGGGGTCAGGATACTACCTCCACAAAGCAAGAATCTGATTTAAATAAAACAACAAAATTAAGATCCCTCATGCATTCCTAAATAACTATTATTTTAATTTCACACAAATATTTTCTTCTTTAAAAGAAACAAAGCCAATTTTCTCCCTACTGTCCCTTACAGTAAAAGAACCATTTCAGACATTCCTATCATTCCTTTCAGCAATATATGAATTACCAGTCCTCCAGTTATAGTTATCTTGAAGAAAAATATCATCTAAGGAAATATAATTGCTACTTACACCGTTTGTAAGTCAATGAGTAAATATGGATCTATAGGAGTAAATAATGATGTATATATCCTACCTAAATTATAAATATATCTCAAGATTTTATGTTTAAATTTTTTAAATAAGTTTATTTATTATTTTATTTATTTATTTTTGGGTACATTGGATCTTTGTTGCTGTGGACGGGCTTTCTCTAGTTGCAGCGAGCGGGGACCAGTCTTTGTTGCAGTGTGCGGGCTTCTCTTGTTGTGGAACACAGGCTCTAGGCACGCAGGCCCAGTAGCTGTGGCTCGCGGGCTTAACTGCTCTGCGGCATGTGGGATCTCCCCAGATCAGGGCTCGCACCCATGTCCCCTGCATTGGCAGGTGGATTCTTAACCACTGCACCACTAGGGAAGCCCTATCTCAAGATATGTTGTCCAGACTAGGTCCACGTGCTTTTCGTATGGGAATCATGAAGAAACTAAGCAGTATAATGGACTTTTAAAATCATAATATGTAGTGACTTTTACTATGAAATAATGATTAAATAAAATAACAAGTCATTCTATTCCTATGTATATTCTGTTTACCTACACAAAACAAAAGGATTTAGAGCAGCACACATGTTTAAACATGCAAAATATTGAACACTTTAGTATTTTTTTAGAAAATACTAGTCAAAAGAATCAGAGCTGACTAGTATATCCTGAGTTTGGGGGGGGGGGCGGTTACCTAGAGAAAAGTAAATAATTTTGAAGGAGAAGAGAAATGTAAGTACTAACCACCTGAGGAAAGCTGATAACCAGGGTGAGCACGGAGTTAAGTTTACAGAGTCACAGAGCAAGGAGGAGTCTCGGCAGCGTGATTAGTACAGCTCCCTCGCTTCACCGACAGAATTCAGAGGAGCTAAATGATGCTCCCAAGGTCACACAGGTGGTTTGTGGCTGTGCTCTGTGTTTCTTAGCAACAGGGATTAAAAGCAAAACGCAAGTTACAAAGCTCTCACTGCTGAATAAAAAGAGACATAAAATTAGCCTAGAGACGGATTATATATATACTCCTGTATAATAAATTAGAGATTAGAGTTAACTAATAAAATATATGCCATTTTGGAACATTAAGAAATATTTTTCTGGAAGAAAAAAAAAAAAAGAAAGGAGGCCACATCTACTTACCCACCATTATACCGAAAGAAATGAGTAAAACGCTAGAATTTATGATCCTCCAGCAGGTTTCTGCTAATCCAATATTTGAAAACCATCTTGATGAAACAAGTGTTTTTTTAAACAATGTGTATCTCAGAAAACTACAGAAACCGTGTGAATGTTCCCACTTTGTTAAAAAAAAAAAAGATTTATTAATCTGCTTAAACAGCGACGAGGAACAGGAAAAACTGAGGATACTCCCAGGTTTTTAACCTGTGACATTAAGTAGATGTTGGTGCCATTTATCCTAGATAAGTAGACAACCCAAATTTGAGAAAAGATCTGAAGGAAGTGATAGAGCTAGCAATGCAATGCGGATATCGAGGAAAAAAACATTAAAAGCAGAAGGAACAGCAAGTGCGAAAGCCCTGAGGTAAATGTGTACTTGGTGTATTTAATGAATAGCAAGGATGGCTGGAGAACACACTAAGCGAAGAAGGGAATAGTAAGAAATGAAGTCAGAGCTGTAATGGGGAAAAAGGGGAGGTCATAGAAATCACAGCAAGTACGTGCTCAAACCATAATGGAACTAAATTAGAAATCAGTAACAAAAAGATATGCAGAAAATCTCCAAATATATGGAAATAAAACAACACACTTCTAAATGACTCATGAGTTTCATGAGTCAAAGAAGAAGTCTTGAGATAAATTTAAAAACTTTTTCAACTAAACAATAATGAAGATACAACATATCAAAATTTGTAGGATGCAGCTAAAGGGAAACTTATAGCATTAAAATGCATATATCAGAATAGAAGAACGATCTAAAAATCAATAACCTGAGCTTCCCTTTAAGAAACTAGAGAAAGAAGGGACTTCCCTGGTGGTGCAGTGGTTAAGAATCTGCCTGCCAGTGCAGGCGGCATAGGTTCAATCCCTGGTCCGGGAAGATCCCACATGCCACAGAGCAACTAAGCCCATGTGCCACAACTACTGAGCCTGCGCTCTGGAGCCCGCAAGCCACGACTACTGAGCCCACGTGCCACAACTACTGAAGCCCACGTGCCTAGAGCCAGTGCTCCACAACAGGAGAAGCCACCACAATAAGAAGTCCATGCACTGCAACGAAGAGTAGCCCCCTCTCGCGGAAACTAGAGAAAGCCCACACGCAGCAACGAAGACCCAATGCAGCCAAAATTAAATAAATAAATTTTTAAAAAACTAGAAAAAGAAAACTAAACGTAAAGCAAGCAGAAGGAAGGAAATAATAAATATTAGAATAAAAATCAGTGAAATTGAAAACAGGAAAACATTAAAAAATAATAATAATAAATAGAAGAAATAAATGACCCAAATACCCATACATCTATTTAATAAGTAGAATTTTTAGTTAAAAATCTTTCAAAAATAAAATTCCAGGCCCAGATGGTTTAATGGGTGAATTCTACCTAACATTTAGGGAAGAGATAATATCGATTCTAGACAATCTCTTCCAGAAAAATAGAAAACCACTCCCCAAGTCATCTCATGAGCATTCCCCTAAAACCAAAAACTAGGCACAGATATTACAATAAAACTGCAAACCAATATCTCTCATTAAAATAGATGCAAAAATCCTCAAAAACATAGTAGCAAATAGAGTCCAGAAACATATAAAAGACTCATACATCATGACCAAGTAGACTTCATCCCAAGGATGCAAGGCTGGTTCATCATTTGAAAACTGATCAGTGTAATTCACCATATTAAGGATTAAATGAGAAAAGCCATATATGATGTCAATAGATTCAGGAAAAAAACATTCAACAAGATTTAATATTCATTCATGATTTTAAAAAAACTGTCAGCAAATTAGGACTTGAGGAAACTTCCTTAACTTAATAGTATCCATAAGAAACCTACAGCCAACATCATACTTAATGACTTAATGATGAGAGACTGAACGCTTTCCCCCAAAGATCAGGAACAAGGCTGGGAGGTCCTCTCTCACCACTCAAACAGTGGAGGAATCTGGCAGATGCAACTTCAACTAAGTGATCAAGATTAACATCACCAGTGATAAGTCATGCTGATGTCATGTACCCCTGAAATGATGGGATGAGAGAGGCACGTCTCGTCTACGGCATTCTTCCCAAAAGCCCATAACTCCAATCTAACAGTGAGAAAAACATCAAGACAAACACAAGTTGAGGGACATTCGACAAAACACCTGACCAGTACTCTTTAAAACTATCAAGATCATGAAAAGCAAGGAAAGACTAAGAATGTGTCATAGCCCAGAGGAGATTAAGGAGATGGGATAACTAAATGCAATGTGATATCCTGGATTAGATTCTGAAACAGGAGAAAAAGGACATTAGTGAAAAAACTGGTGAAATTCAGAGTCTGGCACTTAGTAAACAGTGTTACACCAATGTTAATTTCTTACTTTTAACAAATATACCATGGTTATGTAAAACGTTAGCTTTAGGGGAAACTGGTAATAGGCATACCGTAACTCTAAACTATCTTTGAAACTTCTCTGGAAATCTAAAATAATTCCAAAATAAAAATTATTTTTTTAAGAAAAGTAAAAGGTCATTAAAAGATATACTGTGTAAACACTAACCAAAAGAAAGCTGGAGTGAGTATATCACTATCAGATAAAGTAGACTTCACACAAGGAATATTTCTAGGGATAAAAGCAAACATTATATAGCTACGAGGGGTTACTTCACCAAGAAAATATAACAACCCTAATTGTATATGCGTTAATTACAAATATCAAAATACATAAACTACTGGTAAAAATGATATATTTGAAAGCAGTAAACAAATCTGCAATTATAGTTGAAGACTTCAGTATTCCAGTTGTTTACTCAGTAGAACAAGTAGCAAACATCCTTAGAGATACAGAAGATCTGAAATATATCAACCAAGTTTATAGAACATTACACCAACAACGGGAGAATACACATTCAAATATACATGGAATAATCACCAAGATCGACCCATGTTCTGGCCAAAAAACAAACCTCAGCAAATTTAAAAGAAATAAATTCAAGCAAAGTGTGTTCCGTGCCCATTACAGAATTAAACTAGAAACGAATAACAGGAAGGTATCTGGAAAAACCCCGCAAATAATTGGAAAATTATGTGAGATACACACACACACAAACTGTATGTGTAAATCATCCCCCCTCCCTCCCTCCCCACCATCACCAGAGCTACAAGGAGAGATGCCCAGGCTGTACTTTTGTGAATCCTTTTCCTCTGCAACAATGTCTACTACTCAAGGAGATATAGTTTATAATTTTATTACCAAAAGTGTTTCCAAGCAAATACAGTTTACAAGCTTATTACCAAGAGAATTTCGATGAAAATTCTAAATCCATCAGACTTCTCAGTCTAATTTTTCACCTGAATATGTAAATGTTTTTATGCTAGCCATATAACTCTCATTCTGCCCAAAACATATTAAAACCAAATATACAGAACTCTTTAAAGAAAATATTGTTCTACTCTGATATTTTTTCGGTGACAAACAGTATTTTAGGTTTTATTATAATATTATTGCATCTACTCCTTAATGAAACACAGGCACTTTCTGAATTATGAATATCTTCTTCAAAGGTGACCTTTTTTAAAAGCTCTGAAACTGTTCACCTATCCAAGGAGTTTTTGCCCTTACAGGGATGTCCATTAGCACCGCCTAGTGGATGAAATAAGAAACTGAGGTTCAACATCTTTTCCTTATCTTCTTTCTTAGAATTGAAGACAGCCTGCTGAAACAAGATGGAACTTTAAATTCTGAGGTCCAACCCATCATATCCTCTGGAGAGAAGAGGGGGAAACGATGTCTGAAGAACTTAAGTGACTTGAATGTGATAGCAGAGATAAGACACCAGGTCCCCTGATTCTTACAGTAGCAAACTGGCCCTTTTCCACTGTACACTACAGCTATGTGGAAAAAAAAAATTAACCTCAATGCTTACCTTACACCACATACAAAATTTAAGTGGAAATGAATCAGAGACCTGAAATTAAGAGCTAAAACCTCAAAACTTCTAAAAGAAAGCACAGGAAAAAATGTAATTGACCTAGATTTGGCAAAGATTTCTTACATATAACACAAAAAGCACTAACTATAATGAAAAAAAGCAATGAATTAGACCTCATCAAAATTAGACCACAGCAATCTGACTCATAATCACATGTAAAGACGTTCAAATGTCCACTGGTCGTTTGGAAAATCTAAATTATAAATACAATACACTAGACCACTGGTAATACCACCAGAATGACCTAAAACCAAAAAGACGTATCATACCAAGTGTCGGTAAGTATTATGGAGCAATTCAGACTCTCACACTCTCCTGGTGGAAACGTAAAACTGTATAATCACTTGAAACAGTTTAGCAGTTTCTTGAAAATGTAAACATACGCCTACTATATGACCCAGCCATTCCACTGCTAGCTATTCACCAGAGGAAAGAAAGCACATGTCCACACGAAGATCTGTACATGAATGTTTACAGCCACTTAGTTTGTAATCGCCAAAAACTTGAAGTTACCCAAATGTCCATCCACTGGTGCATGGATAAACAAAATGTGCTATATCTTTAAAATGGAATAATTAACAATAATAAAAAGGAATAAACTATTGATACATGCAACATCATGAATGAAATTCCAAATAACTACGTTGAGTAAAAGAAGCCAGACGAAAGAGTAGCTACTGTATGATTCCTTTCTATAAAATTCTACAAACTGAAAACTAATCTGTAGCGTCAGAAAGCAGGTCAGTGGTTGCCTGGAGCGGAAGAGGCTATCAGAAGAAAGGGAGAAGCAGAAACTAACACACTATTGTAAAGCAATTATACCCCAATAAGGATGTTAAAAAAAAAAAAAAGAAGAAAGGGAGAGGATATTACAAAGTTACTTTGGGGAGTGATGGGTATGTTCATTATCTTACTGGTGATGATAGCTTTATGGGTATATACATAGAGGTCAAAATTCATCAAACTGTACAGTTTAAATATGTGCAGGTTATTAGATGTCAATATACCTCAACAGAACTGAAATGAAGTGTATATATACTCATCCAGTGATCCAGCATTCCATTCTTAGGCATTTATCCAAGAGATATGAAAACATGTCTACATTCTAGAGCAGAAGAATCTGTCACTAATGTATAGTGACAAAAAGCAGATCATTGGTTGCCTAGGGTCACGGTGGAGAATTAACTGCAAAGGGGCACCATCTGGAGAGAAAATTTTATAACTGCATGAAGTTTCTGGACAGGAAGTTGCCTATGCATCCAAAGTAAAGTATGCTCTGAATTGCCAACAGTTGATTTAAAAGACCAACAACAATTATCCTTTACTGAACACAACTCTACACCAAGCATTGTGTCCTCTGCATGCACTTCCTCTAATCTTCTCAACAATCCTGCAATGTAGGTTTTACTCTTCCCAGTTTAGATTAGGAGGCTAGGACTCAGATAAGCAACTTACCCAAGGTCTCTCAATAGATAAATGAGCAAGCCTCGGCCTCCAAGAATATTTCTGGGCCTGTCTTAGAGCATTTCCGACACTACATACTGCCTTCTCAATGCCCAACATACTTATTAACTAGAGGTGACTACTATTCTAGTGAAACTTCAGAAAAGTACATTTGCTTCTTTAAACAAGTACTTCCTTGAACACAAGTATCTGCTGGTACAATGCCACTTGTTCTCCAGGAGACGCCTAACACATACTAAGTACTCAATTAATATTTTGTATGTTTTAACCTGAACTCCTAAGATTCACTCTAAAGTAACTATTAGTTGCATTATAAATCTCCATTATTAACATCTCTGATTTGGAGGGAAAATTACACTGTAAGGCACAGCCACAGACAAGGATATAATAGATTTTGCGATTATGTCTGACCTGATTACCACATACCAATATCATAAAGCCAAAAAGGTGGTGACTGTGAAGAACTAAGTCTGAACACTTTCTCCCTGCCTCCCACATTTGGTGGCCACCACGTACAACAAAAGGCACTGCAAAAAGCAAAATATCCAAGTTGAAAGAGGTACAGATATAAAGATCACTGGACTTTCCTCTGTGGTTTAAGGGTACTGAAGGTGGTACGCATGAAAGAAGACCTTCTAACCAAGCAGTCTAGCAGAATAAAAACTAATTGTAGAGACTTCCCTGGTGGCGCAGTGGTTAAGAATCCACCTGCCAATGCAGGGGACACAGGCCTGCCAATGCAGGGGACACTAGCCCTGGTCGGGGAAGATCCCACATGCCGCGGAGCAACTAAGCCCGTGCACCACAACTACTGAGCCTGCGCTCTAGAGCCCATGAGCCACAACTACTGAGCTCGCGAGCCACAACTTCTGAAGCCCGCGTGCCTAGAGCCCGTGCTCCGCAACAAGACAAGCCACCGCAATGAGAAGCCCGCGCACCACAACAAAGAGCAGCCCCTGCTCACCACAACTAGAGAAAGCCCGCGAGCAACAATGAAGACCCAACGCAGCTGAAAATAAATAAATAAAAACTAATTGTAAAAATTTATTGAAACTCTCTTATAGGGAAAGAAAAAATTTAGGTGACCTAAGTAAATCATACACAGAATAACAGAAAATTCTATGGGCTATTAGGTAGGTAGTTCATTACGGATATACTAGAAATTTATGTACTAGAAAGTTTGTCATTTTTGTTTCCTAAAAAATATAGGGTGGGACCACTCCTGCACTGCTGGTAGAAGTACAAACTGGTACAACCACTTTGGAAAATTGTTTAGCAGTAACTTCTAAGCTGGACATATGCATATGCTGTGACCAACACTTCTAGTTCCATGAAGACACCTAAAAGAAATGCCTACATATATTCACCAAAAGACTTGTACAAGAATGTTCATAGCGGCATTAATCATAATAGCCAAAGACTGAAAACAAGAGAAATGTCCACCAAGAGTTAAGTAAATGATATGGTATATTCATATAACGGAATACCATACAGGAATGAGAATGAACAATCTATTTCTCCATGCAACAATATGGAAAGATCTCTTTTTTAAAAGGCTGAGAAAAAGAAACTAAACACAAAACAGTATATTCCGTGGTTCCTACTATATAGAGTTCAAATTCAGGCAAACTAACCTACGGTGTTAGAAGTTAGGGTAGTACAGTTACCCTCTGCAGGGAACGGGGGAAACTAGACAACGGTAAATGGGAACCTATCAGGCTAATACAACAGGTTATATCCTATTTCATAATCTGGATGCTGGTTAGATGGGTGTTTTTTAACTTGTGAAAATATAACAAGCTGTATATTTATGATGTGTGCTCATTTCTGCATATGTTCCAAAAGTTTGTTTTAAAAAACAAATAAAATATATGTTTATGAAAGTACCTCTTTAACTGAGATTCTTAATCCATTAATTTCTTTTTTTTTTTTTAAGAATAGAACGGTGA